>NC_134704.1:120949224-121260557 GCF_043290135.1 Rhipicephalus microplus
CATGGTACCTGGTCTGAATGTTATATACCGTTTGAAAAAAATTGTGGTAGAGCCCGCAGTAAATTATCTCTTCAGTTTGCACCCAGTCACTTAGCCTATGAAACCATCTCAGAACATAATTCTCTCATTCGTACCTTGGAGAGACCAGCGCATTTTTTTTTAGCAAACCGGAACTCACCTAACATATTTTTGTGCTGAAACCACGGCACTTTCTGGGATGTCATTCAGCACACTTTGAAAAAGCGGTTATTTCTGAAGAGGCGTGGTATTTCACTTCGTAAACGAAGATTAGGGCGCCATGTGATTGAGTGATATTGCTGCGTCTTCGCAGCATTTCGCAGCCTAGAATAAAGGGCGGCTCGCGAGGAAGATTGAATGTTGGATTAGATAGCACATGAAATGAGTATTGTACATCTTCATTTATAGAAACACAAAAGATCTACGAAATGTAAGAAGAAATTCAATCAACAAGTGCAAGGCCTTCTGGAGATTGGGCAGCTTTATGATGCATGTGATTGCTCGAATTCGCGTAGCCATTCTTGCCTTTTTTTTTATTGCATATCGTGGCAGGCTTGCCAAGTTTGTGGTGGTAGAATGTGGGCCCAGGATGTGGAACAATTCAAAATACAGTCTGGTGACTGTACACGCAACGCAGACATTAGTACACAACCGACTTTACTCTAACCGCGTCGCACTCCAACAGCTCGAGCCGCACGCGCCATTCGTTCATTCATTTCGTTGTCTACTCCTCCAATGCGTACCGCAGAGCAGAACTGTCGTTCGCTCTTCGCCCCGTCACGGGCCGTGCAATCCACGTCATCACAATCTTATTATAATAAGAATTTACATGGGCCGTAAGAAAGAAAAAGCGTGAGCGCAGCTTTAAGTTAAAGGCAGTGCTGCGTAGACTTCTTAACCCTGCATAACCAGTTACATTTCACTTGGTGCATCTGGTATAGCTGATATGTATCATTACTGCATTGACAGAATTAGGTATCACTCCAGTGTGCTTTTCTTTTTTCTTTTACTTTGTCTTGCTTCTCAGCCCAAGTGGCTTGACTGCGTGATATACGCAGTAACTCCACCTCATAGTAGAAGACAATTATTCAAAATCAATGGAAGACCTTCAAGTTTGAAGATATGAAGTTTAGTGCCAAACGGCTTCTTTTGCAAATGTCTAGCCTTTCATACTTTCGGCATGGTTGTTTGTAGCGGTAAAACACTCACTTCACTTTTACTAAATATTCATGCACAGCGTGACCTGTTCTACGACGAGCACAAGGCGAAATGCATGGCCACCGTGATGCCTTCTGTGGAGGCATCGATGCGCGAGGAGGAGGCCTACCGCATAGTCGTCGAAGCCACAAACATGAGCAGCGCCGCGTTTTGGACTGTGACACAGGTGACGAGTGTGCATCACTTCCTTCTGTTCGTGTGTAGTATGTGCAGGTGACCATCATAATGGCTTGAACCTTACATTAATTAGTATAGCACGCACCGCCATCACTCGCTCTACATCGGGCATTCAGTACGGCCATGTTCTAAACCATCATACACTGTCTAAGGGAACGCAAAATTTATGATTCATTTTGCATCATATCTACATAAACATGTATCTGTGATGTTTCTATCACAACTATGGTGTTTCTATCATAACTACAAAGATCAGTCGCCATAACTACATGTTTGCATCCTAACTGCAGCGAAATGGAGAGTAAGGCTTGTTGGCTGGTATTCAATGTGCAGTATACGTGCATTGTACGGCTGGATCTACACAATGTAAAATAACCTGATACATGCTCCCTTCTTTATATCCCGGTGCCACTGCCCATGCGAGCGAAATATATTTCTACACAGCTATTGCGCAAATGCTCCCATTAGCAGTAATATTCTTAGCACGTATACGTCTTGCACACGTCGTGCAAATGTTGTTCACCAAGTAAAGGCGAAACATCGGCGCTGAACGAAAACAGCAATATTATAAGTTGCTTTTTGTTTATTTCAGGACGACAATTTCAGCCTTTCTTGCCACGTTATTGAACATCTATGAATTATTTTCGAGCAAAGAATTGCCTGTTTGGCGCTTGCTTCTTTATTTCTCCGTGAGAGAGGGCAGTTTCACGGTGCATTGGTTTTTTTTAAATGCTTTGGGAATGTTCACTGTGAATCCAAAGTCATAATACACAGTTTAAACTACGCGCACACAAAACTCCTTAGGCATGCGGACTTCCGATGGAGGCGGAAATGTTGTAGGCACGTGTACTCATATTTGGGTGCACGTTAAAGAACCCCAGGAAGTCAAAATTTCCAGAGCCCTCCACTACGGCGTCTCTCATAATCAAATAGTGGCTTTGAGACGTTAAACCCCACAAATCAATCAATCAAATCAATCATTATTATGCATGTGGACTTGATTTCGATAGTGATTTGGTGGATCTAACCTAAGGCTCATTGACATAGGCGACTAGCACCTGCTGCGCGACCAAGTAAGTTGCAACACGACTGGTCACAAGTAGTCATTTTGGTCTCAAAGCTTCTGATCTGGCTCACTCTCTTGCAACTCGATTTATAGCTCGGACGACTGCTGTTGCTAACCTCAGTACCAATCACATGCGCAGTAAGAAAAGTACAGCTTACTTTACGCTGAAATGGCCATGCAAGCAGAAGTTAATTCTATGGCGACGGGTACAACCCGGACACATGTGCCACGTTCCATTTCCCAAGTTTTTGTTATCGTCCGAAAACACCGCACGATTCTCAGCGCAAACCGCGCCTGCAGTTTTCTAGAAGGTTCCGGACTGTAGTAGATCATTTCGATAAGATCACGCCCACTGTGCGAACGGTACAGATTGTTCTGGAAGCTACGCCACCACCAGCGATAACGCTAGAACATTCGACGGCAAGAGTATAAATGCCGACGCGCTTCGCCGCTTGTCAGTTGTTGATCGAAGGCTGACGCTCCGTTCGCCGCTATCAGTCCGAGACTGCTATCTGTGCGAGACTGCTGCTGTAATTGGACTTTCAGTTTACCGGGCACAGGTTCGCCCAAATAAACAGTTAAATCCCAACACGAAGTCTCCTGTCTTCGGCCACGTCATGACCCCGTGACATCTGGTGGAGGTGCTGATTCGTTCATGTACCGCACGCCCCCGTCAAGCCGTGAACCCAGCCCACGTCGCGGAGAAGACACCGACACCAACCAGGAGCAGCGAACAAGCCGCCGACAGCAAGGGCTACCACCGGAGTACGGGATTCTACCAGACAAGGCGCGGAAGACGAAGGCCATGACCGCGACTGCAGCGACAATGACAACCACAGCGTCCCAGCCCACGATGGTCATGCATCAACCCAGGGAACCACCGATTTTCCATGGGTCATCATTCGAAGACCCAGAGTCCTGGCTGGAGACATACGACCGTGTGGCCGCCCTCAACCACTGGGACCATGACGAAAAGCTGCGTCGTGTGTTCTTCTATTTGGAAGACACCGCAAGGACTTGGCTTGAAAATAGGGAGTCCACGCTCCGAACGTGGGATGCTTTCTGCGGCGCATTCCTTCAAACGTTCGCGAGCGTCGCTCGCAAAGAGAGGGCCGCTGCTTTATTAGAGACTCGGGTTCAGCTACCAAATGAAAATGTCGCCATTTTCACAGAAGAAATGACCCGACTATTCCGTCACGCTGATCCAGACATGCCTGAAGAGAAAAAAGTTCGTTTCCTCATGCGAGGGGTCAAACAGGAGCTCTTCGCGGGACTGATGAGAAACCCACCGATAACCGTCCAAGAATTTGTAGCAGAAGCGACCACTATCGAAAAGACCCTGGACATGCGCACCAGACAGTATAATCGTCGCCTGACTGCAGACTGCGCTGCTGCTCAAGCCAGTAACTCTGGAGACCTGCGTGAAACGATCCGAGCGATCGTGCGGGAAGAGTTGCGCAAGCTGTTGCCTTCGGCCCAGCCTCAAGTGGATTCAATTGCCGACATTGTGCGAGAAGAAGTTCGGCAATCGCTTCAAATTCCCCACGCACCGCTGCCCGAGCCGGAAGCTATGAGCTACGCCGCTGCACTGCGCCACAACGCTCCTCCCCGTCCACGCCAAAACGCCGCCCCATCGCACTTCCGTCGACAGACGCCACCGCCGCCACCACCCCCACCGACGTCATACCGTTCGCCAGCGGCCCAGCGCAGTGCACCGAGGAAGACTGACGTCTCGCGCACCCCTGACCATCGCCCGCTCTGCTACCACTGCGGCGAGGCCGGACACACATACCGCCGTTGCCAGTACCGACAGATGGGACTACGTGGCTTCGCCGTCGATGCACCGCGTCCACAGCCAGGAGAACGACCACGTGACATTGCCGACTACCTGACAGGAACTCGGTGGACACCACGAAGCCCTTCGCGTTCGCCGTCGCCCAGCCGCCGCACGTCACCGCACCACCGACAGTACTCTGGCCCAACGCGGGGCCGGTCTCCTAGCCCGTATCCGGGAAACTAAGGGCAGCAACCGGTGGAGGTGCGGTTGCTGTGCGGCGAACTACCGAAGATCCTCCGACGACGACGACGACGCGACGGAGCTTTCCGAACACAACGCCAACCAGGCAAAGCCCTGACGGCGAAAGCTCACTTACTGAAGGTGGCCTGACGACGCAACATGGAAGCAGCGGAACAAGCCGACGCAGCCGTGACCCGACGCCACGCCCTAACTGTAATGCGAGACGGCGAACTAGCGACCTCGACGTTCTTATCGACGGCCACAGTGTGACTGCTCTCGTCGATACTGGAGCCGACTATTCTGTCATCAGTGGGTCGTTCGCCGCGAAGTTAAAGAAAGTTAGGACAGCTTGGAAAGGCCCTGAAATCCGCACAGCCGGAGGTCATCTCGTAACGCCTGCAGGAATCTGCACAGCGAGAGTCACCATTAACGGCCGTATTTATCCTACAGACTTCGTAGTCCTACAGCGTTGCTCGAGAGATGTCATCCTTGGCATGGACTTCTTATGCCTCCATGGTGCTGTCATCAACCTAAAAACAAAGTCGATAACGTTATCCACAGAAGAAGCACTACCGCCGCGCACGCCGTCAGGACACCATGCCTTGAATGTGCTGGAAGAACAAGTCACTATTCCGCCTCGCTCAAGCGTCACTATTTCAGTCGGCGCTCCTAAATCACCTGACTTGGAAGGCGTCGTTGAAGGCAGTCAGCATCTGTTGGTCACCCGAAATATTTGCGTCGCAAGAGGAATCGCAGAGCTGCGGGGAGGCAAAGCAACGGTTTTGCTCACGAATTTCAGCAATGAGTACAAACATGTGAACAAAGGAACAACGGTCGCATACATCGAAGAAATTGTCGAAGCCACCAGTGCTTTCGCCCTCGCCGATTCTGCGGAACCTGCTCAGAGGAACCAAGCCCCTCCCATAGCTTTCGACGTCAATCCCAGACTTCCGAACGATAAGCAAGAACAGCTCAAGGCCCTGCTCCTGCAATACGAAGATTGCTTTTCGTCGTCATCGAAAATTCGGCAGACCCCAATCACAAAACATCGCATCATAACCGAAGAAAATGCCAGACCACTCCGTCAGAGTCCGTACAGGGTTTCGACGCGAGAACGTGAGGCCATGAAGAGACAAGTTGATGAAATGCTGCGGGATGACATTATCCAGCCGTCCAAAAGTCCATGGGCATCCCCCGTGGTGTTAGTGAAGAAAAAGGATGGGACCCTACATTTCTGCGTCGATTATCGCCGCCTGAACAAAATCACAAGAAAGGACGTGTATCCCCTCCCACGAATAGACGACGCACTTGATCGGCTCCATAACGCCAAGTACTTTTCGTCAATGGACCTTAAGACTGGCTATTGGCAAATCGAAGTCGACGAAAGAGACCGAGAGAAGACGGCGTTCATAACACCGGACGGCCTCTTCGAGTTTAAGGTGATGCCCTTCGGCCTTTGCTCAGCGCCTGCAACGTTTCAACGCGTTATGGATACAGTACTGGCAGGATTGAAGTGGCAGACTTGCCTTGTGTACTTGGACGACGTCGTCGTGTTTTCCTCGAGTTTCGACGAGCATCTTCGGCGCCTTGAAGCTGTACTTCAAGCCATCAAGACTTCCGGACTCACACTGAAGCCAGAAAAGTGCAGATTTGCGTATGAGGAGCTCTTGTTTCTGGGGCACGTTATCAGCAAGTCTGGAGTTCGTCCCGATCCACGGAAAACAGCCGCCATCGCCGACTTCCCGCCGCCCACTGACAAGAAAGCCGTGCGCCGATTTCTGGGCCTGTGTGCCTATTATAGGCGGTTCGTGAAAAACTTCGCCCGCATCGCCGATCCTCTCACTAACCTTACCAAGGCCGACGTGGAGTTTAAGTGGGGAACGCCGCAGGAACACGCTTTCCAGGAGCTTAAACATCGCCTCCAGACGCCTCCGTTACTTGCCCATTTCGACGAATTCGCCGAGACAGAAATACATACTGACGCAAGCAGCGTAGGTCTTGGCGCCGTTCTTGTGCAGAGGGCTGACGGACTTGAAAGGGTTATTAGTTACGCCAGCCGATCGCTATCCAAAGCAGAAGCAAATTATTCCACAACAGAAAAGGAGTGCCTCGCCATCATCTGGGCTACGTCGAAATTTCGCCCCTACCTCTACGGCAGGCCCTTCAAAGTTGTGAGCGACCACCACGCATTGTCTTGGCTAGCCACCTTGAAGGACCCCTCAGGTCGCCTCGCACGATGGAGCCTGAGACTTCAAGAATATGACATTACTGTCATTTACAAGTCCGGCAAAAAACACTCCGACGCCGACTGTCTCTCTCGTGCGCCTGTCTACCAACCGCTACCCGACGACCCGGATGACGACTACTTCTTAGGAACGATAACTACCGACGACTTCGCTGAACGACAGAGGGCCAACCCGGAACTTAAGGCCCTAATAGAATACCTCGAAGGCAGGACCGCCGAAGTCCCGAAGATATTCAAGCGCGCACTTGCATCGTTCTTTCTACGAAACGGTCTTCTACAAAAAAAAAAACTTTTCACCGCTTCGAGCTAAGTACATTCTTGTGGTGCCTTCAGCTCTGCGACCAGAACTCCTGCAGGCCCTTCACGACGATCCGACGGCAGGGCACCTCGGTGTTTCTCGCACGCTCGCGAGGATACAAGAAAGGTACTACTGGCCACGTCTTACCACCGACGTCACTCGTTATGTGAGAACATGCCGGGACTGTCAGCGACGCAAGACACCGCCGACAAGGCCAGCGGGACTTCTGCAGCCAATTGATCCACCTTGCCGACCTTTCCAGCAGATTGGTATGGACCTAGTGGGGCCGTTCCCGACGTCGGCTTTCGAAAACAAGTGGATCGTGGTAGCTACCGACTACCTCACCCGCTACGCCGAGACAAAAGCCCTGCCAAAAGGCAGTGCATCCGAAGTAGCTAAATTCTTCGTCGAAAATATCGTCCTACGTCACGGCGCCCCAGAGGTCCTTATCACCGACAGAGGAACGGCATTCACTGCCGACTTAACTCAAGCAATCTTGGCATACAGCCAAACAAACCACCGCCGGACGACAGCGTACCACCCACAGACCAACGGCCTCACCGAGCGGCTTAACAAGACGATCGCCGACATGCTGTCAATGTACGTCGATGTCGAACACAAGACGTGGGACGCCATTCTTCCGTATGTGACCTTCGCATACAACACGGCGGTGCAGGAGACGACGCAGATATCGCCATACAAATTGGTCTACGGAAGGAGCCCGGCAACGACGCTCGATGCCATGTTACCCAACGTCACCGACGAAGAAAACCTCGATGTGAGCGAGTACCTTCAACGCGCCGAAGAAGCCCGACAACTTGCGCGTCTCCGTATCAAGAATCAACAGACGACCGACAGCCACCGTTACAACCTTCGACGACGCTTCGTGGAATACCAGCCCGGTGAACGTGTTTGGGTGTGGACGCCGATACGCCGACGTGGACTAAGTGAAAAGCTTCTGCGACGGTACTTCGGACCGTACAGGGTGGTTCGACGGCTCGGCCCACTTGATTACGAGGTTGTCCCCGACGGCATCACGAACTCTCAACGACGCCGATCGCGACCTGAAGTCGTGCATGTCGCGCGCCTCAAGCCGTTTCATGCGCGTTAACAAACTGAACTAGTGTTTTTTTGTAATATTGTTGTATCGTAATTTATTCATTGTACTTTCTTGCATTATTATTGTACTTTCATCTTTAGTTAAAGCATCGGGACGATGCCTTTTTTCAGAGGGGGGCAATGCCACGTTCCATTTCCCAAGTTTTTGTTATCGTCCGAAAACACCGCACGATTCTCAGCGCAAACCACGCCTGCAGTTTTCTAGAAGGTTCCGGACTGTAGTAGATCATTTCGATAAGATCACGCCCACTGTGCGAACGGTACAGATTGTTCTGGAAGCTACGCCACCACCAGCGATAACGCTAGAACATTCGACGGCAAGAGTATAAATGCCGACGCGCTTCGCCGCTTGTCAGTTGTTGATCGAAGGCCGACGCTCCGTTCGCCGCTATCAGTCCGAGACTGCTATCTGTGCGAGATTGCTGCTGTAATTGGACTTTCAGTTTACCGGGCACAGGTTCGCCCAAATAAACAATTAAATCCCAACACGAAGTCTCCTGTCTTCGGCCACGTCACGACCCCGTGACACATGTGTGAACATCGGTCACCTCCGGTCGCCTTTTGTTCACCAGTGGCAAATCATCGTGCCACTGTTGATTGTCACAGCTTTATATTATGTTAACACGTATTTTTTCTTTTAGACGAAAGCCGTAAAAATTTATTGTCTAGAACGTTCCACGCCTGGAGCGATGCGGACTGTGGGTGCTCACAAAACTTTGGGATGAGCCATCCGAAAAAAAAAATTCGCATTCTCTTAACTCAAGCAAACAATCCTTAAGTGAAGTAAAGGGAGAACTCTCGCACCTCGTGGTCATTATGATTGTTCGTACCACAGGCCGGTTTTCAACCGAAACAATCTCAGTCTCAAGAACAGTTCATGGGTTTCGGCTTAGAAGCCCTAGATCTGGCATTTCAGTAGAAAGCTCAGGAGTGAAGTCTAGAATTGGTAAGCTCTAAAAAATTTAATCAATTGGGGAAAAACAGCCTCAACTGAATTTTTTCAGCAAATAATTTCTTGTTGAAAAAATTATGAAGAAATTCTAACTATCTTTCTGGTGTGGGGAATCATTTGTATAGCGAGATCATGAGACTTCAAACGTAAGCATTTACTCGTGGACCAGAAACGTCGAGTCTAATGAAAAAGCGTAGAAAAAAATTCTTGTTAGATGTTTTGAAAGGAAGCTTAATGCGCAGTGCTTTGAAAAGCGAGCTGGCATAAAAAAAGAAATTTTGCGAGTGAATGGAACCTTTTATTAGGCATCGTAAAGTTGGAGAGAATATAACAATGCACATGTGCTCATCTTCTTTTACTACACAATAATCAAAAAGCTGAAGTCAGTCCGACCTGATAGTGGCGTCCCAAGAGTCGGAAAGGATTCCTTACTGCAGTACAAGGATTATTGCCATATAATTATTCTATGCCAAAACAAAACTGAATGAACAGCAACTACCAGGATTCGTTGCATGGGTGTTTTGTTTTCTGCTTTCATAATTTCATGGGCTTGATGTTATTATTCAAAATTATGTCATGTGTCCAAAATAAAAGTTGTTGCAAGACAGCGAATAAATCAAGTGACTTCGTCCAATTTTTCTTTCTTACGGTCAGTGTTTCGACCCTTTCACGTGATCAGTATAAGAAGCTGGCGGTTGATAACAGGCCTTATTCAAATACATTGTCTCTTGGCGATATTCTGAGAGCCATTCATGTTTACAAATAGCGCGTAGTGGCATGTATGAAACACGAATTACGTTTTTACTACAAGCGCGTACTGCCTTTTGCATTAGGACAGGCATGAGACGTCTAATAATGTAGGTTACGTAACTCTTTTTCAGGTTCGAAGGTGCATAGCAGACAGCGTCGTGTTTCCGGATGCCGATGACGTAAGACGATCATTCAAATGAGAATGTTTATATCAAGCTGCAGCTGCTTCGACCTTATGGTACACATTTCTGATCACAAATATAGCACTGTGGTATGTTTAACTATTCAATACAGTACTTTTTCAAACTAATGCGTTAGCAATGTTCACCAAGCTCATTCAAACTCTACTGCTAGATGCTCAAAATTATCTCACAAAACCATCTAATCATACAGGCGTCATCGCGAATTGATATTTTGGCCGTTGCGTGACTGCACCATTATTTTTACATCAACGGCGCAGCACCAGATGTATTTTTTCAAACCTAGTGCCACAGAGGTACTTTTGCACTTCGCAGGAGCAGCTTGACCTGGAGTTGAAGCGTGCGCTGTGTCTCCGTGAGGCGCTGCCGGATACCCCTGAAGCTGACAGGGCTGTCGCATTTCACCGAGCCGCCCAGGAAGCCAATGCCCTTACGAAACGGCACACTGATCTGAGGCAGAAAGTAAGTGTTTTGAAGGGACTGTCTTACGAGAGGCTTATAACACAATTTACGTTCTCAAAGAAGTCGTAATATTAACGAGTGCTACGTTAGCCACGGCACTGAAGTGTCACGGGAAGTTGTTACGTCATAGATACGTCATAAGCGTTGTTACGTCGTAGATAGATAAATTATAAGCGATTTCTTCGTAACAAGGTGTAAAAATTTGTGCCATCCGGCTCGACAAGAACATTTTTTTTTGCTTTTTTTTTCAAGTTCCCTCAAGGTTTTCAAGCTCGTCTAAAGTAAATATAACCTACTATAGTAAAAAAATAGTTTATTCTCCAGTTGCCATCACATTACGGCAGAACTATCCTATTTTGCCGCTATTTTTTGTCTTTCTCTTTTGTTTTCTTCCGCCAATACCCTAACCATCTCTTTTATATTTCTATCGCGGGCGTGTTTTCTTCTAAGCTCGAAACTTTATGTGGGCCTGTATCCAAATATATACCGGAATGGATATATGCGCATTCACTCAGAATGTCGAGACTCAAAGTTAAATCAGCCTCTACCTAATAAACTTAATTTGGTTTCTATCCAAACGCCCCGTTGCAGTGGTAACAGTCTCATAATGTCGATATTTTCGCCTTATTCGAAAAGCCGGGGAACAATTTTGTTGCAACGCACCTTCCCAAAGCATTGGAACATGAAGTATGTTGTGGGGCAAAAAAAATCTCATTGCTGATTGGCTGAAAGCTGTTATTTTGAAGAATTCTGGATGGCGTTAGCGAGTT
Organism: Rhipicephalus microplus; assembly: GCF_043290135.1. NCBI lineage: Eukaryota > Metazoa > Arthropoda > Arachnida > Ixodida > Ixodidae > Rhipicephalus > Rhipicephalus microplus. The sequence goes on from NC_134704.1 coordinate 120,960,517, forward strand.
TTTGCAGCTGGCAGAACGAGCTCGCTACTTTCTTTATATACTTTTTTTTACCTTTGTTCGGTGAATATGGTCAACTGGGAAAATTTATGGAAGACATTTAACGCGTCATTATTATTCTTTTTGCTTTATTCTCGTTGGTAAATCCATTATTTTCTACCATTTCCAACAATATAGATTTCCAGTGACCATCACAGCATACTTTATTTCCAATAAATATTTACTTTTTCTCCCTTATCTTATTCTCGTTCTTTTTCTCCTTAACCCCCATCTTCACTCTTGTAAGTACTTGCGTTGGAGGCGATGAATAACCTAATTTCTTGATCTTTTTTTTTACCATCAAATTAAAAAGTACATGGCATCAACATTATTACGTTTGACATTGTTATAGGTACAATACCTAATCGATGATGTGCAATCACGCTAATTCAAAAGCTTTGGTACTCTGTTTGAAAGCTGTAGAAAACAGCAGCAGCGCCGACTCTGCACAAGACTTTACTTATTCCCTGCAGTCTAACCATCTCACTCTAGCAGAATCGTACCGATACCTGGGTGTTCTCATCAACAGCAAACTAACATGGACTGACCTAACCACACAGCTTACTGTGCATCCAAAACATTAGGTTTCATCAGACAATCCCTGTCCTGCTCACCGGCCTCAGTTCGTTAACTTGCCCATGAAACCTACGTTCGTAGTAAACTCCAGTATGCCTCTCCAATTTGGAATCCACACCAACCTTATTCAATAGACGCCCTTGCAGCCATTCAAAATCGCGCGGCTCGTTTTATAACCTCCCAATACAATTTCCGCACAAGTGTCACTACTATAAAATCATCACTGTCTCTCACCTCTCTGGATCTTAGACAAAAAATAGCACCTCTTTGTTTATTTCACAAACTGGATTTCAATTATTCTTACTTACATGGTTCCCTGCTTCTCCCACCAATTTGAACTTCGCGCCGTCTCTTCAATTCTTTGAGTGTCCAAAATTTAATGTTCAACCGACGCTTTTAACAAATTTTTCCATCCGTTAACCATTGAGGATTAAAATCAAATTCTAAATGCAATAGCCAACGAACGTAATCTTCTGAAATTGAAAACATTACTCGAAACTCATTTTTACAACCACACCGTCGTAATTTTTGTGTAGCCAGTTGCCTTTCTCTCATTTTTATGCCACTTTAATCATGCTACTACTTGTATAACTAGTTCTGTTTTTATTATTGCCATGTAATTTCAATTCTTGAATTGTAACCAACTTTATGCTCTTGGTCTGCCTTTGTGTATCCTTGTTCGACGCACCCCGCCCCCTCTCACGTAATACTCCGTTAAGGGCCCTTAAGGAAAAATAAATGGTGATAAATGATGATGTAAAGCTCATCTGGCAACGTTAATGGCTTGCATATCTGTAGTACAAAATTGTGAATTTTTTAACACACACGCACAAACAAGCCTCCACGCAAAAGAATGCTCCCTGTGCATTACAAAAATATTATGCATAAATGGGCTTATCGTGTCTGTTTTTGCGTCCAGTTTCCGTGCCAGAAATTCTGGAGAAAATTCATTAGGTGGCCACACTAGAGTTTTTTTTATATTACGTTTCTTCATCATGAATTTTGAAGTCCTTGTGCGGTGATTCTTATTGTTAGTCTATTACGATGTGTTGCGCTTTGAGCTGTTCATCAAATTGCAGGAATATTGCACTAAATTTTTACAGGAATATTGAACTTTGTATTTAAAGGAATATCGGACGAAGTGATTATGGTCGTTTTATATTCCAGTTGGAAACTTGCACGCACGAACATCTGCTGCATATTGAGGAAAGTGAACATTTCTACAACATTTTGTCACAGCAAATCGTTCAATGTGTTGTTACCGTCATCGTTGTGCTGTTATTGTATAATGACAAACGTTTTTACCGCGCGCATAGCCAGTTCGGACACACAGACGCATCGTAGAAGCTACTGTTTCCAGGGTTGCCTAAGGTTTAGTCTTCATAATAATTGTTAAGGTTTAACACCCCCAACACTACGATATAATTATGATAGGGCTCCAGATATTTCAACCACCAGGTGTTCTATAGCGTGCACGAAAAACTAAGTACACAGGAATCGAACATTTTCTCCTCCATCCAAAATGCGCCTGCCACGGCCGAGATTCTATACCACGACCTGCGGGTCAGCAGCCGAGTGCCTTAGCATCTAGGCCGACGTGGTGGGTACGTTTAGTTCGTTTAGTTTTCAAAAACAGCGACATTAACGCACCTATTTATGGCATCTAAAATGTCCAGTGCACCTCGATTCACAATCTCAATCTAAAAGGCTCTTAGCCTCTTCGCATGAACAAGATTGCCATTAGCGAGTACGGAACCATCGTGTGCGGTGCACTAGTGAAGAGGTAATCAAATAGGGGCTTGTACGTTCGGTATTTAAAGTGACCTTTATATCGTCGTGGTTTTCTTCCATATGTTATTAGCGCTTGTCTTAATGTGATATTGTAATCTTTTTTTTCTATAGAACTTATCGAATCATGGAATATTATTGCTGTTTCACTTTCATGACTTTTATAACTAAACAACGTTTATGTCATGCTTTGTGCATGTCTACATTTCTCAATTTCTGAGCCAAAAATACGTGATATACAGTTACCAAGCTGCATTCAGGAACGCCTATCATACTTACCTAATGGTCCAGCGTGGTTTCCTGAAACGATTTTTTTTAAATTTTCGTAAGTATGACAAAGCTTGTTGCAAGTGAGAAACATTTTTTTCTGTTGACAGTACAGATAGATATATCAATTGAACCTACCTGAACGCAAGGCTCTTTATGTCGGTTCTGAGTGGCTTACCTTGAAAATAAAAATAAAAGGTCACGCTAAAAGGTGAGTTTGCGTGTTCAGTATGATATGCGAGTCATTCTGCGTCATTACGGAAGAGTCTTGCTGAGAAAACAGCGAGTCCTTCAGTTTTTCTATTTTTTGTAGATATTGTTTTCACCAGCTTATTGTGGGTTCTTGCCGGCGTACGATGGAGATGGAGTCACACACGCGTCCACCAGACCTTATGAATCCCGCTGAAGCCGCCTTTAGGAAGCGCAACAGTACCGAGAGCAACACTGACAGTGTCGATACCATCAACTATTATTTCAGCAGTGAAGAGTCCGGTGACGACACCTTCGAGCAGGTGAGGAGCCGCATAGCTAAGAGACGGTTTCTGAGCATGCCATCCGATTCGAGTGCGTCCACCATAAGAGCTTCACGTAGTATCGGGACATTCATCGTCCTGTTCATGCCAGTTCTCGCCACGGACAATATGAGGCGCCTCAACAGGCAACCCGTGTCTGCACAGCTGGAGGCATTGGTGCCAAACGAAATCCAAGATGTCAGAGTGAACACACGCAAGAATGTTCTAGCCATTGACGTTAGCCACGTGGCTGCTCTGGACATATTGCGCAAGGTCACAGAGCTAAATGGCATGGCAGTCCGCTCTCACATACCGCTCGGCAAAGAACTCATCACTGGAGTAATTTATGATGTTGACGAGACCATTGTCAACACAGACTTGCCAATCCTGATCAAGCCCGCTACAGAAGGCACCATCATCACATGTGTTTTTCGCCTCGGCACGTCACATTGCTTGAAGATCATATTCACGGGTGAAACCCTCCCGTCACACGTGAAGGTGAGACACTTTTGACGTGCTGTTCGTCCCTTCGTACCAAGGCTACATCAGTGCAGGAAATGTACCAAGTTGGGTCACGTGAGCAGCGTGTGCAGGACCACCGTTTGTGTCCGATGCACTGAAGCTCACGTCACTAACACATGTCAATCCAATATTCAGAAATGTTCAAATTGTGACGGGCCTCATGAGGAATCTTTGAAGAACTGTCAAATTATTCGAAGGGAAATGGCAGTGCACAAGAAAATGGTTCTAGATCACTCGTCTCACCGGGAAGCAGCCGCATCTATTAGACGACGATGATCACGTCATTGAGGGCGCTCCAATACATCGACGACACCATTGCCTCGTGAACCACCCTCAAAGTCACCTCCACTTGTTTCTCCCAGAACAAGCACAGTCGGGTCGAAGGATAAAGAGCCCGACGACATCGACACAGCTGACGCCTGGCCGGAACTTCCTTGACTACACGCCACCAGAGAGTGTCATCAGAGAGTGTCATCAAATCCGATATCCGGGCCTGAGGTCCCGGATATCGGATTTCCGATGGTTCGTGTTTAAAAACTGTTTCCCTTTATAGGAATCTGTGAGCCGAACTCATCAACTATAAGAATATCAAGACACGAGTCTCACTTCAACCACAAATGGAAGGAGCAGCATAGTTATTGTTTACATTCGCAAGCACCTCACTAATTTCTCCCATGCTATACGGCCAGATGACGAAAACCACTACGTATGCATTACTCTGAAGAATACGCGTTTGTCTTTTGCACTTATTGGCATATATATATCCCCCGCAAATCCACTTGATTGTACGAGATTAACAGACGTATGCCAGCTATTTTAGGCCCTTGCATTATAACAGGTGATTTCAATGCACATCATCTGATATAGGGAAGCTTGAAGAGAAACTCAAAGGGGTGCTCACCGATATCGCTTGTGTCAGACCACAACATGCGCCTTCTGAGTTATGGCAGCCGGACATACCTGCGAGAAACGACGTACAGCAGCTGCCACGACCTGACACTGGTGTCGTGTTGCCGAAGACAAACGTGCGGTGGCTTACAGATATCGAAACCCTTGGTAGCGATCACATTCCAAATTATTTCAGCATTGAGGGCCAAGAGACTTCTTCTTTGCCGGTCATTCGGTATATAGACTGCACACTTTATGAAGATCAAGTGGAGGACACGTGCAGAAATGATTTCTCAGGTGGGTTAGAAGTAATTGTAGACACAATGAAACGCGCCGCTTCACACGCTCACAGAAGCACACAAAGCTTGACATCAAATTATGAAGGCTGCGGGCGTTACGTAGACGTGCCGAGAGAAGATACAGGCGTACCACGCTGATTCTTGAGATCAGAGTAGCAAGGCGTATGCGAAAAAACAAAATACAACACCGAATAGGCCAGCTGCAGGATGAAAGATGGAAAAGCTTTCGCGATTCATAAAACCCATGCAAGCCATTGTCTTATGTACGGAGAACTCTACAGGGTCTTCGCTCAGGCGCCTTACAACGTAATCCCTTAAAGGCTCTCGCACTTCATCTAAACCACCGTGAAATATGCGTTGCAGGGATTTGTGCGCGAACATCACCGGCGGGAAAGTCCTATTCTTTGATATGCTTTTATGTGATATCCCCGGTCCACGAGGTATAAGTATAGATGCTTCCTTTTCTATGGAAGAGCTAGAAGCTGCACTGACACTGTGTAGGCGTTCTTCTTCACCAGAGCCCGATGGGATAACGTATACGGCTCTGCGTCACTTATTCCAAGCAGCTACACGACAACTGCTAAATTTATTTTATCGGTCATAGGAAGATGGAATCGTACCTCAAGAATGGAGAGGAGCCGTCTTGTACCACTTCTAAAAGCAGGCAAATCCCCTCTGGTGCTGACATCATACCGGCCTGTAGCTCTCGCCAGCTGCGTTGGGAAACTCATGCAGTGCATGACTCTCACGCGCCTAGAATGGTTTCTTGAATGGCACAACATTTACCCGGACTTTATGGCGAGATTTTGGTGAGGCCGTTCATCAATTGACAATGTAATCGACAAATGAACAGCAGAAATTTAGGAAACTACTAGCTCTTTCGCTCTTTCGTGATGAGAAAGATGCATATAACAACGTTTCCCATCAAGATATACTAGACACACTGCTGTTAATTTGAACTGGGAGGGCGATTCTTTCGATGAATCCGAAGCTACCTGACACGAAGATCCTTTTTTGTATATACTGAAAATGGCCCGACTTCAGACCACTACACGTGCCGTGGCGTCCCGCAAGGTGGTGTTTTCAAGCCCAGTTCTTTTCAATCTTGCCTTGCTTGGCCTGGCGCAAGCTCTCCCGGAAATAGTCAGTGTTTCAATATACGCTTATGACATCTGTGTCTGGCCATTAGCATTGACACACCTACAATATCGAGCGAAAATACAGAGGGCAGCGTAGCAAGCATCTGACTATCTTCGCACGCAAGTCTAACAATCTCAACAGAAAAATGGGCACTGGTGGTCTTCACGCGCAACACCATGACAAGTTACCCGTTAAGCATCAATGGCCAGCCCATCTCTTACAGGCGTAGCCATCGTTTTCTACGTGTCATTGTTGACCGCGACCTCTCCTGAAGCCCTCACGCGGCTAGCTTTCAAGCTAGCCGCGTGAGGGCTTCAGGAGAGGTCGCTGTCAACAATGACACCTAGAAAACGACGGCTACGCCTGTAAAAGATGGGCTGGCCATTGATGCCTACGTCCTGAAAGTCATCGCCGGAAAAAGATGGGGTTCGTCATTGAGTTTCATGCTACAGCTATACCAAGCACTTTTTATTGGTGTACTGCGCTACAGTTCTCCTCTGCTAACTAAAACTTGCAAGACAAACATTCGAGCACTTTAGAGCATACAAGTACAGGCACTACGTGTTTGTCTCGCCTATCACGCAGTACCTCAACCGCTGTAACAGTTATATTAGCTCAGGATCTTCCGGTTACGACCTACGTCACAACCGACGTGCTGAGAGCACATATTCGGCACATTTCACGGATGGTATTGACCCACTTGACATTTATGCCAGAACAACGACGGCAGGCGTCGTTCTCTAAGGTCGTCAGCTCCCACCACGATTTGCTACCATCCGGTTTTATACCCTTGCCACGTTCACTATACGCTTTGTGAAGCCTACGACAGCTCGACATGTTTCTTTTCGTCCCAGAAATAAAAAAATAGAAAAGCCATTTCTACCTTGGCTTTGCAACAAGCAACCCTGAACTGTTTACACACCTTCTACGCTGATAGAATCCACGCATACACGTATGGATCTACCACTCACACTAGTTCCACCAGCGCCCCCGTCATTCCATCGCGACACATCAACGTCAATTACAAACTTTGTCACGTGAGCACATCGACTAGTTAGGAAATCGTTGCCCTGCGAGGTGCCATCGCTTATGTCAAGCTACAACTAGCTAATCGATGGGAAGTATTCTGCAACTTTAAGACGGCTCTACAATGTCTTTCGTCGGCACTTCGTCGCGGGTCGTACGAACTACTGGTATGAGAGATCAGAGAAATGCTGCACTATGCGACCGAACAAGGACACGACGTTGTGTTCTAGTGGATACCAAGTAATTGCGGTACCTCCGGCAACAACCTCGCCGATAAAGCAGCCAGAAATGCACACGTATACAAACAAACCCTGTTTCGGTACCTTTATCTAAGATTTACTCGACTAGATACCTAAGTAAGCTGGCACAGAACATGACACTACAGAAGTGGCAGTCATCACTGTTCGCACATCATCGACTATATTATCTGGACCCATCTCTACGACTGCCGTTACCCTCTGGTCTTTCTAGGGGGGAACGTACAGTGTTGCGCCGTCTGCGTCAGGGCGTAGCCTTCACTAATGCCTACTCATTTAAGATAGGGATGACCGACAGCACGGAATGCAACGACTGCCCCATCGATGAGACTTTTGAATACATCTTATGTTACTGCCCGGCATACACAAACGAGATATTTTATCTGCGCAGTGTTTTAAATCAACTGGACAAAAGTGATTTTACTGTCGAGAAAGTATTGGGACCATGGCGCTGCCCATCCAATTTCCGAAAGGCAATGAAAGCACGGTTGCGTTTTCCCAAAGACACCGGCCTGTTTCATCGTTAGTGATGTGAAACTGTTGCGCGTCGGCCCAGCCAGTGACTTTTGTCTTCTCCCGAATACCTTTCTTTCCTCTCTCCCCTTCTCCAATGCAGGGTAGCTTACTGGGACTCAGCCCAGGTTAACCTTTGTGCCTTTCTTCTTATGTTCTCTCTCTCTCTGCCTCGTTAAGTCTTAATCATATTGCAGAAACTATACGTTTGCTGGTTACGCTGGTTTAAGGCAACTTTACCATCGCCATGGAGTTAATTCAGCGTATACGTAGTGGTCACATTGATTGAAAAGTGTTATCAATGCTACGTAGTTACGAGTTACAGGTCTTCCCTCGTTTTTTATTTCTTATTTTAACGTACTTTTAAATCTTTGCAGGGTATATACAGGAGTGAAAGCAAAAAGAAAAGCACAAATAGCAGGCACATAATAAGTAACAATAACATTTGGATGGAGCAGCGTTGCTGAACAAGTACAAATTACGAAGGAGGAAACTACATGCATGAATAAAGTGGTAGTGGACGCATTATTAATCTTATACAATCGTGAAAAGGAGCAACTAAAAGTTGACACATTGGTAACAGTTGATGTAAATACAAATATTCAAACAACCCAATACTAGGCGGCAATCATGGATTGAAAATGAAAAGGCGATGTGAATTTGTGTGAATTTCGCAACATTTTTATGAAGATATCAACTGTACGCTGTTCAGCTCTAACTCAGTCAAGAGCATTTTATTCTCAAATGCATCTAGAAAAATAGAATATTAGAATGTATTGTAGTTGCACGAGTATTCTTAAAGTGTGTGCTCATGTGAATCGAAGTGGACATAACAAGCCCGTGCAAAGTATTATCTTATGTTAAAGGGAAACTGAAGACGTTCTAAAATTCAAATAAACTTCGTCGTTAACCCGCATAACGGTCAATGACGTCGTGAATTGCCCCGCGGTTTTGGCAGCCGCAGATTTAGAATACGCGAAGACAAATCTTGTCTTGGTCCACCCATGCGAGCACGCTAAAAGTGTGTGGAATCTACGTCATCTTCACTACTTCCCTTGGGCGGAGTCGTGCAGCACACTGACGCATGATTACCGCCACTCACGGACACGAAGTGGGAGAAAATTAATTATTTCTCCAAAGCTCAGGTAAGCATATTGTTGCTTCAATTCTGCATACGCGTTACGATATCTGCAATATTAACGAAAGCAGAGCGCTATAGGTGAAAGTGTATTTTTTCTATATTCAAGCATAACCTTCGTGACTTATTCATGGCGTGCCATTACCAAAACTATTCGAGGAGGCAACACTTTCCAAGTGCTGCTGTTGAAGATAACGTGGTTCATCGAAGAGGACGTCACCACATTCGCTCAGCAATTTAAATGTTCCTACAGCCACAACATGTACTTTTTTTTCGAAAAATGTTCCATGCGTTCACTTTAGAGAACTCGCATCGCTTTTCGGATTGAGCAAGGGTCAAATGGCTCTTACATGCTTCAAAGTCACTTTAGATGTAAGTCAGCCTCCCTTTAATGGCGTAATCTTAGGGTTTACTTGCCCCGCCACGGTGGTCTAGTGGCTAAGGTACTCGGCTGCTTACCCACACGTTGCGGGTTTGAATCCCGGTGGCTGCGGGTACATTTCCGATGGAGGTGGAACTGTTGTAGGCCCGTTTGCTCAGATTTGGGTGCACGTTGAAAAACCACCAGGTGGTTGAAATTTCCGGAGCCCTCCACTACGGCGTCTCTCATAATCATGTGGTGGTTTCGGGACGTTAAACCTCACATCTCAATCAATCAATCTTAGTATTTACTTGAAACGTGCAAGGTCTTGAAACGTGGCCTACACAGTGCCTCACATGTCGGCCCAAGCAATCTATGTGCCTTGCCGTAACCTAATTGCAGACAGACAAAACAACAACGCATGTAACGAGTAAAATTCAGCTAAGACAACATGTACGCACAAGAGTGTTTCATTAAAATTATATAGTGCGTCTCGAACTGGTTAGGTTCACCGCTCATTTGAGCATTTTTCAGCGACATTGGTGAGCCAATAATTTTTTGTGATGTTTGAAGCACCGATACCAAGAAAATATTATGAGGCCCGCGGCATTGAAAGCATTTCTTAGCGAACTTCGGCGACTTTGACCGTATCTATCTATCTATCGATCTATCTATCTATCTATCTATCTATCTATCTAGCCGCCTACGACATTTAGCTCTCTTGGACGTTTCGATAATGGTATCAATAAAACTAGGTATGACATAACATGAATGTATAAATAACATATTTTACTTTTCCTAACATGAAAAACATGACATTGATGTCATGAATGTCATGATTTACATTTCATGATCCTGCAGCTCTTGCAGTGGTTTCGTTCACATGGCATGTTGCAAAACTGGTATGGCACAGCATGATTGCATGGCGAACACAAGCGACAGACCCTAACATGATAATCATGAGATGCGTGTCATGTAACAACATGACTACATGCTACGCTCATGATGCGCTGGCGCACGTTTCACTATAGCTTCACTTATACCAAGGAAGAAAAATAGGAGGAAAAACCGGTAGGGAGGTTAACCAGTCTATAAGCAGCCGGTCTGCTATCCTGCTCATCGGAGGGGGATGGGAGAGATGAAAGATAGAGAGCAGAGAGGGAAGAGAGATAAACACAACACATTCGGCAGCACACGCGCGCAAACTCATAGTCCAGTCTTGTCATCCGCGGTGTGTGACAATGCTGTTACAGCCGCTTGTTCAAGTCCGTGCTGCGTAGAAATTTGAACACAGCTTACGTCGCCTTCTGTTCACTTATACTATTCACTTATACCAAATTTGCTATTACGCGATGTGAATGGATGTCGAAGGTATGATACTGTTGCAAACATGATAAACATGTCATGCGTATCATGCAAAAATATGACTACATGCTACGCTCATGATGCGCTCACGGCCGTTTCACTAGCTTCACATGTACCAAACTCGGTATTACGCGGTGCGAACGGACGACATAGGTAAATGGCACATCCAAACATGATAATCACGACTTGCGTGTCATGTAACAACATGACTACATGCCACACTGATGATGCGCTCGTGACCATTTCGCTACCTTTACATGTGCCAAATTTGGTATTACGTGATGCCAATGGATGACGAAAGTGTGTGACTGGTGCAAACATGATAGTCATGACATGCGTGTCATACGAGAACATGACCACTTGCCACAATCAAGGCGTCAATATATTTTGACGTCACGCGGTGCGCGTGCTCACCGGCGTTCATTTTGTCACGTCACGCCAGCGTTGCCACGCCAGGCGCTGGTCCTGCATGCTATATACTCGCAGGCCTGCGCTGCACTGCGTTGCTTTGACGCATGCACGTTTCAGTGCGTCCGGCGTCCCTGCGTCACGAAAAGAGGGAGACGCAGTGTTGTCTGGGTAACGCACCGGCGCGAATTTCGAGCCGGTTGCCGTCGCGCCACGCCGACGGACGTTGGTCGGATCGGCCGCACCTGGTGTCAGACTATAGAGGGCTCGCGTTTTGCTAACGTAGCGTCGCTGTGCCCAGCGTGCGCGCGCGTCAACGCTACATTGGAGTATATTGGGCCCTTCATGATGCGCTCGCGGGCATTCTGCTAGCTCCACATATACCAAATTTGGTGTTACGTGGCGTCAATGGGTGACGAAATATATAACTGGTGAAAACATGATAATCATGACACGCGTGTCATATAAGAACATGACAACTTACCACGCTCACAGCGTTCTCGCGACTGTTTCGCTAGCTCAACATATACTAAATTTGGTATCACGTCACGTGAAAAGACGACGAAGGTAAACGACACATCCAAACATGATAATCATGACACGGAAGTCATGTACGGCTTGGCTAAGTAGCTCTGTCTGCTTTTATTGTTTATTTTTGTTTATATTACGGCTCAGCACTGCTCAAGATGTCGGACGACTCGAAAAGGTACCTGCCGTATCGGCGACCGACGGGTGCTGCGCAGCCCGCCACGTCGAAAGGTGCCAGAAGAAACGAGACAAGCATCAGGGAGAGCACCGCCATGACCTCCAAAGGTGTGACACCAGGTCAGAAGCACCTGCTGGTTTGCGCAAGCATACCTGACTTCAAGCGACCACACAGCGTTGAATCAGAGGAGGAATCAACTGTCGTCGGGGACCACAACGGGACGAACCTCACAGATCAAGACATGGACGAGGGTGGTTTCCGCCTTGTGCGACATCGCAAAGACAGGACGGTGGGCATTCCTGTGTTAATTGCTCCAACATCCAAAGGAGCTAACTTGAGGCAAGTGAATCCTATTCACCTATACTCGGAAATTGAAACGATTCTTGGTGGAGCCCCAGTTAAGAGCCGTTTCACAGCACAGGGAGCCCTGCTCTGGGATATAGAGAGAGAACATCAAGCTAATATGTTTCTAGAGACCAACACTATCTGCGGCCTTGCCATACCTGCCCGTGTAACACACAGCTACATGAAAAATACCTGCATTATAAAAGGGATCCCAAGATGGTACCTGGACGAAGAGCTGTTAACCTACCTGAGACCTCAGTGAGTATACCACGCAAGAAGAATCATACGACGAGTCCAAACCTTATCCACCAAATGGGAATCAAGGCGCACTGACTCTGTAGTTCTCACATTCGCTCCCAATTCGGAACGTCCAGAGAAAATCAACCTTGGTTTCACCAGGCACGAGCTGGTAGACTACGTGAAGACGCCACCACGCTGTTTTAAATGTCAGCGTTTTGGACATGTTGCTAAGCACTGTCATGGGGAACAAAGGTGTAAGCGTTGTGGGGGGCCTCATGACTTTAAGACGTGTAGAAGTAAAGAAAAACTTGTGTGTGCAAACTGTGGCGGCTACCACCCAGCTAGCTACGGCCGATGTCCAGCACGAACAGCTGCGCAGCGAAGAAATAAGACGTTTGTCCTCGGCCCGAAGACGTTGAACGAACCATCGCTCACAAAGAAGACGTCCGGCACGCCACAACATGGCGGTTCGGATAACGAGTACGCAGCAAATTTTCCGCGCCTAAATCCGACAAGAGCTGGTACTGAGTCAACGCAAGTGCTCAACGCTGGTGAGAAATGTATCACGAAAGAGTCCGCCAAGCGCACCTACGCTGATGCACTGAGCCCATCTCAAGTACCATCTGGAAGCCAACAGCAAGAAAACCTCAAGCACGTTATTCGCGCTCTGTTCACAGCACTACGTTTACACGTCGCTAAGATGCCTGCGAGTTCAACGAAGGATATGTTGGAGGCAGTCCTGGCTCTAGAGTCAGTGTTAATTTGCTCTGCTTCCAAAAACACACAGTAGAATAATGGCACTGTCTCGCCCACCTGGTCTATTTCGTCCTTCAAAAGTGCCCTTAATAATGCAATAAAACTGCGCCGGTCTTCTAAAGTGCCTGTGCGAACTCGATCTTTTCCTGCGCGACATTCCAATACCGATTCTAGCCCTCTCCGAAGCCGGTCTACCGATTGCAAGGACGCTCCCAGGGTACACCCGACACGGCAACCCGAGCATAACGTTGTTTGCAAATGGAAGCGCAATGATATACATAAGGCGGGAAATACCTCACGTTACCTTACCAGTGCAAGACCTCTGTTCCAACTCACTGGAAGTCGCTGCTGTGCAAGTGTGCCTGGGAAACCGAAAACTGAGTGTGGTATCGGTGTACATAAGCCCACGAAAAAAGGTCTCTGTGGAGACTTTCCTAAAGGACCTCTGCACTCGATGCCCCGCTCCTCGAATAATCTGTGGTGATTTTAACGCGCACCATCCACTCTGGGGAGATAAGAGTGTAGATTTTCGAGGCAAGGAACTTCTAGCAGCTGCAGATGCTGCCGACTTATGTGTGGCGAACGATGGTAAACCTACATTTTTCAGGCCACCAGATTCATGGTGCGCAATAGACCTTGTACTTCACTCCACAGACCTTCTGATATCATCGACCACGGCTCCAGACAAGATGGGCAGCAACCATTTCCCCATCTTCCCCAATATCCTGGGATTTCGAACTGCTGGTCGACAATTCTGCAATGTAACACGCTGGGACACCTACAGAGAAGTGTTGGACAAATCCACTGGTCAGCTGTTCGCAGGTATGTTGCAAAGCAAGCGATCAGCAACTTCAATGCTGAAACTGCCCGACCATTTTCCTGCTCCTGACTTGAAATTGAAGAACCTGTGCGCAGCACGTAGACGAACGGAGCGGAAAATAATGAGAACAAAAGGAAATCCGTCTGCGAAAACCGAATATAACAGGATAAACGCTGCGATTCGTCGCCATACAAAAAAAATTAAGACAAAATCAATGGGCCGCTTTCTGGGAGAGTTTATCAACGTTTACGCCCTTGACAAAGATATGGGCAGTAATAAATAGACTTTCTGGGAAGATCCGAACACACGGGTCATTCGAAGCACTCGCTTTGAAACAAGGGATAGATTTGCAAACCCTTGCAGAGGATTTCGCAGACGTGTACATATCTGGTAGATCAGCAGGAGCGGCGATTCCTCTGTCACCCCAGTTTTTTCACACGATGGATACGCCATTCACCTTCCGAGAGCTGGATATGGCACTTAGCAAATTAAGAAGACGCTGTGCCCTGGGTCCCGATTTGATCAGCAATCAAATGCTGACAAATCTACCATATGAGCGAAAAAAGAGCCCTTTTGGACATATTTAATCATGTCTGGAGCACGGGAGAGATCCTATTTGTTTGGAAGACAGCATGGGTGGTGCCAGTCCTAAAGTCCGGAAAGGATCCTGCGAGCCTCGCGTCATATCGACCGGTATCTCTTACATCATGCGTATCTAAGTTGATGGAAAGATTAATATGTACAAGATTAACTTGGTACCTTGAACAAGGAAGATGGTGGCCACCGTGTATGACCGGATTTCGCCCACGACTGAGTGCCCAGGACAGTGTTTTGGACTTATTAAGCCACATCGAACACCACCGAGTCAGCGGACTCTCGACACTCGCCGTCTTCATGGACGTTGCCAAGGCATATGATTGTGTGCTTCAGGCAGGCATCGTGAACGGGCTCCAAGCCATGGGTGTGTCGGGAAATGCTCTTCGGTTCGTACATGAATTTCTCAGAGACCGCTGTGTCCGTGTTAAGCTTGGAAATGTAACGAGCGAAGAGAGACGCGTTTCCCTCGGCGTCCCACAAGGAAGTGTTCTATCTCCCTTGCTATTTAACGCTGCCATGGCCAGGCTTCCCGACACTCTGCACTCAGCTCTGAAAGCAGTTAGAATATCCATCTACGCCGATGACATCTGCATTTGGATCTCAGGGTACCAGCACAAACGTTTGGCCCGGATAGCATAGAGCGCTATTTCAATCATTGAGCGTCACTTGTTGACACTTGGCCTATTAGCGGAAAAGTCGACCTTCATGCTCTTCCCGGGAGCGCGACGTAAATCAACACGTCTGTCACTGAATATTCGAGACCACTCAATTCGTTGTGCAACAAGTGACCGTTTCCTGGGCATTACCATCGACAACAAGGTATTATGGTGACGTGCGGTTGATGGTATAGTCACTGCATCAGTGCAAAAAATCAACGCTCTTCGTCGCATGGCAAGAGTCCGTTGGGGCAACAATCCTATGTCCATGCTTAAATTGAATGATGCTCTTATAACAAGCCGTTTATCAGCCGCCCCTGATATCACCATCACCAAGCCAGTTCGAACGCCTAGAGGCAGTGCACAGAAAGGGTCTTCGCTTGGCGATGGGAGTCCCTCAGGCGGCTTCAAACACGAAGGTCACCAATGAAGCCGAGGCTTTTCCGCTCCACCTTTTAGCGTCTCAGGCCTTATTGACGCAGCTGTCAAGACTGGGCGAGTCCTTCGCAGGCACGGCGCTTCTCCGGCGGCTAAGAGCAAGAACTGGCTCACATTTCAACGCGGCACTAAACACATTTCAATATTTAGGCTTAAAACTGCCTAAACGGTACCCTATGGACCCGTCATGGTCTTTTGTAGATGTTGCGTGCAACTTCAGCGTACCCAATCTACCAGCGAAGCGCACCATTCCAGCCGCGGAAGCAAAATTTCTTGCGCTGGACCACTTGAGCACCATGTACCGCGGCCACCTACAAATGTACACCGACGGATCAGTGTGCACACAGACGGATAGCTGCGCAGCGGCTTTCTGCATACCCAGCCTGGGCGTGTCATGGTCTTGCGGCCTGGATCGCGTGGTTTCGTCCACAACGGTAGAAAGCGCTGCTATTACGGCGGCTTTGCGAAAACTGCGATCCTTTTCTGCACGAGATGTGGTAGTGCTGACGGACTCCAAATCGGCGCTACGAAGACTGCATCGTGGCCTACCTCAAGAAAAGTTCACCAGGAAATCTCTGGCACTAATCAAACACCTAAATGGCAAGAGTTTTAATATAAAGTTCCAGTGGATCCCATCCCACGTGGGCATTAAGGGCAATGAAAAGGCTGATGCCCTTGCATGCGAAGCACGTACATTGTTTCCAAAAGTAAGAACTCCCAAGACTTACCAGAACAACAAAGATGTGATACGCAATCATTTCAAGGCGATCTACAAGTTTCCACACCAAGCATGTGTAATTCATGGACTTTCTCGTGAATAAGCGACACTGTTGTACCGCATTAGAACCGGCTCCGCATACACCCCGGCCTGGTCATTCATGAGTGGGAGATACGCTTCCCCGTTCTGTGCCTTCTGTGGTGACATCGGGGATATTGAACATTTCATTTGGCTTTGCCCGCAGTTTGATGCGCAAAGAGCAGCAATGATCCGCACCTTGCGAAAAGGCTGTCATAGGCACCAGACAGTTGATGACATCATCTTTCCTGAAGGACCCGCGGCAACTAGGAGGAACGTGCAACGAACTTTGTTGGTCTTCCTGCGAGACACTGGGCTGTCTGACACGTGGTGACATTTTCCAAATTCAGGAGATGCTCAGGCGGAACAATTGCCGGCCATGCAGGCCAGGCTAACACCACCACTATCACCACCACCACCATCATGTACGGCATCATTTTTCTCCACCTCGTAACGTACGTTACGCTGATTTTCAAGTGACATATCAACATTCCTCATTCATGCTTTGCATATCGTCAATTGGCACTGTACGTGGGATATGCCAATTTTTAATGTGATTTTTATAAAAGTACAAGGGACTCTAGCATCTCACCTCTATCGAAGGGTGAGATGCTAAGAATCATGGCATTCACGTCAGCAGCCGAGCCAATAAGGGGCTTTCTTGCCAAATTTTGAGACATCCAGATACCCAAAGTTATTCATGGAGAGTACCCCGGTTTCACCAGAATATTTCAGTAATCCCCTAGTATATAGTTATGAAGTCACATTTAAAAATTTTGTTGTTCGCAAGAGGTGCTGTTCTTTTGCATGTTTCCCTTTCACTTACGGTGAAATTCCGACAACGGGGGGAGCGGGGGCATCGTGCTACGGTCGTTTAACACAAAGCGCTGGGTATGAACGCGTCAAAGCAAGAAATAAATGACAGCAACAGAAAGTGGCCAAGGGGTACCAGGTGCCATCTACTGATCTAACACTTACTTTAGTTTTCCATTTTACATACTTCATCATTCGTCATACTGAAAGACATTGCACGGCCGCAAGAATGCTTTTATTGTTGTCACTAGAATCGACGCATTCGGCTTACCAAAGAACAAGACCTGAATAATGAAGACGTCTGTAGCGTTTAGCGCTGGCCTACTATTTTATTTTCAGATAAATTCCTTTGTCCATCTCTTTCCCTGTCTTACAACCGCGACTGGTGAATCGTTGTTTATCGAATGCTTCATTCTTACCACGGGCTCGTGAAATGCATTTTTATATAGTATCGACTTTATATAGTATTGACTACGCTGGTTTATCGAATTCATTTGATTTATTTGTAAAAATGATATTTATTATTATGACTAATAACTAACACGTCCGAATAGCTGTTCTAGCTCATCAAAGTAGAGTCATATCATGCACAGCGCCACCAATGCATCGCACAAAAAACAACAAAACAGTTCTTCTGCAATTAATTACAGCTGCTGGTCTTCAACCACACATCAGTATAGAGAAGCTTAGTATTCATGTATGTACAAAAGCATGCCGCTGAGACATGCTACTCTCCGTTAAAGCGTGGCCTGGTGACTCCATCACTTTTTCTGTTTTTAAAGGCGATAGTCTTTCTTGTTGACATTCGACGCAGAAATTTTGGTCTGTCTGTCTGTCTGTCTGTCTGTCTGTCTGTCTGTCTGTCTGTCTGTCTGTCTGTCTACATTTTTCTGTTTGTCCACTCCTAACAGCACCGAGTACTTGAAACAGCTGACACCATCCGCAGTGCCCACCAATGCTGCTCAAGATTCAGCATTTATACTTGTACAATTGTCAATTAAAAAGCAATTATTGCGCAATTCTGGGGCACCATAACAACACGTATATGTTCTGCATTTGTGTCGTTTACTAGAAAAGGCATACGTAAGTGACTTAAAAGACCGTGGCGCTTATAACCCTGCGCTTACATGCAACGCTTGCACGAAAAGGTGCGTGTTTCCAACGCTTCGCTAAGACGAGACGGTGGTGGCACCTACCCGTCATCTTGCATTCTACACCTTATCACCTCTGAGATGGGCGCGCACGCCTGTCTCAAAGTCACGCGCTTTGTTTTCCAATAAAACTGCCAGATGGCGCTCATGTCTCACGTGTGACGTCACTTGATGCGCTCGTTCGCCTCCGCTGCACGCTCGAGGCGCTCTAATGCAGCGCCTCTAGAATACCATTCACCGAATTTCTTGCCGCTTGCCGCAGAACACCCAGTAAATGTTTTGATCACTCTCTCCATACGCATCACTATCGTCTTTCGGTGACATTTGCACATTAACATGCAGATACGGGACCAATTTTTTTATCACCCGCCATGGTGGTCCAGTGGCTACGTACTCGGCTGCTGACCAGCAGGTTGCGGGACTGAATCCCGGCCGTGGCGGCCGCATTTTTGATGGAGGCGGAAATGCTTGAGGCCCATGTGCTTAGATTTAGGTGCACGTGTCAGGAAACTCCAGTTTATCGAAGTTTTCTGAGCCCTTCACTACGGCGTCCCTCATATGTATATGGTGGTTTTGGGACATCAAACACCAACCATTATTATTTTGTTTCTTACCGGACACTCAGTAGGAAGAGCAATGTAGCAAAGCTTCTGCGCGGCATTTGGTGACAGTGCGAAGTATATGTATGCTGGTAGTGTAACTTTCGTAGAAGTCTATGTATCCAGTAGTTTGCGGCTCTTTGCGACCGTTGCCATCGACGTATAGAGGGGACCGCTAACAGAAAAATAAAGTACGACGCAACAGCCAGAAGAGGTGGCGAAGTCATGCATTTGCCCTACATGGCGCGAAATACAGTTTTTTAAATGCGAATGCATTTTCTTAGTCGGGCTATGTCGGGCATCCGGCATTGTCTGCGGCAGTGTCTGCCCACCAGCATGCGTTATCTCTGTGCTGTCACTCTCTCTGACAGCAACAGCTGCGGGTGCGCGTGCTCATCCTCACCCCTAGCAACCGGACCTTGTAAGTGTAGGAGAGGGTAAGCGCAGCCAATTCCTCCTAGAAAACCTATGCCTGGAACGTGGCTCTCTCTTCAAATGAGAGCTTGCTGCCAGCACAAAATCTTGGAGGCCATGCCTCCTACCACGTGTTGCGACCGTCCACCGCGTGGGACCACTCGCCTCCGTACCGCTCTGTTACGTGACATTACGGTACCGCTCTGTCACGTGACATCACAGCTACTTGGAGGCAACTGTGAGAGCACTGCTGTGTTTGCAGGGGCTGACCGCCACAGGCGTTCACCTCCGTAGCGAAGGAGAGGGTAAAATCTGAGGTTAGGGCGGCGCGTTCGCCGCTCACGTTTCAGGCATAATTTTTCTAGGAAGCGTTGGCGCAGCGCTTCACCGCTCCGCTTCCGGTCGCTCTTTCTCTTCCCTAAGCCCCACTCTCCCGTCCACTTGCGCCTCACTCTCAACCGTTCGCTGGCTGGGTGCCTCTCAAGAACATCCGGAAATATGTTGTCGAGACACCACTGTGAAACGCCCAACGCCGAGTCGAGAATGCTGGCACCCCACTCCCCCGCCCACTCACTTTTCACTCTTGACCGTTGGCTTGCTCGGCGCCTATCAAGACGATGGCAGAAGTTGTTGAAGGTGAATGTCTGACGGCAACGGTACCCTCTCTCGGCGCAAGAAATGCATTCGTATTTCCTCACGTTTCTCTTAGGGTAATGAGGGCTTTTTTTCTTAATAATAAGAAAAATCTTTTGCGTGTCGTTATAAACGCGTGGTTTTATTGCGCCTTATGGCTCAATAATTACGTGTGCGAGAAAAAAAGACCAAGAAGACAGACTGAGTAAGCAAGGTTGTTTTATTAGCCAAATAGTGCAATATACACCGAAAATTTGGCGGATGAAATTGTGACACAGCTGTTAGCACAACAGCATAATAGTTCAAAAACACACCTTGCCAAATGAGACAGCAGCCTAGAGAATATTGCTTTGGGCAACCTTAGAGTACAGCGTCTCTTTACTTTAAGAGCAGTGACATCAAATTTTTAACTCCACAAGTGGTGTTCGTTGTTGCTTGGTATGCATGAGTTTTCTAGCGAATTATGAATTGCGTCTGTAACGCAGAATTTATTCCTTTCGAGCACAAATAACGTCTAAAGCACATCAGTGCGTTCTCTGCTATGAGACATTGACATATTCTGACATATTTCGTGAGCTCCTAGGCCACGCCTCAGGCGCCAAGTGACGAGGAGTGAGAAGCGATGACGTCGACAATTTTATAATTGTAATTGTGGTGTCTACGTGTAGTACCGTATCGCTGCCTGGCAAAGACTTCATTTGCTTTGTTTCTCTTGCCTCATGCAGCGCGTTCTTGTAAAGCTTGCATTTTTGCTAAACCTCTTTGGGAGATACAAGGAGGAGTCATGTGCACCAATTTGATTATTTGAAGCGGCGGTAATCACGTACCATTAACATGCACATGTCGTTCATATATCTGACCAGATATCGTAGACCAAGCGTGCGTTTCCTGCTGCCTCATCGCAGGTTGGTTCGGCGTCGATTACAAAATCACTGCTCCGCAGAAGATAGAACCAAATGATTGTACACACCGCGAATCACCACGATTACATATTCTATAGTGTTTCTATCGTCGCTTGTGGACGTTGATAATGGCGGCGACAACAATGAGGGTGGCGGAGGAGGAGAAGGAATAAATAAGTAAGGACAGGGAGGTTAGCCAAGGGTGGCGGAGACATGCCTATACACTTGCGCGCCAAGCAGACAAATGTCAAACGGAAAATCGCGTCACCATTTCATGTGCCCACAGGATCAAGTGGGGTGGAACTATGGGAGGTGACCGCTTGGCAGCGCTGGCAACAGTGAAAATTCGCGGGCTTTGCGCCCGTTTTCTTTTGGGTTCGACACTGGTCATACTAATCGATATTACATATAATAGTTGGTCCTTATGTTGTATTATTAGTACCCAATCGTTGCTAGCGGATTAAAAAATACGTGTAGACGCAAAAACCACGACATGCGTAAAGCTTATGTTTCTGCTTCCTTAAGCATGTCGCATTCACCATTACGAACGGCGAAAGAACGCTGGCGTATTGCCAGTGAAAGCACTCGGCACTCACAGGAGCGGCTATCTACGCAATCTGTGAACTAGTTCAGCTTCCAAATGGCACACGAGTGAAGAACACATTAGCAAATTAATAAATTATAGAAGGTACACACGAACTTATCACGCAAAAGTGAATGATGGCTAGCTGACACGGCAATGTGATGAACTATTCACAAGCCCTCATATCAGGTTGTCTGGATACGCCCCACATTTCTGGCTCTCGACCAACAAATGAGGCAATCAACCATTAAGAAAGACCATATATATCAAACTACGACTTTTTGAAAAATATTACATTGAGCTCTTGGCTTTGGTTGTGACCCGCCATGGTGGTCTAGTGGCAAAGGTACTCGGCTGCTGACCCGCAGGTCACGGGAACGAATCCCGGCTGTGGCGGCTGCATTTCCGATGGAGGCGGAAATGTTGTAGGCCCGTGTGCTCAGATTTGGGTGCACGTTAAAGAACCTTAGGTGGTCGACATTTCTGGAGCCCTCCAATTCGGCATCTCTTATAATGATATGGTGGTTTTGCAACGTTAAACCCCACAAGTTTTGCACGAATTCATGTATGAATTCGTGCGAAATTCATTCATGAATTAATCGTGCAAAATTCATACATGAATTAATCCATGGTCATTTAAACATTGATGTATCCGCCTACCTTACGTTTGATCAAACTAGAACAACACGCCAAAGTCACCCAATGAGACTTAACGAATACACCTTCAACACAAACTGCTTTAAGTACTCATTCTTTCCGATAGCCACTAATGAATGGAGTAAACTGGATCCGAGTATCTCCAGCACTACCGAATTAGCAAAATTTCTAACCCTTGTCGAAAATGAACTTTGTATTATGCAAACGGAATCACCTGGTTGATTTTAATATGAGTGTTCGTGTGAACATTGTTCGAGCAAAGTATCATGTCATCATATATTTTTTTTAGTACTGAATCCAGGTGAAGAGAAATCGCTCTGTTGAGTCTTGATCATGTTTGTGTTTTTCAGTGTGTATAAATTTGCCCTTACTTGAATTACTTCGCCATATTGTAGGGTAGTTTCTTATTGCTGTAATTTCTTGTTGTGTTTCTTGATGCATACACTAATATGTCAACCAATGTGTCAACCAAGTCGCTGCATTTATTTTCTTCTGACAACTTTTCTTTACACTAATGTTTTATGCCTTCTTTGATCTGAAATTGTTAAATGATCCGATTCTGTTAGTTTTATTTTATACTTTATCGCGATGTATGTCTTTATTGTGTACTTATTCCAATTTTTATGTTCACGCCCTTCCTGCTAAAATCCCTGATGGGATTGGCAGTATGTCGAAATAAAAAAATAAATAAATATATCACTGCCATTGGTTGTGTGTTCGCTGCTCAAGCAGTCACGCTTCAATCGTCGGTGGGTGTGTATGCCCGTGGCAATGTGTTTTCGATACTTTTACTTCCAAGTTTTGCGACCGATATAATTTGAGCATGGATAGTGTTCGAAGGCTGTGTAACCGCTGAACACCTCTTTTTGTCCGCAGGAGCAGCGCGAATACCGTCAACTGCTGCCGGACTGCGAGAAAAAGTTGTTCCCTGAACTCAACTCGCAGCAGCTGCAAGAGAAGCTCGACACTGCACTCGCAAAAGGGGACCTCAGTCTTTACGTTCAGGTAATGTCCTCTGTAGCACACACAGCAGCATTTCTGTGAGCGCCGTCCTGATGTATACTTACAGGTGATTTGCTTAGGATGCAAGTTGTAGTAGCGGGCTTAGGCATGCGCACGAAGAAAGGTTGCCCGCCCCCCTGTTACGCAGAAGGGGGAGGTGCTCACAATTTGCCCCCTGCATAGACACAGTAAATGAGGTAGTGGAGGGGGGGGGTAGGGTGCGAGGAGCTTTCTCCCCGCCACCCTTCATGCTAGACCCTGCGAACACATATGCAGGAAGGCACCGAGTGTTACAATCATCCGGTACCCCTTAAGGTGCATTGACATGGCCCAGTACGTGGGCGTCCAGCATTTCCTTTCCATAAAAATGTGACTACCGCGGCCGGGATCAAACCAGTGACCTTCAGTTCATTGCCGAGCGCCGTAATCACTCCTCCCGCGCGTTAAACGTTGAAATGCCAATCAACGATGAAGCGTGCGTGCGCGTTGCCTATCGGCCATATTTGGTGACATTGTTTTGGAAACCTCAAGCTATATACGTAGTGCTATATTGTTTTCAATGCGAAAACGTGCGAGCAGGGGTGCCGCGAAAGAGCTGCGTCTCACGAGCAGGCGAAATAACAAAATAAAGTTATGCCCGTTTAAGGCATAGTGCAGTTCAACGAGCTGTGACGAGTCTTCTCCCCGCCTCCCTTGATGTTGGACCCTGTGAAGATTTCTGCAGGAAGGCACCAAGAATGACAACCATCCGGTGCCCCTTGAGATGCATTGACATCGCCCAGTACGTGGACGTCAAGCATTTGCTTTCCATGGAAATGTGACTGCCGTGGCCGGGATCAAAGCAGTGACCTTCGGTTGATTGCAGAGTGCCGTGACCACTCCTCCCGCGCGGCAGACGTTCAAGTGCTAATGAGTGGGGGGAAATTAACAATGAAGCATGCGTGCGCATCGCCTTTAACGTCGGCTGATTGTGGTATGGCCTCTATCGACAATATTAGGCTACATTGTTTTGGAAAACTCAAGCTATGCCATGTTGTTTTCAATGCGAAAACGTGTGAGCAGAAATGCTGCGAAATAGCTGCGCCTCACAAGCAGGCGAAATAACAAAATAAGTTATGCCCGTTTGACACAGAGGACAGTTCGATCACTATAGCCACCACATGAACATATAACTACCTGTGGTGTCATGGGTGCTGCTTCTCTCGTTAGCATAAGTACTCATACGGAGCCACCTTAGTATCGTCCACAATTTCATTGGCAACTGTCTGTCCTTCCTGTGGATTAATACCATCGACTAGCTGCAGGGATATGACCAAGTTGCCGTTAATCTTACATCAGTAGTATTTTACTGGCAGTGTAACCAAGGCCTATGCCTCTGGCTGTAGTGAGTTTAGAAACGGAAAGAAGCGCAAAGCTCTATGGCGTAGGTTACTGGTCCCCCAGTGAAGCTCCCCATATACGTACAATGGCGCAATTGGGACACTGAAGAAAATATAGGCTGACAGGATGTCTACATGACCGCGTGCAGCAAATGGTGGTGCAACTCTGGCAACAAGCCATACAGTCCACTCTGCCGACTGTCGCCATGGTAGACAGACTCTCTCGTTTGCCCAATCATGTATCCACTCATTAGGGAGTTATCGCATAGTGTACGCAAAGCTTTGTGGTACCGTGTCTCACCACTGCACACGCGTCCTACGTTAACTTCTTGTGGATTCCTGCTAAGTCACGGAAATAGCGTACGCTATTCGAAAACTTTCTTCTTCTTAAGCAGAAAAGTACACTGTTTCTTGCTATTATGCAGTTTTTGTTTTTTCACAGCGCAGAACTTGGACTAAACACGTACCGTAATCTTTTTTGGTGTTCACAGTGTTCGACTGATTGCAACTTGGTTGATAGGGGGAAAGGCTTTAGAAATGCTGATTCTCAGCCTCTTATTTTTTAGGCTATCGCTGCAGCTGATAACAATATTAAAAGCGACCTGCAATTAAAACTTTCGCGCCAACCTTGCAATTTGTTATGGCGGCAGGGCAGGTTTGGATGGAATTAACGAATTCCACGTTTCAAAGCTCATTGACTGTGTCCATATCGACCACATTTGCAGATTAACATTACTTTTACATTATTTGGCTGTTTCAGGTTCACACCGCGTCTACCTCGAAACCACAAAAGTACAGGTAAGAAGCACTCGTGCTGTATTGCTCGGCAGGAAATACAAGGGATCACGCCGAAGCAGCATGTGCCGTTATTTCTTACTTTGCTGGCGCCGCGACTCTAGCACATATTTATTTGTCTAAATGCCGCACACCTCGTTTTCTTGACCGCATTCAGTGGGAGCTACAGAACTTCCACGTGGTTCAAGCGTGCGCCCAGCAGGTGTACGACAACACCACCAACGAAGCCATGAAGACCCAGCTGCTGGCAAAATACGAGAAGTACACTAACAATGCGACCATAGAAAAGGCAAGTGTGGCGTTGCAACTCAGCATAGCATGTTCTTACCTTTCTGTAGAACTACAGAAATTTTGCGACCCAACCGTTCCTCTTTAATTTGCATGAGCAGCATTGTAGAAAGTATTGAGAAGACTGTAGTGCGTCTTTCTTGAAAATCAGTTTCCAGCCGTGAATATAAACGAACATTACTGTAAATATTTGCAATTGATATTTAATTACTGTTCAATGTGGGCGCGTGTATTTTGGGCAACAGATGTCTCATTTTAACTCCTATTACCTCGTGTTATGGAGAAACATATCCTAATATAGCTTAATAAAACTTGTTGTTGGGCTAGTTGGTTATACATCATATACTTAGAAATTTTGGCGCAACCTCGACTCACGCAAACACTCACACAAGCACACACACTTACACCAGAGCAACACGTGACATGAGCGCTGCGTGTCGTGTGTGTTGCTCTGGTGTAAGTGTGTGTGCTTGTGTGAGTGTTTGCGTGAGTCGAGGTTGCGCCAAAATTTCTAAGTATATGATATCCTAATATGAATCAATTTTAGCCATCTGTGCATTCAAGACAAAACAATGAGCGCGCGCTGAAGAAATACGGGGCGCAATATTCGGCAGCATGACACCGGACTTTTCGTTTTCGCTGCGCTATCCGAAATTCCGATTGGTTTACCCGAAATTCCTATTCGTGAAGTGACTGTTTTTCTTACGTTGCAAAACAATTAAAATAACCTGAAGAATACGCAATGTAGCTGATTGCACTACTTTTTACAATAATTTTGTTTCATTTTGATCTATAGGGGTAATATTTACAATATGCCGTGCTATACAAGGCTCGTAGGGTAGAATAACTAAAGTCGGCTACTTTTATGTTTGAAATTCAATAAATAGACTTATTTGTTTCAGTTTGTGGTTGTCAACCCCCACTGTGCTCCTCGGCCACCTGCACGCGTTCAACAGCCTTTTTTTGTGTTTTTACTTCAGAGCATCTCGAAAGCCATGCACACATATTTCGACAAAGTGCGACTATACTATACAGTTCTTTCTCACAGCTGCTGTATTCTCAAGGCCATGCAGAGGACATGTATAAGACACACAAAAACGTGTCGTTACAGGCCTGCTTGAGAGCGCGTCAGCAGGAGATGCCCCATTTGCGCTTTTGTTGTTGTTCGTGAAGTTCAACTAAACGTGATTTACGGTCAGCTTGCCACGCCGAGGCAATCATGTTTCATCAGCCCCCGACATCCGCTCATCAAGACTCAATTTGCCGGTTTCGCACAGTTTACTTAGATTAGGTATTATGACTTGCCGCAGTGGGCTAGTGGGTATAGGTGCTCGGCTACTGACCCGCAGGTTGCGGGATTGAATCCCGTCTGTGGCGGCTGCATTTTCGAGGGAGGCAAAAAGACTGTAGGCCCGTGGGCTCAGGTTCGGGCGCACGTTAAAGAACCCAAGGGACCGAAATTTCTGGGGCCCTCAACTACGGCGTCTCTTATAATCATATGGTGGTTTTGGGACCTTAAACCCCACTTATCAATCAACTAAACTGTCTCGGCAATTTTCTGTCTAATATATGTATTCAGCAATTATACGTATATTTAAAACCACGTAATATTGCTACGGTTAAGTGATTTTGCCTCACAACTTTCATGCCTCAACTCTTTTTCTTAGATCCTTCCCACCACTTGTCAACCCTCGCTACTGAGAGGTCCCGCACGAAATTTAGTACAATTGTCTGTGCACATCGTGCGTCGTTTACGTCAGGTTTTACGCCTGCTGAGAAACTGGTGTATCCTCCGTGGTGCCTGACACTTCCGCAAGTACGCATTTCAATTCCAGGAATACAGAAAAAATCAAATTTGCCTTCATCAGCCCTAAAACAATTGAGCTTGAACCTTCTGCACGAAATGTACAATAACCACGTGCACATATACACTGATGGCTCAACCACAGCGTCTGGTTCTGGCGGTGTGGTGGTGATTCCAGCTAGAGGAATCACTCTGCGAATCAAGCTGTCTCACGCCACTACGTCTACGGCGGCAGAACTTGCGGCTTTGCGTGGCGCCCTAGAGTACACCAAATCTCAGAGGCCGAGTAAATGGGCTGTGTTTTCAGACTGGAAACCGGCCCTACAGAGCATGCAGTCAGTCCTTCGACGAGGTTGCCATGAACAGTTAACTTACGGAGTTGTCAAGCCTCTTCACCACGTCACAGAAACAGGCCACGAGGTCAAGTTTCACTGGCTTCTTGGCCATTGTGGGATCAGTGGCAATGATTCTGCAGACAACGCCGCTCGTACATCGCACCAAGAAGAGCACATCCTTCCAATTCCTTTGTCAAGGACTGACGCTGCAAAGACACTTCGTCACCTGGCACGTAGTCTGTGCCTGCAGGAGTGGAACACACCAAGCATAAGACATACGAGACTCTACCAAATAAACCCTTGACTGTAACTTCGACCTCCATGCGGACTTCGTCGACGTAAAGCTTCGCTCCTTTGTCGCCTTCGGTTGGAGGTTGCCTTCACAAAAGCATATAGAACCCTCATCGGATTGACCGACAATGCGTAATGCGACGTCTGCTGCGCCAAAGAAGACATGGACCATCTGATATGCCATTGCCCTCGATTTGCCTCCGAAAGACAGAAGCTTTCGGACGCATTGCGACAATTGAACGATCGGCCACTCTCTATGCAGATGCTACTGGAACACCGTCCTCGCCTTTCGTCGGCTCAGGAAGTAGTCAAAGCTGTCTTGTGCTTTTTGAGGACTGCAGGCCTACGTGACAACCTTTAACTTTTTTGTAGTGCCACCGCTGGATACGCGCCAGCCGATAGACTGACAATCCTTTTTTTTCTCTCTCTCTCTTTCTCTTCTCTTTCCCCTCTGTCTCATCTTTATGTCCCCTTCTCATTCCCCCAGCGTAGGGTAGCAAACCGGGCATGTGCCTGGTTAACCTCCCTGCCTTCTCTCTTGTTGTCCATCTCCCCCCCCCCCCCCTCGCATGTCACGCCAGGTGCCTCTACCCGGACGTGAAAAAGGTATGCGGCTTACGACTTTTCGGGACACCTGCCACTCGCCACGTGTACTTTGGCGTCGCATTACGACTTTCACAGCACGAAGAGAATAATCTGACGCCTATTTTTGTGCTGTATTACATAAAAATAGATGTACCCACCTGGACATGATAGAAGCACTACGCATTTGGCTACTTAATTTTCTCTTCAGAAGTGTAGTTTCTTTTGTAAGCAAATCGAAAAGAATAAACCTATTCAGATATCGAACAGTGAACTAGCCCAAGCTCTAGCGCGTACCAGATAGGCGAGACTGAAGGAACTATTTAAACTTGATGATCTTATTAACCTTTCATGCCCGGCCCGGGCGTAATTTTTCTCAATGTGGCCTCATCAAGTGTGAGACCCAAGGTACGGCTTTCAGCTGTCTCATACTAGAGTACCGAGTACTCTGAATCATTAACCACTTTCTAAACACGGTACACTGGTGATTAATAATTACGGTTATTCTTAAGATGTAGTAAAACTTTAGTGGAAGAAATAGCCAGAATTTTTGCTCCCATTG
Organism: Rhipicephalus microplus; assembly: GCF_043290135.1. Taxonomy (NCBI): domain Eukaryota; kingdom Metazoa; phylum Arthropoda; class Arachnida; order Ixodida; family Ixodidae; genus Rhipicephalus; species Rhipicephalus microplus. Next base: position 120,989,757 of record NC_134704.1, read on the forward strand.
TTGTTGTAGCCACAACTATATTCAGGACATAAATGACAGGGATTGCACCTTTTAGGTTTTACCTCAGGTTTACTGGTTCTGACGTGGAAATAAATAACAAGCTGAACAAAAAAACCAAGTTATCATTGGTGTAAACTCCACCAACGACTGACGTCTGAATTAAGCGTCAACGTTGTACCTTGCCAGACGTCGAAGCAATATATTGTGTCCCGATTTCTTCGTGCCTCTTGCAACGTTTTTGCCTAATTCGATGTCCAAATATTTCACTTGCACGCATCGGTTACCGGCATCAAATATTCCCGAATGAGAGTGGAGAAATTATTGTGATTTTCCGCTCACCCGCACGGCCCGGCCACGGAAGCAAGAAGTTGCAGGACACCGAGGCTCTACGTATGTGCAACATGGTCGCTCGACAGGTATGATTTCTACTGTGGTTCAACGTGGCAAAACAACGAGGTAAATTTAAAAGAGACATACTGGATTGTATGAGACAGCATCACGGATATTAAGCGCAATAACTGCATGCTCCAGCTTTTGGTACATTCATGTGTGGAGCCACCTGGATCGGCTACGGAACCTCCTGTCCCGTCTGGTCTCCACCACTTTTGGACCACAAATGTAGAGTTCTTGCACGCTCACTATACTACACTGGCAGATGGTAACTGTACAAAATTTCAATAGGGAATTTCACTATCATCCATATCCTGAGCAAATATATTTATTAACGCACTGCTGCCAAAAAATCTAGCAGAAGAGGATAACAAAAACAAAATGAAAAAATAAATTCAAGGAGTACAGCACACTCAAGAAATGAAGTACTTGATTAAGCAGTATAGTCATGACAATGAATAAATGTAAACACTGTTTATTATTTACGACTCCGAACTGTAATACCCGGTAAGGCACAGTGAAGCCTATATAATAGGTTAACTATGTGTGCGTTCGTTCTTTCTTTCTGTCCTTAACAAATAGAACGATTACTTAGTAACTTTGTAACAGTGAGTGTCACAACATTTACTACCTGTGTTACTGAAGGTAGTAGCTGCCAAATTCCTGTCGTAATACAGCTTACGGTTACTGCCTACGAGGAAGTAAACATACGTATTTGGTAAATTTACTAACCCGGCAAGCTCGAATAAATATGAGAGCGTCTTGTGTAGTTTGTTCTCGTGATTGCAGTAGCCCCAGTTATCACATTTGTTTGTTTTTACGCATTATATTTTTTAATTATGCTTGAAAATGACAGAGTGTCAATTGAGTAAGCATACTTCTAAATGACATGGCGCAAAGTTAGAAACAAGATTAACTAAGAAGAGCATACGAATAAGAAAGAAGATACAGAAAGAAAGAAACGTCTTCACCTGAAAGACACATGCTATGTCTTTCAAGTAGTACGCCACACCGCGGTGGTCTAATGGCTAAGGTACTCGGCTGCTGACCCGCAGGTCGTGGGATCGTATCACGGCTGCGGCGGCTGAATTTTCGATGGAGGCGGAAATGTCGTACGCCCGTGTGCTCAGATTTGGGTGCAGTGTAAAGAACCTCAGGAGCTTGAAATTTCCGGAACCCTCCACTACGGCATCTCTCATAATCATACGATCGTTTTGGGACGCTAAACCCCACATATCCATCATCAACATCTTTCAAGTAACGCTGCACGAACTGCCCCCCCCCCCCCGTTGTTGAGGTTTGCACCAATTACTCTGTACTCTTCTCTCTACAGTCACACTTGTATAAGGTCTTGCATATATGTGAGAGACACATCAAAAAAAATTAACAGTGCCTATTTACACTCTTTCCATTCCTTTGCTAAAAATACCAAGAAGACTTCCTTTTCTCCTGACAGGTGTAAAAAACTCTTTTCCTTAGTAATAGTCTTATCATATACAATGTCTGCCTAGCAAAAAATAGGGGAAAATGTGATCAGAAAGATATTGGCATATGCCATGAGGTTGATCTTAAGCAGATAGACACGCGATCAATTGCTTGCCCCGGCACTTTCTTTAGCTCTTTTCATATTGCAATACATCCTACTGTGGTACGTACAAAAAATCGAGTTTGAATAAAAAAATCTATAACGTAATAATATTTGTTTCTACCAACGCTTGTTATAAGCCTGCGTAGATAAAGGCGGGACCATGAAGTAACAGCTATGTCAAACAAAATATTGTTAATTGATTCGTCTAGTGGCACTACGACAAATATTTTATTACACCCTTAAACGCCTAACAGGATCCTGAAATCGCATTTATTCTTCTCTTTACTTCAGGTTGGAAAATGCCTTCGCCGACACTCCACAGTGACGGAGGTAAGAGCATTGCTCTGCGAAGGTAGTTTACATAAATCAGTCCACTCTTCTTGAAATATATGTAAGCAGAATGCGACGGTTTTTTGTTGCGCTTGTCGTTATCGTATGACAATATACAAAAAAGAAGGCATTCCAACTATATCAATAACTGTAAGCCTTATTATAATAGCAGAGTTCAAAGCATAGAAAAACAAATTTAACTGGTTTAGTGATTATCAAGCTCATTCAAAATATCATTACAGAATAGACGGAATTTTATTTTTCAGGATGATTTCATTGCACAGCTTCACGCGTTTCTTTCTAGTTCTCACTGAAGTTCCATGCACAAAAACCTTGCGAAATAGCGGATTTTAGCATAATCTCAATATAGGAGCGCAGTCGATAAATACTGCAACATTTTTTTTTCAATGGACTCGTGTCCCTGGCTGTCAATAACAGATAAACAATAAAGCTTTTTATCAATGTTTAAAACAATGTGGTCACGCTGTTTTCATCATCCTATCATTCGCGACAGTCCCAGCGGGTTTTCATAATGACAATATAAAATTGGTTATAGTGAACTCTATGCTTGAAAAAGCTTCAACACCATGAACCAGCTAAAAGCTTTCTATGGCACTACTTGCTGGAAAGTTATCACTGTGATCAGTGTCGCCATCGTAGCTATTACAAGACTCCACCTGGTGACTATTTTGATGACGCAATCACTTTTACTGGTTGCTGACCGCTTTATCGATAACACAAATTTATACGAAACATAATATACTGGTTTAAGATTTTAAGGCATTTGCTTCAGCGACTCATTTCAAATAGTGCATCATTGTTCAACGTACAAAATCGAGCTGATTGATTGATTTGTGGGGTTTAACTTCCCAAAACCACCATAGTAATATGAGCGACGCCGTAGTGGAGGGCTCCGGAAATTCCGACCACCTGGGGTTCTTTAACGTGCACCCAAATCTGGGAACACGGGCCTACAACACTTCCGCCTCCATCAGAAATGCAGCCACCGCAGCCGGGATTTGAACCCGCGACGTGCGGGTCAGCAGCCGAGTACCTTAGCCACTAGACCACGACAGCGGGGCCAAAATCGAGCTAATGAATTTGGTTTGTCGGAATGCGTGCTTTTACAGCTACACCATGGCTACACTGATGCGGTGGTAGTACTTCTTCACATTGGATTGCTGCGCTGAGGTGGTTTTACTAGAACCACTTCTAGCCACAGTGGCTAAGCACCAAAGCCACTCACAGTTTTTTTTTTTTTTACAGCAAACGCAGTGATGACATCACAACACGAGTCACGTGCGCACCGTATACTGGCCCGCCGCCGCCACTGCCGATGGTTGTAACCACTATCGCACGAAGCAAAAATTTAAAAACTCAGAAAATTTTCAAAACCCCAGCACAGTATATTCTACCACTGGGCCACACTGGTGCTTGGAACTCCTTAGCAAACTAGCTTTAGGCAGGCTTGATGTCAAGAAAGTGATCGCAATATTATGAGTAATAAAGCGTCCCGAGCTGCAGAGGAACAACCAGATGTCACACAATGCTGATTGCGCAATGATATGGCCGTCGGGCGCTCAAAGCCTTTACAAAAAGCAATCATGTTGACCAATTAACTGTGGCACATACACACTTGGGTGCTGTGGCGATTACAGAAGCTTCTAACAAAATTAATCTTTGTCAGCCACAGCCCACAAATATCGCACAAAGTTACTTGCAAGGGTGCAGAGGTGCCATATCTCTGCGAAGAATGATGAAGGGTGGCTTCATGAATGCCTGCCAACTACACAAAGATTAATGGCGTAGTAAGCTTTCAGCAGCTACCCAAGGAGTGTAAAAATAGAAAGGGCGGCTCTGAAAGGCCGCTTTTTCATCTTTTGCTGTGAAAGTGCTGTGCGTTCTGCGCAGGCCTGGCCGGTTTTTTTTCTTTTTTGCTGCTTAAACACATATTTAGTTTGGATGTGACCTTGTGCATAGTGCAGTTTCAACGAGCTCGTTTGCAGGCGCATCAATAAATGCTAAATCGTCGAACAGTGACGCTCTTCCGCAGATCACTTCTTGTATATTGTTTCTCAGAGCTATCATTAATGGGCGTGTGCCACAGAAATCAGGCAAACGCTTCGGCTCAAAACGGGTCCACTAAAAACAAAGAAGGCTGTCGTCATCAAACGAGTGTGCCACTGTGTGGCCTGTCACAAAACCATCGCCATCACAAACGGGTATGTGCCTCAAAAATGGGGTAAATTGCGATTTTCGCCACTGTTCCAATAAAATTGAAGAAGACGACAACAAGGTAAACTAGATGCATTCGATGCGGTGTGTAACTTTATTCAAGACTCTAAACGTTTTTCAACATAAAGCCCACGTTAACAGATACTCAAAAAAACGGGTCGAAAATTAATTTTCAATTCTGGATAAATCCGTGACATACCAAATTAATCAGGTTTGGCAAAACTAGCTGTCTGGTCGGCTCCCAAAATCAAGTTGTAGCTATTAGTGTCTACTTTGTTGTTGATTCTTTTTTCTCACTATCTAAATCCTTGGTTTATTTCTTTTTTTTAACATACTGTCCTCACTATACAACTCCCCCCCCCCCTTTTTTTTTCGTTGTAAACAATAATGCAGTTATTGTCCATATGAGACTATATGTTCTCTAGGCCGATCTCCCTGAGTGGGTACGAGCCATGGATTAAAGGATACAAACAAACAAGCTAACTAAAGACTGTGATGCACCCAAAGACACCAAGTATGTACAGCGAGAGAATACTTGAGAACGGTAAAGGCCACGGCAACTGTGAGAAGACGCCGAAGCGACGGAAGGTCCACGCCAACGACGACGTTCTTCTACTGCGTCGATTTTTATGAAAGGAAAAATAGGAACGCGTAGCCTGCGCGCTCCGGCGGCTGCTGGCAGTGCGTTCAAGCGTCACTGAGAGCAGCCACACTCTTTTCTCGTCAACTCGCGGCGAGCAAAACAACCAATCGTTGCTGATATGAAACCAGCGGCAAGATTGCCAGCACCTCCCCCTTCAAGGCGATTACGCGAGAGCCGGTAATTGCCTTGAAGGTAAGGGGGGGGGGGGGGATTTGCAATCTTTATTGATATGTGGGGTTTAACATCCGGAAACCTTCATATGATTATGAGAGACGCAGTATGGAGGGCTCCGGAAATTTTGACCCCCTGTGGTTCTCTAATGTGCACCCAAATCTGAGTACACGGGCCTACAACATTTCCGCCTTCATCGAAAATGCAGCCGCCACAGTAGGGATTTGATCCCGCAACCTGTGGGTCAGCAGCCGAGTACCTTAGCCACTAGACCACCGCGGCGGGGCGGGTTTACAATCTTGTCGTTGTATATCAACAACGAATGGTTGTTTTGCTTGCTGCAAGATGACGCGAAAAGAGGCTGTGGTTGCTCTCGGTCCCGCTTGAACACCCTGCGAGCAGTCGCCGGATCGCGCAGGCCACGCGCTTCCATGTTGTCTTTCATGAAAATTGACACTGTACATCTATCTGAGGTGCGTCCGCTTGGTTTTCGCGGGAGGTAATGTCACGTGCTGAAACGTTTGATCATTCCTATCGTGTCTGCAATTGTCTGTTGTTTAACTCGAATTCCTTCAACTGAAAAAGCGACGCACACGAGTGCCGACTAACTGCTTTATTCCTTCATTTCTCAATGTATGTTTATGTCCAACTCAGTCTTCCGACAAATGTGTTCACGACAAGCTTTAGACAAGTGAAAGAGTGAAATAGCATCACCTAGCTAGAAGCTAGCCACAAGCTAGATGCAACCAATAAACAACCTTCATTGCCTAGCTAAGGCCTAAAACCAACCTCAAATCAGCCAGATTCATTTTTAGAATTGCCTCGTTTCTCTGTTTCAAGCCTTGCGCGGCTCAGTGCAAGCATCGCCATTTGGTTTGCATGTTTTATTGGTAGTCTGAAGTGCACGTGGCCAAGATTTGGGCAAATCTGGTATAGGAGAAGAAATAGATGGAGGAGGAAAGTATAGGAGGAGGAAGAGCGCAGACGACTATGCCCTTCCTCCTCCTATACTTTCCTCCTCAATCTTTACGTCTCCCGTACCCCGCGCGGAGCAGTGGCGGTGCCTTCGTGATGAAAGACAATAACAGCTCCACGCTTTTCTCTTCACTTTCCCCTTTCAAGAACCTCTACCACGCCACATTATGACGCAGGCGCCGTAAAGGCGGAGCTAAGCCCCGAGCGCTCGAAGGAAAAGATGATGGCAGTTGACGGTGAAAGGTGGAGTGGAGGAGGAGGGTATGTTTGTAGCATAGATTTTCTCAAAATTAACTAGATAGCGCTCTGGCGCTGCGATCGTTCAGCGACCATGGGAATGATGGGTAGTACACACATTTGCCTAGTCTTCGTACTTGCGGGCGGCGAATCGTACTTGTGGCTTCGTTTATTGCCGTGTTTCGGTTTTGTTTTGAAAGAAAGATTGAACCCTTTGCCCTTCGTGAGCTAATTTAAAAAGTAAGTCTAAAAAAACAAAAAGGTGAAGCGCAACCGCTGAACATTTGCTAATACTTGTTTCCTAAGAAAACAGCTCCAAGCCACACGAACACACACGAAGAAAAAAGCAGGCCAGAAGTACGAGTATTAGACAAATTTGTGTACTACCCATCTTTCCCATGCTCGCTGAAGCGCCGTGCGTTGCAGCTCCCATAGACACTAGCGCCAGAGTTCCCTCTAGTATGTATTGTAGGAAACTCTATGGTTTGTAGAACTCGTAGCTTTATTAATAATGGGTGTTTCAGTGAAACTCCAGTGCCAATGATTTGCTCTAGTAGCCATCTAATCAAAAACGGAATGTGAAGCAACGGCCCGTCCAGCAGGCCCACGAAGCGCCCGCAAGGTACTCCCTGTCGGTCCTTTATGGAAGACGCCCGCTACGAGCTAAGCGCATCCTGCCGGACTGAAATACAGTTTTTCATTCCATTTCATGCGGAAATAAAACACTTCAGGTACCCTTTAAGTAGTGGGGCTTACCGGATTTCTGTGGAATATTCCCGCTAAGATTTCTGAATGACTACATCAATAACGCAGGCTTGACCTGGGCTCTGAACAGAGTGAAGATTGAGACCTGCGGGGGCTTGGAATAAAGTAGGATCGTGTGGGACAGGTGCATCGGAAATCATCGGGAGGTGTCGTCGTGCTGCAGTACTTATAACACAGTCAGATTATAGTAATGATGGTAATGCTAATGAATGTGGGATCATGGCGATGATGATGGAAATGCTTTTTTTTTTCCCTGTGGCGATTACTATGTGCTCGCACACTGAAACAGTCTACATTTTCATCCATCGAAATAAATATGAGGTGAGACTTCAACTCAATTCGGCTTATATAAAAATACATTTTTCGTGTTACGTGTGAACTGTGGAAGAGACGTGTTATCCCGAACACTAATGGACACTTATGCCCTAAGCGGTGACTGTGCATATCCGTGCACTAATTAACATATACACTCGTCTTGCTTAACAGGTGTATTATGAACATGGCCACAGGCGCGTGGCAGTTTACGCATTTTTTAAAGGTATATGAGCACTGGTACTCGCTGAAGGAAACAAACGCTTAGAGGAAATGCGCTCACTTGTAACTGTGAGCTCTATTACGCCAATGTCTATTTCCTTTGCTCAGCATCAGCGCTCATCTACATTCGCGTATCGCTATACGACTTTCCTAACAACTAGTGCTTTTCCAGCATATCCTCTCACCTGCACAAAAAATATATCTGCCGACAATAAAAATATCAACTGTTTTTTACTACTGTTCTTATCATCTTCCTATGTGACAAAATAGGCTTTTAGCTGTGAAGATCACTTTTTAAAGTAAAATTTTTTCTTAACCGCACCGGCCTAAACACTTGACTTGCATAGTTGCTGCGGGCTCCTTACGACGTGCTTGTTATTTCCCCGTTCAACAAAAAAAAATGTCAATCTATGTTTTTAACTTCATTAGACATCCTTGGAGCAACTTCTAAATGTAAATTAGTAGCCTTGCTGAGTTAATATAACGTCACGTCCGAAAAAATGGTCAATAATACTGATAGCACGAAGAACGACATCACCATTCAATGGAGAGCTTGAAAAATGTAGCGGGCAGTCAAGACGTCCATATGGTGCACTTCTGATTCGGGTTCATGGGCGAGTCGCTTGCGCATTCCCAGAAAGTAGGGAACCGGAACGAGTTCCTCAGGGGTTCGTTGTTTCGGTGTGGTGGTAGCCGAAACATCAACTCCTCGGCCAGTTCCCGGCACCTGTTCGCGTCTGTCGTCTCACACAGACCCTTGGTGTACTGGATGTAAAAGAGCTGCTTTACAGTGATGTGCAGGCCGGTGAGCAAGCCGTAATCTTCGATGTTCACCTGCGACAAAGAACAGCAACAAGGAAACAGCGTGTTTCTAACCCACTGTACTCGGCGACAAGTTGTCGACAAAGCTACAGAGGCTTGACTTCCGCACAGTCATGTTCTCTCGCAAGTAGTGCGGAAGGGTGCGTATGGTTTCTCTTTTGCTCGCTCGCAACATCAATGCCTTCAGAAAATTTACAGAAAAATGTGTGAGTGGGAAATACATTTCGATTGTTCAGAGCACATTTTAGTGTCATAATATGAGCATATTTTTTGGCAGAACCAAACAGCGTTTGTGCGCCCACACACCAACCCACACTACGTCATGGACGCTATGTTTACTTTGGAAAACTGGTGTCCTGAAAAGGTGGTGCTGTCTAAGAAACGGAAAGCAAAGGAAGGCATTTTTTCTGCAAAGCGGACAGTAGGTGTATTTTACCTACGACTTCCCGCTAATGTTTGAGTCTCATATAGGAAAAAAATTGGTATTTTTTCAGCAAGGCTAGTGGAAAATTGCCAGTAAACTTCACGATTTTTCTTGGAGTGGTAGCAGGCATACGCTTCAATTTTGTAGCTTCTGCAGTGCTGTCAAGAAAAGTTGTCGCCAGGTATAGTGTCTTGTCAAAGTAAAGCCACTCTCAGGGGGGATCCAGGGGTATACCGACTGTGTTAATTATAGGCTTGAGGTGAGCTGCGAGACATCATTTTATTTTTAGAAGATGTATAGATAACTTCCCTCTAAGTCCCTAAAGCTTCCAGCCCCTAACCTACTTTTACATTGCCTCCAGCATCAGAAGCATGGCAACGTTTCCGCGTCTAGCACGGTCATGAACTACATCGAGAATCGGCAGGCCTTTGACCATGCTATGATTACGTCATAGCGATTTCATATGCTTTTTAGGGTCTTTGACAACATGACGAGGTTTTCGCCTATGGTTTTTCCCTTCTGCTTAATTGAACCACAATCATAAATATATCAGTCTGCCGAAGTGTTTGTACTAAATGCTCATCATACTAATTTTCTCTTAATTCATATCTCAAAATTCACTTATGGCATACCTCAAAGAACACCTTATTATATACAACGCGTATCTTAATCTATTCAGTCCATTCTATCTTTCATGTTTTAGGACTTCCGGCAACTTGCCGGAGCGCTTGAGTGGGGGGGTCTCAAAATAACAAAAGATACCACGTGGTGTATTAGGAATTTTAGTGTGGCGTACCAGCTTTTTACGTTAGCTGAATTTCTTTAAGTCAAGCCTTTGAACGTATTTCGGGTAGCTGATTTTACCGTATAGCTTTGCTTGCTACTAGACGCAAAAACAATAACCTGCCTATGATGCAATCTTAGCAGCCATGGTTAGACAGAGTGGCGAAACAATATAGAGTGCTACGTACGCTAGGGCAGGGTCGTAAACCATCCCAATCACGGATTCATGTCTATTTCTTATGATAGGCTGTCATATGTGCTTTTTTACTAGGTGCCTGTTAGCCATCCCGATACTGACAGTAGTACATGTGATTAACACAATTCACTATCATAGGCGGCCAGCATCAAGAACATTTCAATAGAAAATTTTTTGTATGGCTAGTGAAGTGGTCAACAATTTGGAGTACTTGGTCAGAAAACGGGTTTCAAAATTCAGAGTACTTGGTACTCTACTGTAGGAGAGCAGAAAGCCGCCACAGTCACAAACAGGTACCGCGGAGGCGACAGCAACTCTGCAAGGAGACTTCTGAGATATCAACTGCGCACAACATGGTCATTGACTTACCATGTTGTTTGATTTATAACTAGGCACGTTTGTGTGTCTAGTTATAAATCAAAAGCTTCAAGATCCCAGCAAATTGTCTTTATAGATCTTAAGATCAGTTCCAGTCGAACATAATATTTCACGGACGAACAAATAACCTAAAGTTATTGTGCGTAGCATTTCCATTAATACAGAAAAATACGTACACAATTAACAACCATCACAGCATATCCATGGAGTGAATGATGATGAGTGGGTTGAAACTTCGAAGGGCTTTATCGGCTAACCGTGAGTCATCCGCTGGCCGCGTCCGTCCATCCAATGTCCTGTGTGCCTGTCTGCCTGCCTGCCTGCCTGCCTGCCTGCCTGCCTGCCTGCCTGCCTGCCTGTCCGTCTGTCTGTCTGTCTGTCTGTCTGTCTGTCTGTCTGTCTGTCTGTCTGTCTGTCTGTCTGTCCATCCGTCCGTCCGTCTTTCTGTCTGTTTGTCTGTCCGTCCGCATGTTCACCTGTCCTTATGTCTGTCCGTCAGTCCATCCGTCCATCCATTAGTGAACGCTTCAAATACCACCATCACGCATCTTTTTGTCATATATTGATCATATACAAGTACTGCCATCAAGCGGACATTCCAAGGACTAAAACAAGAGGTGTCTCATATATACAAGGGGCGCACTACCTACGCGTTGAAGAGCTTCGCCCCTAAAATCACCTGGCGCAGTCCTTTTGTGCAGCTGTAGTGACGAATTGAAGTGATTCTCGTGATTGCATGTCCGCATCTTCGTGCTTTTTGCCTGACTTGTACACGACAGTGACATCAAATAGCTGTAGGCGCAGACTCCATCGTACTAGTCACCCAGAAGGGTCTCGTAGACTGGCCACCCAGCACAAAGCATGAGGATCAGTCACTACTTTAAATTAGATATGGCCTTAACTTTGTAATTTCTCAAGTGACCGTGAGACGTCCTTTCTCTGATGTGAAATAGTACAAGTATGCGCGAGATAGTGTGCGGCTTGCGTAGGCTCTTACCCGTACAACCATGTCTTGTCTTTGCACCAAGATATCTCCAAGACTAATAGTGATGGTATCAGTGCGTGTTAGCATCTTCATCGAAGTGGCCTAGCACGGGAGGGAAAGAGAGCCGGTGCTGTAGTTCTGCAAAGGCAGTCTACTGTTCGTCAGCCCAGACAAATGGTGCGTCATCACGCGTGAGGCGTGATAGTGGCTATGCAATGCTGGAGAAAATTTCAATAAAGCACTGGTAATAGGCGCACAGACCCAGAAATTGTCGAAGACTTTTCTTGTAAGTTGGAGCCGCAAAAAAAGTGACGGCAGCAGTCATGTCAGGATCAGACCGAACACCAGCGGTGCTCATGACGTAACCAAGAAACTTCAAGGGGTACTGACACAAAAGTTCGGGACCAAAATAGCCTGCGGGGTTGACTCTCCAGAACATTTATCTGCAAGATATTAACAGCGAATATAGCTTGAAAAGTATTTTAATTCATTTTGAGGTTTGCGTGAGCGACTGACTCTATATCGCTATAGACACCATCGTAGGAGACCCCGAGTTGACCCCCTACTTCCCCACGTCACCACGCTACGGTCAACAAAACAAGTTATGATGACGTCATAGATGCCATTTTTCTTGTGCCGCGTTAGTTCCCAAAGTCTATATTTCTCGGCGGCTGGTTGCGAGTGCATGGCCGTGGCGCACGCTTAGAAAGGTGTGTGTTTGTCGACATTCTAGTCTCATTTCCTATTCGAAAGTAATTCTTTATGCGGACCGCGCGGAAGTGCGTCACAGTTTTGTGTGCTGACGTGGTCAAGAACTGCGCACGCTAGCTGGCGACAGTTGCACCCAATTTTCAGAACTCTATCAAACCGAAACTGAAAGTGATTGATAATGAGGGGCCTGTAATTAATCATCCGTCGCGGGCTGCAGCAAACTATGTGTCGTGTCATGACTAACAGGCCCCCAACAACGCATTGGAGCAGAAAAACGCGAGGCCAAGGCTTTTACGTCAGTACTCCTTTCAGTTCTTCGTAGCCGAAATGACATTTCTCAGGCTTCGGTGTGAGATCGCCCAATATAATGACTTAGAGTAGATTCAGAAGGCGACAAAGATGCTTGTCGAACGTTTCCGAAAACACAACGACATCATTTAGGTAGACGGGACCATTTTTCCAGTTGAGGTTTGCCGTGATGGTGTCCATCATTCGCCGGAATGTAACTACAATGGAACAGGGACCGAAAGGAAGCACTCTGAGCTTGCAAACGCCAGCCGGAGATGCAAAAGCGTTCTTTTCCCGGTCACGTTCGTAGACCTCTACTTGCCAATAACCACTCTTTAGGTCGATGTACGAAAATCGCTTTGTGCGCTGCCACCTGTCCAGAGAATCATCGTTTCTGGGCAACGGTACATATCTTCGTTTGCGACATTGTTCAACTTCCTGTAGTCGACACAAAAGCAAAGCGTGCCATCTTTGTTTTTTCACAAGAAAGACTAGTGATGAACAAGGGCTGCTTGAAGGCTGTATCACGCAATCCTGAAGCATTTCCTTAACCTGCGTTTGAATAGAGGGCCGTTCAGTTGGTGAAACACGATAAGGCTGCTGCCGTATGGAAAGCGCGTCGTCGTAGGTGATAATACGGTGCTTCGTTATCGGTGTTTGACGTATATTCGAAGAACGTGCAGAGCATGTGTGGAATTCTAGCCACATCTTACTAAAATGCTGGTCATTCGCTTCAGAAAGCGTTGGATTGATGTCGATGCTGCGGAAAGGCGCTTCTGCAGTGCCGATGACCTCGAAAGCAAAATACACGGTGACATTGGCGACTGGGTCAGCGTAGGCGATGACAGTTGCAGAGAAAAGTTGCCAGTGCTCGTAGCTGAATATTGTGACAAAAACGTCGCAGTGATCATCACGAGGGTCAACAGAGCTTCTCGCTAGCAGACACCCTGAGACAGCAAAAGCGAGTGATTGCTTTCCACAACTGCTACACCGTGCATCACCCCGTCCCACGCCACCCGAACCAGAACAGTTGTACGAGGTGGGAACGTGACAGCGTCGTCGATGACACGAAGAGACACTCGGGAGTGGCTGGGGTCCGCGTAAGCAGTTTGGCGCTTGTGGACGTGAAAGTTACTAAACGTCGTCAAATATCAATTATAGAACCATGCCCCTTGAGGAAATCCATGCCAATGATCAGGTCTCGAGAACACTGCCGGAAAACACTCAAACTGACAACAAACGTACAACCGCGGACTTGCAATATTGATGTGCACATACCGAGTGGCGTGTCGATAAAATTGATGGTTAATATGTGGGGTTTAACGTCCCGAAACCATTATATGATTATGAGGGACACCGTAGTGGAGGATTCAGGAAATTTATACCACCTGGGGTTCTTTAACATGCACCCAAATCTGAGCACACGGGCCTACAGCATTTCCGTCTCCATCGAAAATGAAGCCGCCGCAGCCGAGATTTGATCCCGCAAACTGTGGATCAGCAGCCGAGTACCCTAGCCACTAAAACACCGTGGCGGAGCCATGACCATATGCCCACCAGCTGTACAAATTGGCATTCGGTTTCAAGGCGTCGTTACTTTCTTCAGAAGGGCGGCCTGATTTTTGCTAATTATGGAATAGTTCACACCAGTGTCCAACCACCACTTCGCAACCATCTAGCAGAACAGGAATATCTAAAGAAACTCTTCCGCAGTCAGCCGGTGATGTTGTAGTCAGTGTATCGTCGGTATCTTCAGTCCGCATCGATAGGGGGCTTTAAGCATGACCAGTCTGAGCGGCCTTGCCCCTGAAGGTTGCTGTGGCTAGTTTTCCCGACGCGGGCTAGGTGACCGGTTCTGTACCTCGCTCGAATAGGTGCGATGATTCGGCGAGAACCGCCATGGTGATAGAGAACGTGAGTGGTGCCGAGATGTCAATCCGCGCTGCTGGGCAACGTAGTCCGCAATTTTCGGAGGCCGCTGGCCGAACCGAGAAGGTAGATAGTTGGCCGAAAAACCATGAAGTCCCAGCTCCTAATAAGTGCACTGTCGGTAGATTTGCTCAGATTCGCCACAGTGATAGCAAAGAGGACGTCGATCGGGGGCCCGCCACACGTCTGATTTTCGCGGAATCGGTCAGCGGTCGCTAAGGTACGGGCCTGCTTAGACTGCCTGAAGCATGGTTGGAGCCGTGGTATGAAGCGGAGTGAAATTTGGTGCAGGTTGGCGCAAAGTTTGGTTTGCCGGAAGCATGGCAGGGGCCGCGATGGGAAGTGGAGCCAAAGGTAGTGCTGGCTGGAATAGAGTTTGCGCACATGACATGCGAGAGAAGTAATTTAGGGGCCGTGGCTCTGCCTGACAGGATGGTTCTCCTGGTGCCTGCTGAACTTCATTCATCTCTGACGATGCTGGACAAAGGACTGACAGCGGGCACCGAGAGTACTGACAAAATCTGCAGTTCTTCGCGGATTAGAGAGCGTATGAGCTCTCGGAAGAAGTCGACGTGGCCTTCAAGATCGCCCATGTAGTCCTTACAAGAGGTGAAGTTCACTTGTCCCTCGTATGTCTTGGTCCGTTGTCGCAGCGTGCTTTCAATTAGAACGGCTTCAGCAAGAAACTTTGACGTAGCCTTTGGTGGGCTGCGTCCAACACCACCGAACAAATGCTCTTTCACTCAATGCGTCAGGTATCGCACCTTCTTCTGTTCCGGCATGTCAGAGTCGGCTCGTCGAAAAAGACGTGTCATGTCCTCAACATACACTGCTACGCCTTCATTTGGCATTTGCATGCGGCACAGGAGTGCACGCTCTCGGCGATCGGGACTTGCATATGTTTCGAGAAGTTGGTGTTTGAAGTCCACCAATGACGTGATCACACCTGCCCGGTTTTCGTACCAAACACGCATCCTATCATTCAAACTGAAGTAGACATGTCAGACTTTGTCTGTGTCATCCCACATGTTATGAGCGGCAACGAAGTCATTGAGCACTGGCCAATCCTCTACATTCTCATGGACAACACCATGAAATGGATTCGGCGTTAGTGGTTTGAACAGCATATAGTGCATCGGCGTTGCGCCTTCCATGCCGGCTGGGTTGGATCCGCTTGGGACGGTGCTACCTGGAATAGTTGAGGCCATCATCCTCTCGGGGGGAAGTCAAAACTCAGGGTCCAGTCCACAGATCCTTTGGCTAGCATGGCAAGCAGGCGTAGCCACTGGTATGGGGCTGGAGCTTCTTGTATTGGGAGGGGTTCGGCGCATAAGGTACCCAGCACCTCCACCAGTTGTCACGCGCAAGGAGCTTGAATAAACGTACAAGGTGACGCTACTGTCAAAATTTCAGACACCAAGATGGACGTATCCGCTGGCGCGGCTTGCTCGTCTTCGTCTTCTTCGTTCACTGGCACAGAAATGGCTCAATGTGCACTGGCACAGAACACCAGGTGGCAAATCAGAGCTTTCATATGCGAAGCAGCTCTTTAAATAGCCTATGTAACGCTATCCCTCCGCCCGCACCACTTCCTCGCCACTGGTGTTGGAGTGGTGCCAAGTAGCTGACGTCATCCTAGCAGTGCGCTGGGACGTCTCTCTATCTCGCCTGCCGCGTGCTCGCCGCATGTCAGCTGTCTCCCGCTTCACCTTCTCCATCACTCACTCTCAACGCTCGAGCCTGCTCTTCAAGCGGGCATCATTCCACCCGCGCCACCTCTCTCCATCTGTCGGCGAGAATAAGCAACGCCACCGAGACTAACTCAAGGCCGGGGGGCTCCCGTGGGGCCGTGAATATACGTCATCAGTAAGGGGCCCAGTCCCACGTCTCCGCTAGATGGCGTCGGTCCCCTGAGCGGCAGGGCCACGGCAGCCTCGGCGCGGCGGGCACGTTTGGACGCGCTGTGAGCGTTCGTGGCGCGGATGCACGTTGCTGCTTGGATATTAGGGGCGAAGCTCCTTAGGGCGTGGGATGTGCGTTCCCTGTAGCCTGTATGTAGCCACCTCTAGTTTAGTTCTTGCAGTGTTGACTAGATGGCGGTACCATCCCCTGTATGTAGCCACCTCTAGTTTAGTTCTTGCAGTGTTCACTAGATGGTGGTACCGTCTCCTGTATGTAGCCACCTCTCGTTTAGTTCTTGTAGTGTTTACTAGATGGTGGTACTTGTAGCTGATGATGAAAAGATGCAAGATGTTATAAACTAGAAAGCGGTACTTGTAGTTGATGAAAGACGCGAGATCTTATAAAATAGGCATGATGTCACATATGGCGCGTGTCATTGGTTGAAGGCAATCGTTCGATTTAGTGCGGCGACGTACGCTAGGGGGAGCGTTGTAATAAAATCCGTTCGCTGTTGGCGCGCGCTCAGAGTCGCCGGATGGATAAGGCTGCACAGCGGAGAAAGCGCAAGGCGGCAGCAGCGCGCGCTCGCAGACAGAATCCCGATGTGCGAGGCAAGGGACATCGCAAGCCATCCATCGTCTAAGAACAAATAAAAGTTGATTTGTGTATATACACACACAGCGTTTCTCACGTCTTTACATGATGATCGACTGGGCGAATTACACGGAAGATTCACAGTTTAACGATGAATCCCTCCGGAGCTTCGCCCATTCATCATCATTCACCCCGTGAATATGCCGTGATTTTTTTTTTCTGTGCGTAGTTGGGCAACGGCGAGTGACTTAAGTGTTTATCGCGTGTTATGTGGGGCGAACAGGCTTCTGTAGAGTTAGAATCAGCGCCGAAATGCCAGGAAAGTGTTGTGTGCCACGGTGCAGCGGCAATTAGAAGACAGGCCCCAAGGTGCACGTTTTTTCGTTCCCTCAAGCCGACGAAACAAGACAAGCGTGAATACGTGCCATTCCACGTGAAAACCTGGTCGTGTCAGCGAATGCCAGGGTAAGAAATTTTGAATGCTTTATAATTTTCTCATGGAGGTTGCTCCTACCGTTGCGTGGCGAGCCTTGTAGTTTGTAGCACGTTACGCCTAAACGCGTCACGCAAAGCCCTGAATGTACTGTTGCTGCTACGAGGTAGCCGTACTGATGCTAGGATGTGTTTCTTTTGTTTAGGTGTGCGAACGTCACTTTAAAGCCGAAGACATCGTTCGGGAAACAAGCTATAATGACCAAGCCACCGGCCGCACAGTGACCGCATCACTCTCACGTTTGCGGCTTCGAGCTGAGGCAGTACCGACGGTATTCCCTGATTGCCCAAGCTACTTGTCTATAAAAAGATCTAGAAGAGAGGACCCAGAGAGCAAGCGAATGCGCGTAGAAGCCACTTCCCTTGAGAAAGTGCTCGCCGAGTCAATTCTCACTGCCAAAAAAGAGGAAGAAGCAGATAAGCTTTGCGATGTGATAGATGTCGCAAACTTCGTTCGAGGCAAGAAGCTGACATTTTGGCATGTCATCGAATGCAGTGACCACGTCATTTTGGCTCACATTTGTAATGATGACGCTCCTTGGATTAAGTACTCTGTTGTCGTAAAAACCGACCTAACTCTTACGGTAAACGTCGCAAAAGCAACAGTGAAGCGGCTCGAGTCCAAAATGGTAGTTCCGTCTATGATCGACAGCAAACCACGGCTGCTGGAATTGCTGGAAGGAGTCGAGGGGTTCGACAGTGCCCAGAGGTAAAGCTCTGAAAACTCAACCGCAGAAATTTTCGAGACTGTCGCTTCTCTTCTGAACGAACTATACACAGCGCAAAAAGCGATAACACCCCAATCATTCAACTGCTCACTGAGCAAGTCAAGTTAATGTCAACAAAAAAAGAACGACGGCGCTACTCTGTAGAATTTATGGTGTACTGCTGCATACTATTTACTATATCGCCTCACGTGTACAAGTACATGCGCAGTCACGGGAGCATCATCATGCCACACCCAAGAACCATTAGGTTAATATGTTCGTCTTTCGGAATGAACCCCCAACTAGAGCATCAAGACAATACATTCCTCCGCTACATGGTCAAGAAGATATCTGAGTTGAATGAGCTGCAACGCTACCTGACTTTGATGGTGGACGAAATTCATCTAAAGCGATTTTTTGACTATAAGGGCGGCAACATCGCTGGTATCGCGTTGAACAACGCAGAAGCAGCAAATAGTGCATTTGTATTTATGGTACACAGCCTCATGTGTAAGTTCAAAGAGGTAGCGCACATTGTTCTCGTTCAAAAGGCTAATGTAGAATTTTTGCACAACATTTTAGGAGATGTCATTCGCGGCTTAGAAAAAATTGGATACAAAGTAGTGTGTGTCATGACTGACAACAATGCCATGAATCGAAGCGGAATGGTGCTGTTCGGTATTCGGTGAGCAAGGCCCCTCAAGCCGTTTCAAAAAAATCACTGGCAAATGATTTCGTGTTTCCGCACCCATCAGATCCCCACAAGCCATTGTTCTTCGTCATCGACCCAGTGCATTTACTGAAGTGCGTGCGCAACAACTGGTTAAAACAAAATGACCAGTGTTTCTTGTTACCTCCGTTCGAGCCAAGCACAACGGGGCAGCGGCGCATGCAGTATGCGTATTTCAAGACACTTAAAGACGCATATAATTTAGAGAGTGAGCAGTTACTCCGGTACGGCTAAACTTTGTCCAGAAAAGCTGTTTCCCCAACAGATATCGAGAAACAGGATGTTAAACCTGCTTTGCAGGTATTCAGCGAGTACGGACCGAATGCACTTTGTGTCATTGGAGCCAAGCACAACCTGCAGCACTACGAAGAAACCGCCAGTTTCATTGATGTAATAGTGAGATGGTGGAAGGTTGTCAACGTAAAGACTCCTTTTTAAGGACTGAGACTAAGGGATGACTTGCAAAAGCCAGTCTACCTTTATCCATTCGACCTCAAGGTTTCCTTCTTGAACGATTTTTTTTTACTGGTTGGAGGAGTGGAAGGAATGGAGAGCGGATGCTTGTAAGTTGTCTGATGAGACACATGAAGCTCTTATTCAGACGACTCGGGGGCTCGTTGAATTCTGCGCACATTGCTTTGAGGAGCTCAAGATGTCTTTTGTGCTTCTTGGGAAGTTCTAAACATACCTTCTTGAAGAACGTTTTGGTTGTTACCGACGACTGGCTGGCTCGCAGTATCATTTGTCCGTAAGACAGATTTGTCATAAGACAGAAGTTGTCATAAGACAGAAGTTGCGAGTGCAAACCACACTACCACAAATCAGCACGGCGTCCGCAATCGACAACGACCGAAATCAAAATTGGGAAGAGCTCCAAACGCAGGCAGCAGTGCCAAGTGGAAAATTCAACGTTGTTGTGACTCAGGAGGTGCTATCAAAACTGAAGGATGTCATTCCAGTGGTTAACTATGTTGCTGGTTACTCGGTGCACATCGCTGTGAAGAGGTTAAAATGTGACAAATGCAGAGAGCTCCTCACGATCGACAAGACTGTCGCAGTTTCTCCGGAAAATCGCATGTACAGTCTCGTCAAAGAAATTGACAGGGGAGGGCTGGTTTACTCAGCAATGCTAGCTGTGAATGTGGTGGCTCATAATTACGTTTTCGTTGAAGAGCTTTCCAAATGTGCCGAATTTTTAAAAGTTCAAAACCAACGTCAAGTGGCCACAGAACTAACACTGCAACTGCTCAGCGACGAGGAGCCTTCTAATTTCGACGTCTGTGAAAAGGGACACGCAAGTAAAGTGGTGCTCAAATATATATTGTGGTGCAGCACGAACATTCTGCTGAAAAACTTTTGCCGGCGATTGAACAACAAAGTTTCAGACCCGGACAACAAGTCTAAGAAGCGGAAGCTGCAAACTCTAACAAATAAATGAATAAAACAGCGTTGGGTGTAAATATGAGTGGTCTCTTTTGTCTTTTCCTTCCTAATTTTATTCAGTATATTGCACGTATAGTACTTAGATTTAGGTGCACGTTAAGGAACCCCAAGTGGTCAAAATTTCCAGAGCCCTCCACTACGGCGTCTCTAATAATCATATCTTGGTTTTGGGACGTTAAACCCCAGATAATATTATATAAGTATATTACACGTGTAGCACCAAAAAAAGTCAGCCAAGCGCAAAACTTACGCCCTCCGTAATGCCCTCCGGCGCCCTTATGGTGTCTGAATAAATAATATAAGGACTTCTGTTCAAGCGTTCCCCCGCTTCCGTCGGCCCCATCCCGGCTACGTCACAGAGGCAGCCCCCCCGGCCTGGAAAGAATTTCCTCTAGGTGGTGTTGGGAGAAGCCGCAAGCCAGCGGGTGCGCGCGCTGCACGCGCCTCGATAATCTCGCCACGCCAACAGTCTGGACAGCGCGCGAGGCGCGTGCCTGTGCTTGTCACACGATCGCTCCAACGGATGGGACGCCGTCGCGGCATGCTTCCCGCTAGTGTGCGGGTACCTTTCCCGGCTGTCGCCAGCGTTGCGAGGGGAGGGTTAGCGAAGCCAATCACGTTCGTGAATGGTGAAGTCAACACCAACAAGGCGCCAGAGGGGAGCCGAACGCAAGCGTCCACAGTGGAAGAGCAGCGACACCAATGAGGTGCACGTCTAGAACATCGATCGCGATCGAGAATACAGATGGCGCACAAGTAACACTGACAAGACTCGAGTCGCAAAAGCCGAACGCAAGCGTCTTCAACACGTCCCGCCTCCCGGGTCTTAGCGTTTCAAGCTAACGTTTACTCGAGTAAACGCTACTCGGAGTTGGCTGCTCGACCTTGGATGCTAACGCTCCCTGGTGAGGCAGGCTCGAGCAGCGGCCAACTCTATTGGCATCTCGGCATTGGGGCTTGCCACTGAATCATGCAATATGCCGCAACTCTCTGGTACATTTTCAGTAATGAAATGTTTCTACCACCACCACCACACCGAAGTTAAAGGAAATAAAAATTCTTCTCACTAAGCTAATCAGCGCGCAATCTTCACAGCCAATGCCTCAGCCAGTTGATGTCCCTGTGGCTGAAAACGTGGGGGACTCGAGAACCACGAAAAAGAGGGCAGTCATGGCAGAACACGTGGAAGCCAACCAAACGACCATGTCAGATATGAAAGAGGTGTTTGACACGCTCAGCAAAGTAGTAGCCAATCTTAGCGAGCAGATGGGTAGGCTACAATAGCATGGCGGCACTGGAAGAGCATATGACTTTGCGCATTACAAAGGTCGAAGCATATCTGCACAACACAGCAAGGCCTCCTCATGCACCAAGCTCACCCCTTCGGCCACCAATACTAGTGGTACCAAACCTGTCGACAGGTGCAGCATCAGGCTCTGGCCGCCCATGTAATAACCATGATGGCAGCGCTACGTGAAGCATTTCATATCTGGCAATGGAACTGTAGAGATTACCTTAAAAAGAAGGCAACCCTGCAGCAGTATATCAGGAGCAGCCAAGAAAAGCCTCATATTATATTATTACAAGAGACCCTTTCACCGCAAGCAACGTTGCCTGGATTCCGGTCTGTAATAGGGGATACTGAAGGGAGGGGAGTCTGCACCTTCGTATGCAACAAACTAACGCACGTAACCCACGACCTCAAGATAGAAGCAGGCCGGTTGGAACACGTCTTGGTAGAGATCGTGCCGGGTACCAGCAACCGTCAGAGCATTTTCATTCTTAATATATACAGCAGTCCAAAGGAACAAAAGCAAGGGTTCAAGACGGTTCCAAAGAAAGCTGTTAATATTGTTACAGGGATTAAAGTATGCACTGGTGAGCAAAAGCGTACTGGCGAATATACTGGCGAGCTAATGCCTACGACGCTGCTGCCGTCCGAGCACGTTCCCGTTCAGTACTTCGTCGTCGTCATCCTCAGGCATCTACTTAGCCCGTGACATTACCCGCCGGCGGCAGAAGCACCGTCCCGGTGCGATCAATCCTCGAGGCGTGAGAAGTATGGTTTAAGCCGTGAGACGTGCACTATATCGGTCGGGACTGAAGCTGGTATTGAAGTGGTATGGAGTGGAGCTATCTCATAGCTCACGCTGGTGACCTTGCGTGTGACGCGGTAGGGGCCAACGTAACGGGACATTAGTTTTTCGCTGAGACCAACACGACGTGATGGGAATCACAGCAAGACGAGTGACCCCGGAGAGTACTGTACGTCGCGGTGCCGGCGATCGTAAGCACTCTTTTGGTTAAGCTGCGAGGCACATAAACGATCCCGGGCGACTTGGCGGGCGATGTCAGCTCGGGCCAGGGCATCACGAGCATAAGCAGTCGATGAGGGGGCGTCAGATTGGAGCATGGGGTCTATGGGCAAAGGCGGGTCATAACCGAACAGTAGGTAAAAAGGGGAAAATCCAGCTGTATCATGACGTGAACTGTTGTATGCGAAGGTAACAAAAGGTAAATGGATGTCCCAATCTTTGTGATCCTTGGAGACGTACATCGCTAACATCCAGGACTTGTTGGCTTTGTGCCGCAAGGTCGACAAGGACATGCTCGACGAGGACGAAGTCGGACACATCCTGAAAGGAATTGCGGATGACGCCTTCAATTTTCTCCTGTGCAAAAACTGCTCGACGGTGAAGTCGGTCATCGAAGCATGTCGTCGCTTCGAACAGGCAAAAAGTAGGCGCATAGTACACTGATTTGACCGCCTTCCCAACACGGCGGCTACGTCCTCTTGCGAAGATTTGCCCACACTACACTAACCACCAGCGCCAGAAAACGTCACCAGAATAGTCCGTAGGGAACTCGAGGCTATGGCTCACGCTATGTCTAGCGTCAGCGCGCCAGGACACAACCTCGATGCTGTTTCAATGTTACAGGCCGTGGTTCGCCAAGAGATTGCGAATATTGGCATTTCGCCACCTCATCAAAATGCCCCTGCTACTTCCAGCTCGGCTCCAGTCGTTGCGGCTGCCACTCCGAACCGCACATTCGCGCCACGACGAAACCCAGCTGAATGGCGCACTCATGATGATCGGCCCATATGTTTCACGTGCCATCGGATAGCACACATCACTCGCCATTGCCGCAGCCGTTGGACCTCATCACCTCTACCAAGCTTCTATGATTGGCGGCCTCGCTCTGAACGTGCACCTTATGTCCCGTCCTACCGTGCTGAGACAGGTGCAGAGCATAATCCAGAACGTCGGACCAGCCGCTCGCCATCGCCCATGCGTCGTCAGTCCCGCTCGCCCGAACCCCACCGTTCTCGGTCTCCCTACGACCGTCGCTCGGAAAACTAGCCGGTGCAGCCCCCGGAAGTGACGCTGCATACACGACTCGGACTGCAAATCCTCTGTATACTCCCGACCAGCGGTGCAACCTCCTTACAATTCTCGTTGATAATTTACCTATAACTGCTCTTATTGATAATGCTGCACAAATATCTGTGATGAGCTCAGACCTCCACCGCCGCCTCCAAAAAGTTCTGACGCCTGCGATTGCACCTACCGTTCGTACAGCGGATGGGAGTACTCCTGCTGTGCTTGGAATGTGCACTGCGCGATTAACAATTTCTGAGCATCGAACTTCAGTTCTGTTCGCTGTACTGGAAAATTGCCCTCATGACCTCATCCTTGGACTCGACTTTCTGACTTCACACGCTGCGCTCATTGACTGTTCCAAAGGTCTTCTTCGGCTCGAACTACCATCCTTTTCGGAGACCGTCTCTACCAGCCCACCTCGTCTACGCTCTGTCGATTTCCTTAGACTTCCGCCGCAAGCCGCAGTCCAAGTCCAACTCTCGCCATATCCTGCAGTACGCGATGGTGATCATGTTGCTGCCCCAATTTCTGACGTCACCATGACACGCAATGTTGCACTCCCCAACACGGTGGTTACCGTTAAGGACAACCGAACTTCGTTTCCCGTCCTCAATTTCGGCCTCTCAGCGCAAGTTATTCCTCGCGGCATGTCACTTGCGCATCTTACACCACTGGTCGACCACACAGTTTCTGCTCTAACCACCGATTCGCCACCCGATTTTTCATCAACGTCGTTCTCGACAGGTTCCTGTTCCGACCTTTTCAAGCCAATGCTATCTGACAAGCTCACCTCAGAACAAGTCTCTGCTTTCTGCCGTGTGCTTGCTTCTTATCATGACATCTTTGACTTCAGCGACCGTAATTTGGGCCACAGATCCGTGGTAATCCATCGCATCGACACCGGTGACGCTCGACCCATTCGCCGACGACCCTACCGTGTGTCGGCCCCGGAGCGTGCTATTTTACAGCGTGAAGTCGATAAAATGCTTGATAAGGGCATAATCGAACCCTCATCTAGTCCCTTGTCCTCACCCGTTGTACTTGTTAAAAAGAAGGACAATAGCTGGAGATTCTGTGTTGATTACCGCCATCTCAACCATATTACCAAGAAAGATGTATATCCCCTACCGCGCATAGATGATGAACTCGATTGCTTGCACGGTGCCAAATATTTCTCTTCAATAGACCTTCGCTCAGGCACCTGGCAGATCGCTGTGGACGACAAAGACAGAGAGAAGACGGCCTTCGTGACTCCTGATGGACTTTATGAGTTCAAGATGATGCCTTTTGGATTATGCAATGCCCCCGCGACATTTGAACGCATGATAGACTCTCTCCTTCAAGGCATGAAGTGGACCATCTGCCTCCGCTATGTTGACGACGTTATTGTTTTTTCGACTACTTTCGACGACCATCTTACCCGTGTGTCCGCAGTGCTTGATGTTTTTCGACGTGCCAACTTGCAACTTAACTCGTCCAAATGCCGCTTTGGGCAACGCCAAATCTGCGTACTCGGCCATCTTGTTAACGCTGCGGGCGTTCAACCAGACCCTGCGAAAGTCCGAGCAGTTCGCGACTTCCCCATACCCCGCACCTCCACCAATGATGTTACGGGGATTAAAGTATGCACTGGTGAGCAAAAGCGTACTGGCGAATATACTGGCGAGCTAATGCGTACGACGCTGCGGCCGTCCGAGCACGTTCCCGTTCAGCACTTCGTCATCGTCATCCTCAGGCATCTACTTAGCCCGTGAAAATATCGCCGGGAATGTCCACTCGTCATAGCAGGTGATTTCAACGCCCCTCATCATACATGGGGTTGCAAGTACAACACTGGGAAAGGAAATCGACTTTGGAACAGTGCCAGTGAAATTGATCTCACCCTAATCACAGACCCCAGCCTACCAACAAGGCTTGGTACATCTTGCTGCAGGGATTCCACCCCGGACCTTACATTTGTAAGGAACATCAAGAAAGCCCAGTGGATGAACCTTGCTGTAGATTTAGGGAGTGACCACTGCATTCTTGCCACTACCTTCTCCGTGGAGCGTAAAAAGCAGAGAGAATTCCACTTCACAGACTGGGATAAGTTCAGGAAGATAAGGATGGAAAGGGAACTAGACGGCCACAGACAAGGCTTGGAGCAGTTGGTCAAACAGATTAAAGATGACATCGAATCCGTCTCCTCCACCATTAAAACAGATTTTCCGGTTGAAAGAATGGATAGCCGGCTCGCTCATCTTCTTGAGGCAAAGCAAGCACTACTGAACCGTTGGAAGGGTCAGCGCCTGAACCGAAGACTGAGGAAGAAGATAGCTGAGGTAAACAGATCAGTCGAGGAACATTGTCGCGCACTATCGAGGCAGCAATGGGACGAAATCTGCAACTCCGTCGATGGTCAGATGCGCAATGGCAAGACATGGAATATGTTAAAGCATCTCCTCAACGAAAACACCACCAAAACAAATCAAAAGCATGTTATCGCTCGAATTTTGCATAAAGAAATAGGGCGCACTACAGAACAGCAAGTTGTCCAGCAGCTCGTGCATAAGTACCTCCCAATCAAAAGAGGATTGGCACCACCAAGTAGACAGTACCAGGGCACGCGAAATTCAGGTGTTGAGGGCGACTTTAACATCGAGGAGATCAGAAGAGCCTTGCATGATCTCATCGGCAGGTCGGCCCCTGGCCCGGACAGTATATCAAACAGGGCCCTGCGTAACCTTGATGACGATTCAATTTAAACCTTGAGGGATATGATAAATTCAGCATGGAAAGAAGGCAGTGTGCCAGAGCAGTGGAAGCTGGCCAGCACGATCCTTAATCCTAAGCCAGGAAAGCCCCCCTAGCTTGGACAACATGAGGCCAATATCCTTGACATCATGTATCGGCAAGGTCGCAGAACATGCCATACTACACAGTATAAACAAGTACTTGGAAGATAACGACATATATACACACAATATGGTTAGATTCAGGGCAGGGCTATCCACACAAGATGCATTGAAGCTTATCAAACACCAGGTCATTGACAATGAAACCAGAGACGTGAGAGCCATTATGTGCCTAGATCTAGAAAAAGCGCTTGACAACATCCACCACTCATTCATACTCGAAGCAATTTCCAAGCTTGGTCTAGGGAAAGCCTTCTATGACTACGTATGGTCCTTTCTTACAGATCGGAAAGCCGTGATGAAGATTGCAGATATCGAGACCGCAGCAATCGAACTAGAAGCAAGGGGCACGCCACCAGGGGCAGTGATTTCACCAATGCTGTTCAACATTGCCATGATTGGACTGTCAAAGAAATTATCGAGCATTGAAGGATTGAAGCACAGCATCTACGCAGATGACATTATCATCTGGTGCACAGGTGGAAGCGAGGGGCAGATTGAGAGCGCTCTGCAAGAGGCGATTGACACCGTAGAAGACTACGTTCGCCCTTACGGGCTCAAGTGCTCCTCGAGTAAGTCAGAACTTTTGCTTTGTCGGACTGCACGCCGGGAACCGAAGCCCAGGGGATGGAAGCCTTTAAACCAGATAGACATACATCTCCGTACAAATCAAGGGGACGCCATCCAGAGGGTCGACTCCATCAAAGTCCTGGGAATGCTGATAGAGTCTACCGGCGCCAACAGCAAATCTATAGCCAAGTTAACTCGGAAAACAGACAGTGCGGTGCACCTCATACGCAGAGTGGCCAACAAAAGAAATGGGATCAAGGAAGACAACCTCATCAGGTTGATGCATGCGTTTGTTCTAAGTCACTTCACATACGAGGCAGCAATGCACAACTGGTCAAGAGCAGAGTCCGAGACACTGAATGTGCTCCTCAGGAAAGTTCTCAGGAAGGTCCTGGGCCTACCCATACATACCAGCACCGAGCGTCTGCTTGAGCTTGGCATACACAACACGCTCGAAGAAATAGCAGAAGCCCAAGAGAGAGCACAGTTTGCAAGGTTATCTACTACACGGTCGGGGAGAATGATCCTGCAGGAGCTGGGCCAACACCCAACAGCAATCAGACGCAATTACAATGATATCCCTGACAACATCAGGGAGACTATCACGGTATCTCCTATACCGAGAAACATACATCCAGAACACAACGTCGGAAGAAGAGTAGCGAGGGCCAGGACTATACTTCGTCAAGTCTCACACGAGGAACGAGGGGTCGTATTTGTTGACGCGGCTTCCTACGCCAATGGGAAACCGTTTGTGGCAGTGGTAGTCGATGGGGCTGGCCATGTCGTCAACTCAGCAACGGTCAGGACGAAAGACCCAATCATTGCGGAACAAGTGGCCATCGCCTTAGCACTTAAGATGGATAACATTGAAGTCGTCTACAGTGATTCCATGGCAGAACTACGGGCGTTCGCCAAGGGGACGGTCTGTGAACAAACGCTGAAAATACTGCAAGGCAAGAACATAACAGATCATCTTCTGAGTTGGTTCCCAGCTCACCTTGGACAAATTAACGATTCCCCTCCCAATCTCAACGAAGCAGCACACGAGGCGGCGCAAGAACTCTCCAACCGCGCCTCCCCGGGGATGCGTTCTACCGGTGAAGGGGATAACCGGGAAATTCTTACAACATATAACGAGCTCACTAAACATTTCTACCTGTCTAGAAGGATTTCCCCCCACCTCACAAAAATCTAACCCGGCCCCAAGCACTTACATTAAGGCTTTTGCAAACGCGGATGTACCCTACTTTGACGATGTTACACATCATGTACCCTCACCTATACCCAAGTAATCTTTGTCCACATTGTGGAGAAATAGCTTCATTAGAACACATGCTCTGGCAGTGCACCAAATTCGCTCATTTATCGCACGTCACCTCTGCCAGATGGGAGGCGGCAATCCGCAGCTCGTCCTTGGCAGATCAGCTCTGGGCTGTCCACCAAGCCCGCGAGGCGGCTGAGGAGCTTGGCATCTCAGTCCCCACGTGGGAGCTGCCCGCAACACAGTGATCTGTGTTTTGGAGGACCAAATAAAAGTTTATCCAATCCAATCCACCACACCGAGTTTCGCTCCAAAGCGTTCTTCTAGCACGCGTATCGACGCCCGTTTCAACCGGGTCAACGCCGTGTGCACTGCTGCGGCTTCGCATCCCAACAGGAAGAGGAAGAAAGTTTAAGCGGAAAGACAGAGAGGTTAGCCAGTTCTTAGACCGGCTGGCTACCCTGTGCTGGGGAAAGGGGTGAGGGGAAGGAAAGATGTTAAAAAGAAATGTTGCGCATCCCATCAAACTTTCCTTTGGGGTTATAGCCCATAGTTTTTAAATGCTAAGCATTTCTTGGCAAACTTCGGCAATTTTGAGCGTATCTATCTATCTATCTGTCTATCTATCTATCTATCTATCTATCTATCTATCTCTCTATCTATCTCGCTATCTATCTAGCCGCCTACGACTTTTAGCTCTCCTGGCCGTATTGATAAATATATCGATACCAAGCTTGGCATGGCATATCATGAGTGTATGAAGAGTATATTTGACTAGTAATAACATACAAGTCATGACGTCAATGTCAAGAATGTCTTGCTTTACACTTCATGGTCCTGCAGTTCTTGCCGTGGTTTCGTTCAGCAGGCATGTTGCGAAACTGGTCTTTTATGACATGATTGCAAGGGGAACACAAGCGACAGACCCTGACATGGTGATCATGACACACATGCCATGTAACAACATGACTACATGCCTAGCTCATGATGCGCTCGCGGCCGTTTCGCTAGCGTCACATATACCAAATTTAGTATTACACTATGTGAATGGGTGATGAAGGTATGTGACTGGTGCAAACATGATAATCATGAGACGCGCGTCATGTAACAACATGACTACATGCCACGCTCATGATGCGCTGGCGGCTGTTTCGCTAGCATCACATATACCAAATTTGGTATTACGAGGCATGAATGGATGACGACGGTATAATACTGGTGCGAACATGATAAACATTGAGTGATATGTGGAGTTTAACGTCTCAAAACCACGATATAATTTTGAGAGACGCCGTAGTGGAGGGCTGCAGAAATTTTAACCACCTGGGGTTCCTTTACGTGCACCCAAATCTGAGTACACGGGCCAGCACCGATTCCGGCCCCATCGGAAATGCAGCCGCCGAAGCCGGGATTCGATCCCGGAATCTGCGGGTCAGCAGCCGAGTACCTTACCAGTAGACCACCTCGGCGTGGTAACATGATAAACATGAGATGGTTGTCATGTAAAAACATGACTACATGCTACGCTCACGATGCGCTCGCGGCCGTTTTGCTAGCGTCACATTACCAAACTTAGTATTACGGGATGCGAACGGACGACATCGGTAAATGACTCATCCAAACATCATAATCACGACATGCGTGTCATTTAACAACATGACTACATTCCACACTCATGATGCTCTCGCGGACGTTCTGCTAGCTTAACATATGCTAAATTTGGTATTACGTGACACCAATGGATGACAAAGGTATGTGACTGGTGCAAACATAATAATCATGAGCTGTGGGTCATGTGAGAACATAACTACATGCCACAGTAAACGCGCCAATACATTTCGACGTGACGCGGTGTGCGTCATCGCCAGCGTTCATTTTATCACGTCACGCCAGTGTTGCTGCGCCAGGCATCGGTTTTGCCAAATACTCGCTGGCGCGCGTTGCACTGTGTTGCTTTGACGCATTCCCATTTCAGCGCGTCCGGCGTCCCTCCATAACGAAATGAAGGAGACGCAGTGTTGTCTGGGTAACGCATCGGCGCGAATTTCGTGCCGGTTGCCGTAGCGCCGACGGACGTTGGTAGGGTCGGCCGCACCTGGCGTCAGACTATTAGAGTGCTCGCGTTTGGCTAACGTAGCGTCGCTGTGCTCAGCGTGCGCGCGCGTCAACGCTACATTCGAGTATATGGACCCTTCTTGATGCGCTCGCGCCTGTTTTTCTAGCTCCACATATTTCAAATTTAGTGTTACGTGAGGTCAATACAAGACGAATTATATGACTGGTGCAAATATGATAGCCCTGACACGCGTCATGTAAGAACGTGACAACATACAATGTTGATAGCGTGCTCGCAGCCATTTCTAGCTCCACACATATAAATTTTGTATCACGTGACGTGAATAGATGATGAAGGTAAACGACGCATCCAAACATGATAATCATGACACGGAAGTCATGTGCGGCATCATTTACCTCCACCTCGTAACGTTGGCTGATTTTACAGTGACATATAAACATTTCTCATTCATGCTTCCCATATAATCGATTCCCACTCTACGTGGAAGCTGCCGATTTTTTTTTTCATTCGAACCATTTCTTAGCGAACTTCGGCGACTTTGAGCGTATCTATCTATCAATCTATCTGTCTATCTATCTATATATATATTTAGCTATTTATTTATATATCTATTTATCTATTTATCTATCTATCTATCTATTTATCTATCTTTCTATCTATCTATCTATATATATATATATATATATATATCTAGCCACCTACAAATTTTAGCTCTCCTGGCCTTCTCGATAATGAAATCGATACCAAACTTGGTATGGTATAACATGGCTGTTTGAAGAACATATTTCACAAGTCATAACATGAAAATATTGAAGTGTGTCATGAATGTCGTTATTTACATTAGATGGTCCTGCTGCTCCTGCGGTGGTATCATTTTTCTGGCATGTTGCAAAACTGGTATGTTATCACATGACTTCATGGCGAACACAAGCGACAGACCCTAACATGAAAATCATGACATGCGTGTCTTGTAACAAGGTGACTACATGTTAGCTCATGATGCGCTCGCTGCCATGCCTCTGGCGTCACCTATACGAAATTTGGTATTACGGTGCGTGAATGGATGACGAAGGTATGATACTGATGTAAACATGATAATCATGAGATGCGTGTCATGTAATAACATGACTACACGTCACACTCACGATGCGCTGAGGGCCGTTTCGCTAACTTTCCATATATCAAGTTTGGTATTACGAGACGTGAATGGATGACGAATGTATGTGATTGGTGCAAACATGATAATGATCACATGCGTGTCATGTAACAGCATGACTACATGCCACACTCATGATGCACTCGCGGCTGTTTCGCTAGCTTCCCATATGCCAAATTTTGTATTACGTGACGTCAATGGATGAAGAAGGGATGTGACTGGTGCAAATATGATAATCATGAGATGCTTGTCATGGAAGAACATGCAATGCCTTAGAACTTGACTACATGCCATGGTCAAGGCCTCGATACTTTTAACGTGACGCGGTACGCGTGTTCGCCGGCTTTGCCACGCCAGGCGCCGGTTTTACCATACACTAGCAGGCACGCACTGTGCTTCGTTGCCTAATGCATGCGCGTTTCAGCGCGTCTGGCGTCCCTCCATCACAAAAAAAGGGAGACTCAGTGTTGTCTGGATAACGAACCCGCACCGGGAACCACTAGGGGGCGTCGAGATGAGCGGACGCTCACGCATCGGCTCTGCCTTCTGCCATAATTCTTGCTGGTCTCCTCAGTTCAATCTTCCCTAATTATTCATCAACGTTTTCGCTAAGTTTAGGGGAACACCCGAATGCCAGTTTTAGCACGAGCCACCCCACTTTTCTCCCTTTTCAACGAACGTTTCGCCTTCAATTGCTAAGCCTTGAGTAGGCCCAACACGGCTATGGACCCCTGTGCGGGCGCGTCCCGCCCCTGCGCCGTCATCATGCCCGAAGCCATAGTGGATGGAGAAACGATCACTGAAGAGGAAGCCAGTGCGCCTGGCTGGATCAACGCAATCTGACGTCGAGCAAAGTATTCAACTACTACCACCGGCAAGCCAGCCGGCGTCTGCTTTGGCGTCCGGCGAACCTGAGCTCTGACGAGGGTTGCAGCCGCCAGCCGACTCCCGCCGCTCCCAACGGACCACCACCGTGTCATCGTCCACACCGGAGGTGGCCTGGATGTACGTAGGTGCAACAAGCTTAAGTTCTTGCAAGCTCTAGGAGACGCGCCGGCAGCAATCGACGCGATCGGACGCGTCTGCACCGAGCTCCGGAGTTTTCCGATGTTTCAGTAGGAAGACGTGCCATAGCTCAAGATTTCTTGTACGAATGGTTTCTGCAATTCATACCGGTCCCGAGGATACAACTTTCCGACAGATATTGGTCACAATTTTCAAGTAAGCTTTTCATCTTTTCACGCCACGCCGGCAAGATCCGCCACTGGACGCCTAAGCCTAGCGACGCTACACCGAACGCCGCTGTCGCGGCCGCTGGGACACTAGCCGACATGGAAATCGAGGTCGACGGCGTCGAAATCTCTCTCGAAGAATGGTCAGACGATTCCTGGACACCACCTCAAGGTTTCCGAGCCCAGGCGAAACGTCACCAGGCACTTAAGCAACAAGCCCAAATGAACGACGCGCAAGTAAGCAAAGCCCCCAAAACTCCACCAACCCCCCGGCCGCCGCCGGAACTGAAACGCCATCCCTTGCCAAGACTGCCGTCGCACACGTACCACATCGTGGGACGCCCCAAGACACCCATTGACCTCACGCGCACATCACCCGGAGACTTGCAGAGAGCACTGCTTAAAGCGGCATCTCTGTGTGACCTGGACCCAGCCAAGCGTGATCAACTACGCATACACCCAAGGAATAACACTTTCACCGTTAGTGTGGCAACCACCGACCGAGCAATCGCGTACCAACGCATCACATCAATCCTCCTCGGAGAAGACCGGCAGATTGAGCTACACATGTACGCCCCGCCACCAGACGACGCGATACGAGGCATTTCTTTCTACGCCCACACGTTCCCCACCGATGATGAGACGCTGAAGGACCTTCAAGACAGCAACCCTGACTACCAAATAGTAGGTGGCCGACGCATGGGAAAAACGAAGAATTTACTTATAACGCTGCTCGGGGACCACCTACCTAGATGGCTTCTACACCGTGGAGGTCTCATTCGAGTATACCCTTTCCATCCCAAAGTAGACGCATGCTTCAACTGCCGGAAGACCGGGCACCGCTCCGATGTGTGCCCTCAACCTAGGCGCCGACGCTGCCCGCGTTGCGGAGAAGACCACGAGCCACCGCCGCAAGGAACGCCACCAACATGCCAAGCACGCTGTATCGTCTGTCAAGGAGGACACATGACGAACAGCTCAAGATGCGAGTACCGCTTCGCCAAAAAGTCTGAACCACTTAACGCAGCACAAGCAGGAAAGACGCTACAAACCGAGTCACCAGCGACGCAGCAAACCTCAAATGACGATAGCCCGCCTGCCTTGGACGAGCGTAACTACCCCAGTTTCGGGACATCACAAACGCCGACGAAACGCGACAGCCGATCGAAGTCACGATCTCGCCAGGGTCAAGCAGCCTCCCACTCTAGGTCCAAATCAAGAACCCGATCATCAAGTCGCATCCCACATGCTGATATATCCAAAGCACCACCAAGCAACCCTAGTGTAGCATGGGCGCCAAGCGCAGCGTCTCCGCTGCCATCATCTCCCCCGCAGCCATCGAAACCGTGCGCCTCAACGCATGACCCGCTCGTCAAGGAACTTACGCAAACAATCAATGCGTTAAAATCCCAAATGGCGACGCAACAAGCTCAGATCGAAGTGCTCCTTGCGCAGAACCGCTCCCTAGAAAGTAAACTGGCAAAGGCCAGCCAGTCCGTGCATAATTCAACTCAACAGCCCCAACCACCCGCAGCAGCCAAACGCAAAGCAACGACTTCCACGGAAACGCTGCAATCCGAAGAGGACATGACGGCGCGAATTATTGAAATGGTCAACGCATCCGTTGCTGAAGCCCTCCGCACGACAGTCCAAACCACGGTCGTCAACGCCGTTCGTGCCGCCGTAACAGAAGCCTTCGCAACCGTAGACTCACGCCTAACGAACATAGAGACACGGTTCTCAAACATGGAAGCCACCGTAAACAACACCGTAGCCGGATTAGAAGCACTCAGAACTGCCACAGACACCAGTTTTGCAGTAATCAAGCAAAGCATGGCCAGAGCACCAGCTATCACACGCAACCGAGTGACCTCTCACTCTTCCACCCAGCACAGCGAACCCACGACGGCCTCAAGTAATGCTCCAGCTGCTGCATCATGGCCAGCACCCACTTGACTATATGGCAGTGGAACTGCAGGGGCTTTCGTAAAAAGAAAGCCCACCTGCAGCTACTCGTACAAGAAACACAACTGCCCAATTGCCAAACGCCTCCAGACGTCATCGCACTACAAGAAACAATGGCTTCTGTCTCACTCCCTGGTTACATCGCTTTCCAACAATTCACCGACTCGCACAACCAAGAAGCCCCAAGTACAGGCACGCTCGTCCACAAGAGCCTCACGGCGAAACAACACGACTTAGAATTCTCGGACATTCCACACACGGTCGTTGAAATTCTTCCGCGAAAACGCTCGCACCAATCAGTCTTCATCCTCAACGTATATTGCGCACCCCGGGCACGCGCCGACGACTTCAACCTGCTCTTCCAGAAAACCACATCGCTTTCTCGAGGCGCACAACTGCTTATACTGGGCGATTTCAACGCCAGGCACCCTGACTGGGGCTACCTGCAGGCGAACAAACGAGGCAAGAAGCTATGGCAACTCGGTCAGGACCTCCGGCTCACTCTACTAAATGACCTGCAGCAGTCACCAACCCGCATAGGAAACAGCGTGTGTAGGGACACGTCACCCGATCTCACATACTGCAAGAATATTGCGCAGGCCAGATGGGAGAACACCTGTCAACTCGCTGGTAGTGACCACTACATCATTGCCATCCAGGTACAGACGTCCGCTGGCAAGAGAGTACACAACGCCCTCGCTCAAATCACGGAGTGGCCAAAATTTAGAGACATCCGTGAAAGTGAAGCCCCAGAACGCATAACAAACCTCAAGGAATGGACAGCCTCCCTAAACGACCACGTGCGACGCACAACGCGCGAAAGTAAAGCAGCAGAGGAAACGCCTGCCACAGACTCTCGTCTTCTCCACATGTGGGACGCACACGCCAGCCTGCTGCGCAGATGGCAGAAGCAGCGCTACAATAAGAAATTGCGTCGCCGCATACAGGCCCTCTCTGAAGAAATTGAGCGACACAGTACCTACCTCGCCCGCCAACAATGGGGCCAGCTGTGCAGCGGACTCAACGGACAGCTAGGCAACAAGAAGACGTGGCACCTGTTACGCCACTTACTGGATCCCGACGACTCGAAAACAGCCGCACGGCACAGACTTAAGCGACTTGTCCACCAACACCCCGGATCAGACGAAGATCTACTAATTGAACTGGCGGACAAATACATCAACCAAGCCCATCAACCAGCGACACCGCTACCACCCTATGAAGGTAAACCAAATCCAACTCTTGATGCCGACATCCCAGAAGCCGAAGTGTATGCAGCCATTCTAAAGCTTCGCACAACTTCGGCACCAGGTCCAGACGGCGTCTCGAACAAAACAATCCGCAACCTAGACGCAAGGTCAGTAACTGCCCTTACTGAATATTTCAATGACTGCTGGCATGCCGGAAATATACCAGAAGAATGGAAGCACGCGAAAATAGTGTTTATACCAAAGCCCGGAAAAAAGGCAGACTTATCAAATCTTCGCCCCATCTCGTTAACTTCATGCCTTGGCAAACTATTTGAGCACGTGGTCTTGGCTCGGCTAGAAACACTTGCAGAAGAGCAAGACCTTTTCCCTCCATCCATGCTCGGTTTTCGCGCCCACTTATCTACTCAAGACGCCCTCGTACAAATCTACCACGATTTGTTGAAAGACCCCGTACGTGCGGGCACGCGAGCAATGCTAGGCATAGACCTACGCAAGGCGTTCGATAACGTAACACATGAAGCGATAGCCCAGCACTTGGCTTCAACAAACCCTGGGGAACGTATTTACAACTACGTGTGCTCTTTCCTCCAAGGCCGTACTGTGGAACTTTCCCTGATTGACAGCAACGCCACGAAGAGACTTGCCCTATCCAACAAAGGCACGCCACAGGGAGCTGTTCTTTCACCTTTCCTCTTCAACCTTGTAATGAGCCAACTCCCACAGTTACTAGACTGCATACCCAATATCCGACACACCCTATACGCGGACGACGTGACGGTATGGACCACTACTGGCTCCGACGGACAGATCGAGGAGGCACTGCAACGTGCTGTGGACACAGTGGCCGGATACGTCGCGTGTGCAGGTCTCGAATGCTCAGTGGAGAAATCTGAACTCCTCCTTCTTCGTCCTCCTGACTACCGTAAGGTTAAACACCCGCCACTACCAACCATCACTCTCAGAATGGCCGGATCCGAAATACCGATAGTGCAGCACATGCGGGTACTCGGCCTTCACGTACAAGCCGGCAGGGGCAATACCGTCGCACTAGAGAGGCTTGCGGTCACCGTCACTCAGACTGCCCGTCTGTTAGGAAGAATCTCCGCGCGGAAACACGGCATGAAAGAAAAGGAACTTCTCCAGCTGTTAAACGCCTTCGTAACCACAAGAATAACTTATGCCTTACCGTACCTACGACTCCTCCAGGCTGAAAAAGAAAAAGTAGACAGACTTATTCGCACAGTCCACAAGATCGCTTTGGGCCTCTCCCGCACCACATCGACCATGCACCTCCTCAGCCTTGGAATTCACAATACAATAGATGAACTTATCGAGGCTCACCGAACTGCACAAATTGAACGATTGCGTGGTAGTAAAACCGGAAGATGGATACTTCAACGAATCGGAATTCCCTCGTCACCAAGCGGACAAGACTTGATCTCGCTACCGCCTCTCCTCAGACAGCGCTTCATTGTGCAGCCGCTGCCGAAAAACATGCTGGCCGGCATTCATGACGGTAGACGATCAGCCCGCGCCAGAAACCTTCACAATACCTATGGTACGAACACAAAAGTGGCTCACGTCGACGCGGCAAGCTACCCAACCCCCAAACAAGCCTTTGCAATCAACGTCTCGTCGAAACGTACCCCAGTCGATATAGAGCCTACCACGAGGTGCGCCGGCTCCATACGCACACAAGACCCAACCGAGGCCGAAGAAGCTGCCATAGCACTCGCCGCAATGGCCGGTTTTGAAACAATTATCAGTGACTCCAAATCTGCTATCATCCGATTTGCCCGGGGCACTGTTTCCCCAACCACGGCGCGCATCCTCCGTCCTCTGCCCCGAGCGGCACGCAACGCCTCAGGCGACACTACTGCCAGCAGCACCGACGATGACGATCCTCGTTTAATCCAACTCATCTGGGTCCCAGCGCACGCAGGAAACCCGGGCAACGAAGCCGCCCACAGACAAGCTCGAGGACTCGTATGCCGAGCGGTGGGCCAGACTTCGGACCACGATATCGAAGCAACTGAAGCACTCATCACCTTTCACGACATCACACAGTACTACAAGCTATCAAGGCAAACCAGACCACCCCCGCACCCGGAACTAAACAAAGCTCAACAAATCACTTGGCGGCGGCTTCAAACGAACTCATTCCCTTCCCCGTACATATACAGGCACATATACCCTGCCTTATTCACATCTACGTGCACCCTTTGCAAGACCCAGACCGCAACCTTGGATCACATCATCTGGGGATGCAGCAAGGACCCTCCCCCACCAAACCTCCTAGGACAGTCACCTTCAAGTGAGGCCTGGGAGAGAATCCTCACGACCACAAGCCTGGACACCCAGCTCCGGGCCATCAAACGCGCTGACGAGGTGGCGACCAGGCATGGCCTGACAGCCCTCGCCACTTAGGAAACCGTCAGCTGCCTTAATAAAGTTGTTTACTACTACTTGCAAGCTCTACTACTCGCTGCATAACTCCCGCCAACGGCGGCAGAGGAAGATATCGTTTGCACTAACGACACACAGAATATATTTGTGATCAGCACGCCGAACCTACAAACGGCCGAAGCGTACGCCAAAGTGCGAGGAATTGTTCACATGGAGCGAAAACATCTAGTATCCGCTTACGTAGCGGCGTTTGGCGCCACCAGCCAAGGCGTAGTCCGAGGGTCGACGCTGACCTCCCAGACTCAGAGCTACAACGCCTGTTCATCTCATCAATAACTCCACGTAAATGGGGGTACGACGAATCAAGGATACAACCACCGTCATCCTTCTCTTCGGTGGACTCAAAACCACCAAGTCCCCAACTATGTGCGCTGGGACATGCTCCTGCTGCGTTGCACGCTCTACAAGCGACAGATCGACAACTGTCGCAATGGCGGCCGCGTCGGGCATCGACAAGACATCTGCCCTACGCCATCGGGGAAAGTCTGTGAATACTGTGGTATCAAACCTAACAGACCTGACCACGAGTGTGTGACACCCGAGTGCGCGTTGTGCGGCCAGGCCCACATTACGGGCGACCGCGCATGCCCAAATCGCTATCAAGTCTCTTACGTCGTTCGACGTCGACGCCGCCGCAGACACCAGCGTAAACACAACCAACAGACCCAAGGAGACTCGGCCACGCAACAGTTGACGCCCAAGCAACCATCCCCGACTCCACCGATGAAGGACCTGCCTACCACCACCAACAAGCCGAATGCAACGCCTACTTGGGCCGATCGAGTCACCGGTAACGGTGAGACTCGCGGTTACGTGCGGTCGGGTAACTTGCCACAGCATGAAAACGATGAGATTCGTGAGCTAAAACGCGAGCTAGCGTTGCTGCGCAAAGAAAACGAAGAATTCAAAGCACTCATTAGAAACATGCAGCAGCCGAGTGAACGCGCTGTCGAAACGCCGACGCCCGCCGCTCCGGCCGTTGAACCCGCTTCCACTAACTCGTCGAACGCTAATCGCCCTGCGAAGCGTCGTGTGGCCGAGGACCCCTCGGATGAGCCCGTTACTATGTCTAATTCCATGGAAGCACCTGCCCGCCTGCGCGCAGACATTGCAGCAGAACACGTTGCCAATATGACCCCACACACCCTCCAGCTCACCGAACTTCACGCGCGGTTACAAATACTAGAACAGCACGCGGCGGTTTGTGCGACAACCCCTATGCAGTAATCATGGCTAACAAAAACAATCTTGTAATTTGGCAGTGTAATTGCTTTAGCTTTCCCAAGTGGAAGGCAGCCTTGCAACAAGTCATTTAATCTGAGGCCAATCGGCCCGCCGTAATTCAGTTACAAGAAACGCTGACCGCTGAGCCCATTTTGCGTACCTATCACACCGAAGCGGACCATCGAACGGGGCGCGTGGGATAGCGGCGCTCATCTTCAAAAAGTACGCATTTTTGCCATGAAGTCCACCCCGATCTCAAAAACGAACGCATTATGATAGAGTTGATTCCAAACTCAATGCTTAAACAGTCAGTCTTTCATCTCAACGTATATATTACACCCAAAAACAAACACACTACATTTCAGGGCCTCTTTCAGCAAAGGAGGAAATTTGCAGGAGACCATATGTTGATAATCACTGGAGACTTTAATGCCACGCATCCCGACTTTGGGTACCCCGGCTCTTCCCGTAAGGGCAATGCCCTGGTAGCGCAAATGCACACACATAGACTCACTCTCTTAACCAATCCCATTTCTGCTACACAGGTAGGTAACTCGGTTACGCGTGATAGCACCCCGGACTTTACTATGGTTAGGTGCACTGGACAACCCATGTGGACTAACCTGGCTGAAAATCTGGGAAGTGACCATTATATTATACAGACGATGATAACGTATCTACACGCAAACTGCAGCAGTTTCGCCTAACAGACTGGGATCGTTTTCGAGAGCTTAGGAAACGCGACGACACTCAGTACGAAACCCTATCAAAACTCCTTGCACAAATAAAAGAGGGTGTTGCCTATTCGACTAAATACGTTGAAACCGAACTGGAGATTGAGCGCATAGATAGCCGGCTAGCTCACCCACTCGACGCTAAAAAATCACAACACGCAAAATGGCGCACGCAAAAACTCAATCGCAACCTTCGTAAAAAGATAGCTGAGCTTATTCGTCAAATCGAGAAGCATTGCCGTAACCTAGAGCGTCAGCAATGGGACGAAGTGTGTAACTCGGTTGATGGTCAAATGCGAAACGGGGTGGAATGAAACCTGTTGAAACACCTACTAGGTGACAAACCGCCGAAAGCGTCTCAACAATTCACGATAGACAGACTAATACACAAACTCAAAGTCTCGGGTAAGACTGACACTAAAATCACCGACGAGCAAGCTACGCGTTACCTATGTACTGAACCCAGCTCCCCATCCGATTACCCGCCTGCCACGGATGATAGGGAGGAGGATCCGATTGCATTTTCCTTCACTTGCGCCGAGGTTCGGGCTGTCATCTCCGAACTCAACTGCCACTCAGCCCCTGGCCCGGATGGCATAAAGAATAAGCTTCTCAAAAATTTTGCCGAGGAGGACATAAAAGTTCTCACCGAGCACATTAACAGAATGTGGGAGACTGGCAACGTTCCGCCTGAATGGCGCGAGGCAACCGTCATACTTATCCCTAAGCCGGGTAAACCGTTAGCGCTAGGTTCACTTCGTCCCATCTCGCTCACGTCTTGCGTGGGTAAGGTGGCCGAACACGTAATACTCAACCGAGTCACGAAATTTGTTAAGGTGCGCCAGATTCTACTGATCAACCAAATTGGCTTTCGTTCGTCTCTCTCCACGCAGGATGTTATGCTCACGCTCAACTATGACCTCATGATTAAGAACACTAGAGACACTAGAGCCATTCTAGCGCTCGACCTCAAGAAGGCATTCGACCGCGTCAAGCACTCGCATATCTTCGACTCGATTCGCGAGGCAGGATTAGGTACGCGTTTCTACAACTATGTTAGATTGTTCTTGCGCACCAAGACGGCTACGATCCAACTCGGCTCGATGGGCTCGAAGAAATTCAACCTAGGACCAAGGGGCACACCCCAAGGGGCCGTGATCTCTCCGTTTCTGTTCAACCTCTCCATGCGCGCTCTGTCTCAAGAACTCTCACAGATCGACGGCATCAGTCACGCCTTCTATGCAGAAAACATCACCGTCTGGTGTACGAGCAGCAGTGACGGCCATATTGAGGAGCGACTGCAAGACGCGGTAAACATGATACAAATATTCTTACGGCAGGCCGGTCTTTCGCTATCAGCAGAGAAATGAGAATTCCTTCTATACCGCCCGAAATACAAGGTGCGCAGAGACGCATACGCGGGGATCAATGTACTGACAGCGAATGGTATACCCATCCCCACGGTGGACCAAATTCGCCCACTAGGCATGGTCATTCAGGCCAACGGCCATAATGACGTCAGTATTTCTCATATTTCCGGGAAGGCCAAAGCAACGGCTAAATTAATTAACAGAGGAGCTAACAGGCATGGCGGACTATCTGAGGAGACTTTCTGCAGACTGTTTCACGCTTTCCTCATGAGCAACATCTACTATGTGGCTCCCGCCCACCTGTGGCAAAATGGAGACATGTGCCGTCTCGACGTGATCATCCGCCGGTCTGTTAAACAGGTGCTCGCGTTACCTGGCAGAACCCGTATGGTCAAGCTCAATGAGCTAGGCTTTCATAACACATTCAACGAAATCGTAGAAGCTCAAAATGTATCTCAAATTGTAAGGCTGTCTTCCACTGCAGCTGGGCGACAGTTACTAGCCCACCTCGGGCTCAAATCTCCCGTATCCCAAGAATGTCCGCGGCAGCTCCCCGAAGACCTGCGCGCAAAATGAACAGTATCTCCGATACAACGTAACATGCATCCCACACATAACGTTGGGAGACGTCAGGCACGGGCGCGAGCCCTACTCACTACCACAGCCGCTAAGGAGGATAACATGGCCATCATAGACGCAGCGCAGTACGGCTCTACAGACCACTTTGTCTCGGTGGTTACAACACTCAAAGGCGAACACTTGTCGTCTATGACTTTAATAAATTCAAATGCTGGTCGCGCCGAGCAGGTCGCTGTGGCACTAGCTCTCACTGCCACCGATCGCACCGCCATTTACACGGATTCGCGCGCAGCCGAAATGGCCTTCATGACGGATTCAGTTTGTCGGGAAGCCGCGCATTCTCTCTGCTGCGACTTGGTCAGGCAAAAAACACATAATCTGGTTCCTGGCACACATTGGCCGACACGTACACGGAACCATTCTTAATGATAACGAGTTGGCTCACTCCCGGGCGCGAGGTTTCACATTCCACGCCGGGGAGAACCTCTCGAAGGCTGAGGACGTCACTTGTTTCTTCAGAGACCCGTTGCTAACTTTTAATGAAATTTGCAAACACTACCAGTTGGAGCGGCGGAAATACCCACTCCCGCACCCACACTTAACAAGACCTCAGTCCATAACTCTACGACTCTTACAGACGGAGGCGTATGCATCGCCTGTAACTTGCTCTAAATACATAGATGGCATAAATCCAGGGTGCCCGCGCAGTGGTCATCCCAAATGTACCCTCCAACACATGCTGTGGCAATGCCCTGCGTTGCACGAGAGCAGCAAGTCTCCCTCCAGTCAGGTCCAGTCCAGCGAGGAGACAGGTCCAGTCCAGCGAGGCGGACTGGACCTGTCTCCTTACAAGCCACCACAAAGGAGACCAGCTTAGGGCAATCCAGAGAGCCCACGACATAGCCGTGGAGTTTAACCTCCCTGTCCCGTCGTGGTAGTGGCCCACCGGTGTCGCCCCCTAAGGGGGATTGAATGCTGCCTCCGGATATTAATGAAGTTCTTTGCCTGTCTGTCTGCCTGCCTGCCTGTCTGTCTGCTAGAATTAAAATAGAAATTTATATAAAAACTCTCAGTGGTAAGCTTCGGCCATATTTTTGGTCACCCTGCGGCATATGTGAACACACTCTTCATCGGGATTTTTTGAATGGTCTACATTTCTTCTGGCGGCCGGATTTGCACGCTTCCACTATAAAGAGTAAGCCTCTTAGGTTTTTCGATGATTCAGTAAAGCACCCCAGGAAGTGTTTCATCAACGGCAGGTAGCACGGTATATGTGATACGCTCGTTGTCCCGGTTCTTTGTCTGCTGTATATACACTTGCGCGCGCCCAGGTCAGGGACTACGCAGCGAGTCCTGCTTTGCAGAAATTTGCGTCCATAAATGCTGCGGTGGTAAGCAGGAAAGCCGAAGTATCTCATCATTTCACGCAACACACTTTTGTTTCGCGCCCCAACTTTGTTGAATCACATCACAAAATTCCTTTTCAGTGACCTGTGTAGAATGCTACTTCTTAAGTCGACTGCTGTAGCACCCGCCCTTGCTCTCTCGTTCGTGTTAACCCTTTCATCTGAACACTGTCACCAAAATTCATGCTTTGTTAAACCAGCAACATTTGCTAAGACACAGATGTATGGCGTGTAATGTGGCTCCACTACGTGGGAGTAACATTTAATGAAAATGCAAAAAAGAAAGTAGTAATAAATTATTCAAATAAAAAAGGTGCTGCATACAATTGTCACTCCGGTGGAAGCATCGTCGAGAGCAACAAAAGGAAAACAATTGTGCTTCGACTTCACCAGCGAACATGGTCAGTTCAAGCGACGCCTTTCACTTTACAAAAGTATGCGACTTCTTAAAGAGATCGACCACTTTTTCCCAAAGAATGCTCTTCTTATGCTTCTTGCGGAAATCCCCCATCTTGACGTCCTAAAGAATAGGTCGTTTCACAACATCTGCAATGAGGACTTCGTTGAAAGTAGCGCTGGACATTTGTGAGCCGGGGAGAGGACGGATATCGTCTGCTACTCAGTCGGAGTGAGTTCTGTGAAGCGAGTTCCCCGCAGCGCACGCGTTCACTCCTCGACTCGGCCCCTGGCATCACGTGTCAAACGACGTCACGAGTCACTCTAACGCTTTTGCCGTGAGCGAATTTTTCCAACTCTGGCGAATTTTGCTAGAGCGAACAGTCGTCGCG
Source organism: Rhipicephalus microplus (assembly GCF_043290135.1). Taxonomy (NCBI): domain Eukaryota; kingdom Metazoa; phylum Arthropoda; class Arachnida; order Ixodida; family Ixodidae; genus Rhipicephalus; species Rhipicephalus microplus. The sequence continues at coordinate 121,034,328 of NC_134704.1, forward strand.
GTAGAAACCTGTTTGGGCCTCGCGCGGTGGCTGCCACTCTGCTCTTGAAGCAAAATTGCTCGCATGTAAACCAGGCTTAACGCGATAAAAACGACTGATGCCAAGTGCGCTAAAGCCGCTGTTAAGTGCCGCGGCGTCATCAGTCGAGACGCCAGGTTTAGGACTAGGCCTAAGATCGCGAAAACGACTTCTAAGAAATGTTTCAAGCTCAGACTGTCACTGAGTTCAAGACTAGGCAGGAAGTGCCTGGAGAAAGACTGAGTTTCAGGGAAATTCGGACGCCGAGATCACCGCCTGGTCTCATTAATTTCACTGTGGCATAGTTGCAAGCAAGGGCGGAAACGTTGCGAGCGCTTGAGCTGTAGCACAGGCGGTTGTGCCCCACCATTGCGAAAGGGTCACTGGTTGAACAGGTGGGGTAAACGATGCAGTGCAGATACCCCTTTCTTAGAGTTCAGCGGCTGCAAGTCAAGAGTCACTGCTATTAAGTTCGGCGAACAAGCTGGTTCATCGTCTCTTTGTCCAGACCGCAACCGTCGAAAGCTATGGAGTGCGCGACTCCCCAGAGTACGTCTGACAGGGTGCCCTCTTGACATTACGGAGAATGTTTTTTTTTGTGGGTTTAGGTTTGAGAATAACTTTTTGTAATATTGTTGCCCGCCAATGAGCAAGGAATGCGTCTGATTTTTTGTAAATTTTACTTTCCTCCTCATTGCAGAAGCCGGCATTGATATTGCCACAAAGCAGTAGTGGGATTGGGGCATAAAGCGGTAGAAGGTCTCTGCTTGGAAGAACAGACTACGAAGTGGAATTTTATAGCTATTCGGTAAGGCGATCAGAATATGTATTCATTAACAACCCAGACTCTTTCTTACTTGCTCATTGGCCACGTTTACATACACCACAAATTTATTTTGTCTAGAAGCAACTAGACAGAATAAACGTAAAAATTCGAGATATACGAGCAGTACACAAGCCAAATCAAAATCTCATCATAAAATATAATGACATTTTCTCCTGTAAGCCTAAATTTCAGTCACACTGGGTCTTAAATTGCCACTTGCAACATTACCTTGCACACGTGGACACATATAATGTGATAGCCACTGATGCTTCAGTAATACATGAGAAGGCAGGAGTAGGTATTTACTCTACTTCACTTGACTGGTCGTTCCCAGTAAGACTGCCAGACTTTACACCTATTTTTGAAGCTGAAATTTGGCAATTGTTCTAGCACTACAAAAACTAACCTTGGACTCGTACACTGCAATAATAATTACAGACTTCCTGTCCGTTTCATCTCAATCAGATGCTTTAAGGACATTCCTTACGCTAATTCCTTGACAGCTTAAGCTCTTAAAATTATTATGGGTACCGGGACATTGCGGGTTAGAGTTAAATGAAATGGCGGACTCATTAGCTCGAATGGAATTAAATGGCCCAATTCTTTTTGAGCTTCCGGTGCTCCCCAGTATTACTGCTATAAGATACCGAAAATTTGCACTCAGTGCTGATGCCATAGAATCAGTAACACCAAGCACTGAATTTAGACATTTGCAATATTGATGGAAATCTGGAATGTGTCATACTAGACAACTGGAAGTCATGCTAACAAGACTGTGATATCGTGTGCCCCCTTTGAATCTGTATTCACACAGGGCTGGTCTGGGAATATCTCTCCTATGCAGCTTTTGTACAGATCTGGAATCAATAGACCATTATTTTTTGTCATGTCGCCGTTAAAGTCTATTGAGAAAACGTCTCCTTGCCATCCCATTTGCTAGCCTTGGGCTGACCTTCACCATCGAGAATATACTCTCCTTTGGGGCTTCGATTCTGGGCAACAGCCACAGCAATGCCTTTAATGCCGTTTGCAGTTCTCTTCGTGAAACAAAACGAATGCGCCTCTCAATTCCGATTTGCATATTTGTTATTACATTATTATTAAGCAAACTCTAAACATCAATTTTAAACTTCTTCGAAATTACTGCAATTTTAATTCGAGATATATACTATTCTGTCTGGTCGAAATGGCAAAAAAATATTGCTCTCTTTCTGTATTTATGCGTGCTTTATCCTCCTCCTGCTAGGATTAGCTAGCGTTCGAAGCTTTAAATATCATATCCTCAATACTTGGCCAATCCCCCTGAGTGGGCAAGAGTCATAGTGGAGTCATCATCATCATCATTATTTAATCCAAGCCCGCCAGTGTGTCAGCCAATGCCAATGAGTAACTTCAGTTGCTTAATGTATAATTTTTATTTTTTTGTATATTTATTATCTTTTCTTTCCGAGGTTTTTTGTTTAGAAATTCAACACCTTTTTATTATTACCTATATACCCTAATTATTCCTACCCTTTTTTCAAGAAGTGAATTATTTAAAAAGCAAGGCACCGTCCCATTCATGACCTATCCCCCTAGGTGGGTTGCGCCAAGGTGTTGAGGAACCAACCAACTAATGTCATCGCAAGTAAACACCGTAAATATCCGCAATTCTACGTTTCCTTGTAAGATTATTGGTGGAGGTGCGGGGTAGGTTTAGCTGACTCTCCCGGCAAACCAACACAAAACTTGGGAGTGGTTGCCACCTTCATTTTCCTGCAATGGCTCGACAGGTTTACCCACAAGAGCAACAACAGCCGCAGCAACAGCAGCTGCCTCCTCTGATACTCCTGTCTCCACGAGACCCCGGAACCTTCTCGGGCACAGACAAGGACAAGGTGAATGTCGAAGATCGGGTCACATTGTACGAGCGCGTGAGCGAATACTATAGGTGGTACCCCACGTTGATGCTGCCCAACGTTGTATTTTACTTGCGGAATACGGAACTCTCAAGGTATGAGACGCATGAGTCGGAGTTGACCAGCCAGGACATTTGCAAAACGAAGATTTTCGAGTTGTTCAGCAGGCCGTGAGGAAAAACCTGGAAGGTCGCGCGCAGACATCCACGGAATCGTATGTATCTTATATACAGGACGTATTGGGCCTCTGTCAAAAGGTGGACAAGGACATGAGAAAAACTGACAAAATCGACCACATATTAAAAGGAATTGCCGACGACGCCTTTAACATGTTGATCGTTAAATATTGCGCCACCGTCGACGTGGTGGTGAAGGAACGTCAGCGCTTCGAGCACGCCAAGAATCGTCGTATAACCCACCAGTTTGTGCGCCTGCCTAATACTGCAGCCACTTTGACCTGCGAAGACTGCCCCAGGTTCACGCAAGCTATATCATCCGAAAATATCACCCGAATTATTCGCCGCGAACTTTAAGCATTGGCTCCAGCAGCCATCGCTTCCAACGGCCCTCAAGATAGCTTATCCACCGTCTCTCTCATTCAAGCTGTCGTTCTCCAAGAAATAGCAAATCTCGACACCGCACCTGTTTGCGCTGTTCGCGCTACCGAGAGTTCGGCTTCGGTTAACCAGATCGCGGTGTACCCTTCACTTTACCCTTCCCGCTACCGGAACCCTGCTGAATGGAGGACGCCGGATGATCGACCGATCTGCTTTCACTGCTCTCGCGCCAGACATATTGCGCGCTAGTGTCACAATCGTTGGACGTCCAATTAATCCGAGAACACTGGGACATGGCGCCGCTTTGAAGGCAACTCTCGTTGGTTTTCTGCTCGGTACGATTCCCAGCCTACTGCTACTAACGTTCAGGGCCGAAGGTTCAGCCGGTCACCATCACCCCAAGGCCGCCGATCCCTCTCACCGATGATTCCTCGATCCAGGTCCCCTGCACGACCTGGGCCCTCAACCTCGGGAAACTAGACCATGCAGCTCCCGGGGGTGACGCTGCTTTACGACCCTTTCTGCAAATCCTGTGCTAACGATTCCTACACGCCGCAATATTTTGGACCTTTTGGTGGATGACGTAACCGTTGCAGCCCTCATAGACACTGGCGCACAAATTTCAGACATGAGCGCTGCTCTCTGTGTGAAACTGCGAAAAGTGATCACGCCTCTTTTTAAGTGTGCAATAATGCTTGCCAATGGGAGCACATCTACCGCTCTCGGCACGTGCACCTCTCGTGTGTGTACTGTGGGCCGTCAGACCATTGTATTGTTCACCGTGCTTGAGCAGTGCCCACATGACATGATTCTCGGTCTCGACTTTCTCTCTGCACACTCCGCTCTTATCGACTGCTCGACGGGCCTTCTCAGATGGAGCTGCCTTTTGACGCCACTGTTGCTCGTGATGCCCAAAGTCGCCTTTGTGCCAACGAGTTCCTGCATCTTCCGCCGCAAGCCGTGACTTACGTGCAGCTTGTGTGTGATCCGCCTGTGAGCGATGGTGAATATGTCGTTTCACTCATTACCGACGTTGTGCTAAAGCATTCCATTGCTGTCTCGCACACCGTCGTGAGAGTAAACCACAACCAGTCCTATTTTTCTCTTATGAACATTGGTTTCTCCGCGCAGGCGCTGCCTGTTGGTATTAAAATAGGCGTCGTGTCGTCATTGAAAAAGTGTGATATCTTTCAACTGTCAGCTGAGCAATCTACTCCTCACGTCAACTTGCTCACTGCGCCTAACCTCTCAAGCATTGACAATGCCAAAATGATAGTGCCAGATCTTTCGCCCTCTGAGGCACAAGACCTCCACCAATTCTTCACATCCTAAGCGGACATATTCGATCTAGACAACCGCCCTTTAGGCCAGACATCAGTTGTGACCCATCACATCAACACTGCCGATGCCAACCCAATACATCACCGCCCTTACCGTGTCATCCAGAAAGAGGTCGATAGAATGCTCGCCAAAGGCGTCGTTGAACAGTCATCTAGTCTGTGGGCATCCCCGGTCGTGCTTGTCAAGAAGAAGGACAACACATGGAAGTTTTGCGTCGATTATGAACATCTCAACAAGGTCATTAAAAAGTACGTTTGCCCCTTACAAAGAATAGATGACGCCCTTGACTGCCTTCATGGCGCAAAGTTTTTCTAGTCCATTGACCTTTGATCTGGTTATTGGCAGATCGCATTCACCCACGAGATCGAGAAAAAATAGCATATGTAACCACCGATGGGTTATATCAATTAGAAGTAATGCCATTTGGGCTTTGCAATGCGCTGGCCATCTTTCAGCACATGATGGATTCTCTTCTGGGCTGCTTCAGATGGTCTACTTGCTTGTGCTACTTAGATGACAAAATTGTTTTTTCCCTGACGTTTGTGAGCCATCTTAAGCGACTGTCCAGTATTCTCCAAATATTCCTTAACGCTGTTCTCCAGCTGGACTCCTCCAAATGCCGTTTCGGCCGTCGCGAAATAACTGTACTTGGTCATCTCGTTATCGCATCTGGGTACAGCCTGACCCGGACAAAATTCGCGCAGTTACTCAATTTCCCGTACCCTTTTCTGCTAAGGATGCCCAGAGCATCCTTGGGTTGTGCTCATATTTCCGCGCTTCATCCGAAATTTTGCCAATGTAGCGCGGCCTCTCACCAAGCTCCTTCGAAAAGACGTCCCATTTACTTGGAATTCACCTCAACGTGCTGCTTTTTCGGCGCTCATTGCAGCCCTCACGACTATGCCAATATTAGCCCACTTCAATCAGACCGCACCGACAGAAGTTCGTACTGACGCGAGTGGCCATGGAATTGATGCTGTTTTAGCTCGGCGTCAGCATGGACGTGACTGCATCATCGCCTACGCCAGCCGCCTTTCGTCCACTGCCGAGAAGAACTATTTTATCACCGAAAGAGAGTGTATTGCTCTTGTTTCCCCTGTCACCAAATTTCGCCCGTACCTGTTCGGCTGCAGTTTTACTAATGTAATCGATCATCATGCGCTCTGCTAGCTTTCGTCGCTCAAGGATCCCATGCGATGTCTTGGTTGTTGGTCTCTCCGCATCCAAGAATACACCTTCTCGGTCGTGCATAAATCTGGTCACCTTCATCAGGACACCGACTGCCTGTAACGGTACCAGTGGATCCGCCAGACGCCACAGAGAGAGCTACTGAGGCTTGCATCTTATCAATATCAGACTTTCTTGATATCGCTTCTCAGCAACGCCGTGACCCGGATTTACTTCCCATCATTAGAAGGCCTGAATTCCGCTACTCCACCCACTTCTCTGAATTTGTATTTCCTTTATGAAGGTGTTCTCTACCACCACAACATGTGCCCCAATGGTCCTGATCGCCTTCTCGTCGTGCCCTCCTATTTGCGTGTAGATGTTCTACGACAGCTTCACGATGAACCTGCCGCTAGTCACCTGGGAGTCACCCACACTTATGATCGCGTCCGGCGCTGTTTTTTCTGGCCGCGTCGATACCGCTCTGTGCAAAAGTATGTCGCCAGCTGCGACCTCTGTCAACTTCGAAAACGACCAACATCGCTTCCAGCTGGCTTCCCTCACCCTATTCAGATCCCTGTGCTGAAGCATTCTACCGCGTAGGCCTCGACCTTCTCGGGCCATTTCCTACTTCTGCATCCGGGAACAAATGGGTTGCCATGGCAACCGACTACGTGACACGTTACACGATCACCCGCGCTCTCCCAACCAGCTGCGATAACAAAGTCACCGACTTTCTACAGCACGACATCATTTTGCATCACGGTGCTCTTCGACATCTCGTTACTGACCAAGGCCAATACTTTTTAGTTCGCGTTGTCCAAGATCTAGTACGTTCCTGTTCCACGAACCACAAGTTCACAATGGCATACCATCCACAAACTAATGGACTTACAAAGCGCCTGAATCGCACTATCACCGACATGTTGTCAATATATGTTTCACCAGACCACCGCGACTGAGACGCAACGTTACCCTACGTCACCTTTGCTTACAACTCCTCCAGACATGACACCACAGGCTATTCCCCGTTTTACCTTCTTTATGGACGTGAGCCCTCTCTGCCTCTCGATACACTCCTTCCCGCTGGTTCAAGCTTCCCTGTCACATACGTCCGCGATGCCACAGAACGAGCCGACGCAGCACGACAGATTGCCTGAGAACGACTCACACTTGCTCAAGCCTCTCAGAAAGATCGGTACTATCGTCACCACCATGAAGTTTTGTATGCACCCGATTCACTAGTACTCTTGTGCACCACCTGTCGTCCCATCGGCCTCTCAGCAAAGCTCTTATTTCGCTATCACGTACCATACAAAGTCCTACACAAGGTCACTAACCTCACCTACGAGATACAGCGAGTCGTTCATGAAGCGCACTCAACGCCGTCACCATCTACTGTTGCGCACGTCGTAAGAATATAGCTTATATGACGCCAGACACTCCGCTTTTGTGATAAGTGCCGGGTCGGCGTTTTAACGCCGCGGAGGAGTGTCACAAGGCAGAAGTGGGATATGGGCACAAAGCGGTAGAGGGTCTCTGCTTGGAAGAAAAGACTACGAAGTGGATAAAGACTGGTTTTTCAACCGACAACGAAGCAGTCATCTTGCTGTACTACGTGTTCTGTTACGTTTCAGCGCTCGCACGCCTGCTTGCTCTGGGGGTTTGGCTGAAATCTGAGTAGCCTCTACTGAATTTCTTCTTGGATAGGCGTATCTAAAGCCTTAGCATTGATTAGCTAGTACCCTTCTGGCTAGTCAATCCAGACAGATGCCGCTTTCTTCACCTGGACCAGGGACTTATCTCTGGTCTGCTTCTCTTTCACCGCAGGAGCTACCAGTGGACCAGTTCCTACGCAATGGCGTCGCTTCCGTTCCTGTGGCCCTAGTCCCGAGCAACGACGGAGTCATTAAGATGAAAAACCCTAAAGTGATCCAGTCGGAACTCAAAGCAGCGACAACTCACTATCACACCATCACAGAGGTCCGGCAGTTTGGCAAGGGAGGCATTGTCTGCTTTTCTCCTGACCAGCTCTGTGTCAAAGACTTACTTAAATGCTCGATGTTCGCTACCAATCCGGTGAGCGCCTTCATTCCTCCTCACCTAGCATGCGTCAGAGGTATTGTCCGAGGCGTAGACATCAACATGACTCCAGCTGAGGTCCTAGAGATGTTCTCTGAGGCAGGTGCTATTGCAGTTTATAGATGCTCACGAGTTGTAGAACAGACAAAGATCCCTACTGAGTCTGTAATTGTCACATTTGCCGGGTCGATTCGCCCCACTGAAATCAAGGCGTGGCCTTTAATATTCAGAGTCGAACAACTGTCACCTCGTCCCCTCCAGTGTCAGAAATGTTGGCGCTATGGACACACTTTAAAAGGATGTAGGTCAGCTCCCAGATGCCGAAAATGTGGTGAGGCACATACTGCAAATGAATGCAATTGTACTGAAGAAAAGTGTTGTCTTTGTCATGAGCAGCACTGCGCAGATAACGCTAATTGCTCAGCCAAAGCGCGGGAGACTCAAATTATGGAAATTGTTGATCGCAGACGCTGTTCACGAAAAGACGCCATCGCTGAAATTCAGGCAAGAACCCAGGGATATGCTGGTGTTGCAGCCCGACATAATGCAACTTTAGAAGCTTCTCTTTCAGTGTCCATTGCAGACATGATTGAAAAAGCGATGGAGAAAGCTATAGATCGCCTGGCCACCACCCTTTGTGACTCCTTATCTCATATTGTAGCCACTCAGTTGACGCAAATATATGGGACACCAAGAGATATGAAGGATACTTCCCAAGACAACGTAACTCTCCCACCAAGTGAAGCAGACGCAGAGTCATCTCCTTCAGGGGTACAGGCTGCAGGGCCCTCTTGTACAGACAAACAGAGGATAGGTGAAGACATACTAGAGGATGATCAGGATTATGATGATATGGACATGGACATCAAATCCCTAAAGCGCACTCGATCCCCTGTCTCCAAAAATACTGGCTCTTCAAAACATTCAAAAAACAAAAAATACCAGAAGGAGAACCTATCGAAGAGCGATTTCCTTAAAGACAGCATTTTAGATAAGGTAGTTGCCGAAACAATTCTGTCAAAATGATAGGTTCTATCAAAATTCTTCATTGGAACTGCCGATCTATTCATTCAGCTAGTACAGATTTATTGTATTTATCTTGTAAATTCAATCCAGACATTATTGCACTGCAAGAAACGTGGCTGTCAGCACATAATTCGTTTTACCTACCTAATTTCCGGTCTTTTCGCCTGGATCGCCCATCCAAAGGTGGAGGTTTAGCGTTCTTTGTCAATAATAAAATTAGTTCAAAGATCAAAACTTCGTACAAAAGTATATCCCCCGAATGTGAAATTTTCGCTTTAGACATCACCTTGCCTGGATGCTCTCCCTTCTCTCTGGTAAATCTTTACTTTCCTCTGGGTGTACAAGACACGCGATGTTTAGACATGGCTGTTAGTTCGTGGTGCACAGAAAAAATTATGGTTGGAGATTTTAATTCTCACCACACTAGTTGGGGTTTTAGGACTGATCAATGTGGACAACGCTTGTGGGACTGGTCTATAGACCATAATTTATCATGCCTCAACGCTAGAACTCCCACATTTATCCGAGACCGATCCCGCTCTGCCTTAGATTTGAGTTTTATAAGCTCGGGTATTTCTAGCGTATCTTGGACTACTCTAGACTGCGCCACCAACAGTGACCACTTACCAGTACTGTTTGAAATTTCTTGCCCCATTATTCCATCTTACTCCCAAGCTCGAACCTTTATCAATTATTCCAAATTTAAAAATGACCTAGAAGTTGCTTTGAATACCCCCACTGAAGACAACGATGAAAATAAAGCCATGAAATTAAGTGCGGTAATTAAAAGAACGTTCAAAAAAGCAGAATTTTCTATTGAGTCTGATACGAGAAAGCCTTGTAGCCAGTGGTGGAATTCTGAGTGCTCTCGTGATCATAGACGACGACAAGCGGCTTGGAAGCAGCTAATTCATAATCAGTCCCCCAAAAATTGGGCAGATTACAAGTTTATTGCTGCTACATTTAAGCGCACCGTGGCTAAAGCTAAAGAAGACTATGACAAAAAACATTTCGACTTTCTTTCCAAACCTAGAAATAAGAAAGCGTTATTCCGATATATGAGATCGCGCAAAATTCTGCCGTCTCTAGCTAACTCTGATTATGACAGGTTATCGACGGAAGAAATGACTAATTCGTTAGAGGCAATCGGAAGAGGTTTAGCTAACAGATTTTCGTCGACTTTGACAATCAACTGGCAAAAGTCCTCTATAAAGACTGACTACGAAAAAGTGGCATTGTCCGAAATGTCAAGCGTAATTAGAAACTTACCCTCTTCGGCTCCTGGTCCTGACGGTATAACAGTTCCTATGATTAAAATTTTATTCCAGATATCACCCGGCGACGTCCTCAACCTTATAAACTATTCCTTAAGCAATGCCTGGATACCACATGACTGGAAAATAGCTAGAGTGATTCCCATATTAAAAAAACAAGGGTCAGGTTTTAACATTGACAACATCAGACCAATCTCTCTAACATCTCACCTGATCAAAATTATAGAGAGAGTTCTCAATAATAGAATAAAAGTTTGGATGGCTGACAAGCTAATATTGAAACCATTTCAAATAGGTTTTCGTAGCGAATGCTCAATTTGGTGTGCTCATGCCGACTTAGAGAGCCGAATACAGCTTGCCCGAAAAAGACGACAATACGCGGTACTAGTAACACTAGACATAGCTAAAGCTTATGATAGCGTTGAGCACTCAATTTTATTGAATTCTTTACACGAATGTGACTTTCCGCGTTATATTGTTGATTGGGTAGCAGAGTTTCTAAAATCGAGAGAATTTTATTGTGCAAAGGATGGATGTCACTCATCTAAATTCAAACAGCAACGTGGAGTACCTCAAGGGGCGGTCCTATCTCCGCTGTTATTCAATGTGTTGATGAGCTCAATTCCCATTGAACGAGATATCACTGTCTACATTTATGCAGACGACATTGCATTTTTCGTTGCAGATAGTGACATTTACTCTTTGCATCAAAAATTGCAAAAGTACATGTATTCTCTTGAAATTTGGCTGCATTCAATTTCATTGTCTCTAAACATCAGTAAAAGTGCGCTCCTGGTGTTCCCTATAGCAGATTCTATTCAAATTTCAGTACTTTATAATCAGGAACCGATTCCACAAGTAGAGTCTATCAAATATTTGGGCATTATTTATAACGAGAAACTTAACTGGAGCCCTCACATAGACTATAACGTGGCAAAGGCACAACGAGCTTCAGGCTTATTGCGAAGGTTGAGCAACAGAAAATATGGGTTACGTAGACACACCTTATTAATGATATATAAAATGTACATGCGCCCAATACTCGAATTTGGGTGTATATTATTTTCGGGTGGCCCTACGTACAAAATTAAACCGTTAGTTCTATTAGAGCGAGAAGCGTTACGGTTGTGTTTGCGACTCCCCAGGTATGTCGCTATTAATGTACTATATCAGGAAGCTCGCATACCAACTATTCTTTGCCGATTCCGTATCTTAACAGTACAAACATACTTGAAATTTTACGGCTTATCAGCGAGACGGTCTGCATATGCCTTTATTAGTGACCCCGACGCCTTCTTCCTCGCTCACTGGCCACGCTTTCGTACTCCCCAGATTATTTTTGTACAAAAGAAACTTGAAAGCATAAAGGTGGATATCAAATCGGTAATTGGAACCAAATCATTAAATCACAATATTACGATAGAATGTGATGAAATTTTTCCCCCACTATCTAAGTTTCAATCTTCGAGTTACTTAAATGACAGGTTAGAAGACTACATAGCTCATGCGGAAATAAAGAACATAATAGCCACAGACGCTTCTGTGAATAAAGAAAAGGCAGCAGTAGGAATCGTCTCAGATTACCTCGGTTGGTCATTCTCGGTAAGACTACCAGACTTCACTCCGGTTTTCGAAGCTGAGCTCCTGGCTATGATTTTAGCGCTACGAAAACTTCCTTCAAACGAAGAGAGTGCAATGATTATTACTGATTCTCTTTCGCTGTGTACTACTCTCACAGCTTCAGAACAATCAAGAGCTCTAGCGACATTACAAACATTAGTTCCTCCTCATGTGAAGTTCCTGAAGTTAGTCTGGGTCCCGGGACACTGTGGCATACGGTTGAATGAAATAGCCGATTCACTATCTCGAGCCACACTTGATGGCCCTGTGATCTCGGTACTACCAGAATCGGAACACATAGTGTCGATCAGATATAGAAAATGGGCTATTTATACGGATATTATGGAAAATATTACTAAATATACGGACTATCAGCACCTAACATACCCCTGGAAACCTCAGTGGAGTCAATCTAAAAAGTTAGAAGTTATTTTAACCAAATTTCGATGTCGTGTCCCTCCATTAAACTTTTACTTGCACAGAGCTGGTCTGGCGATATCCCCCCTGTGTCCATTCTGTGAAGAAACGGAAACAATAGAGCATTACTTTATAACATGTAAAAACTATTCATTAATTAGGAAAAGACTTTTAATTGTTCCGTTTCAAGCAGTAGGTTTAAATTTAACTGCAGATAATGTTCTAAGTTTCGGTGCCTTTAGCTTGGGACATTGCCACAGGAGCGTATTCGATGCTGTATGCAACCTCATTCGAGAATCAAAGCGCATGTCATAATAATGCCTGCTTAAATATATTTCTGAAGACACTTGTCTAATTTTGAATGAAATTTGCATATTCATTTGATTGTGACCGGGTGAGATAAGCTCGATTGTCTGGTCTACTCAAAATTTCTGTCTTCCACTGTAGTATTACCTCACCTTTTCTCTTCTTGATTCAATCTTCAATTATTTGGTTAGTTTAATATTCCTTTTTAGTTAATTATTATTTTCTATTACATCATTAGTTTTTTCATTAAGGATAAACCTTTTAATATATCTCATATAGGATACTTCTAGATTTCATGGCCAATCCCCCATAGTGGGTATGTGCCAGTGCGAAGGGGCAACAACAACAACAACAACAACCGGCAGAGAAGAAGGTGACGCTCCTCTGACCACATCCGGTCTTCTCGAACACGCAAGTCGTGCTTGCTCTGGGGTTTCGGCCTAAGTTTTTGTAGTGGCTGTGGTGCCTTTGTCTTTATTAGGAGTGCCTATAGTGCTTTTACAGCTAAATAAGCGCTTTTAGCGCTACACAGTAAATTTTTTTACCCCCTTAAGGGTGTAAACTGGCTTGTCGCCAGAGGAACACCCTATGGGTGTTTTCAGATACACCCTACCTAGAAGGGTGTTGAACACCCTAACATTTTGCTGAACACCCTTCGTGTAGGGTGTTCAGCTAACACCCTTTAAGAGGGTGTTGAAAGGGTGTGCGACCTTCGAGTAACGCGTTATTCAAAGGTCGCAGGTTCGGTTCCTGTCCATGGCAAGTTATCTTTTCACCCACATTTCTTCACATTTACATTACAATTCGGTCTAATAACTTTCCCTATACTTTCCTTGGCAATATTGTCTGTTTGATCTCATTATATATATATATATATATATATATATATTAATGAGATCTAACAGACAGTAATGCCAAGGAATGTACAGGGGAAGTTACTAGAACCTATAGAATGTAAATAAGAAGAAAGAATAAAGAAAAGTGGATGAAAAAATGTGTGTGTGTGTGTGTGTGTGTGTATAAGCAAGCTTACTGAAATGCAATGATGTTCCTCAAAGCCTTCTTTGTAAAGCCTACTATAGAAATTTAGACTGCCTTCTATAGTTATACAATTTAAATACAAATATTTAGTGTTGAATAGCATAGACATCTGGGGTATATCAATCGGTGGCTCAGTGAGTCGATACAGCAAAGGTGCTTGGTATGCATACGTTTGTGTAGACACACGAACACATTATATTCAAAAAACAATATTACCCGTAACAGTGCACACTTCCCATGCAGGATGCAGGCATATACATATTTCAGCAACTTAATTTGCAGTTACACTTGGTATCGCGAATCCATGCGAGTTCAGCCTCACCTAGTTCATTTCAAACTTTCCGATTATACAAAAATAACAGAGCTGCTTTGGCAGACATCGTTTCCACTTATTGATAAATATCTTTTCCCACTTCCTAAAAGTAGACATATATTGGTGTAAGATAAATGTCAAGTACGTGTACCACAACACAGGTTTTCTCTCAACTGAAAGCAAACACAGTTATTATGATATTTCATACATACTACAGTTAGAGCATTTTAACGCCAATATTCGAACAGGTAAGGTCAGTGGCTAAAAAAATGATTAACAGATCAGCCCGCACCACATGAAGCTTCACCACATATTAAAATTGCAAGTTTTATTTTTCAGCATCTTTCTAGGTAATAGAGACAGCATCCATTTCTCAAAAACACACTCTTCACAACAAAACCAAAACGAGGGCCGACAGGTGGAAATGCCTCACATAGGCTGACCAAAGTTTCGATAGGAGAACCTATCTTCGTCAAAGGTGCCTAGCCTTCTCATCCTTGGCATATTATATTCAAGGGGGTTAGTAAAGACGTCATCTCCTGGTGGTGGCATGTGTCCCTGTTGGCAATCGTAGCCTGAAAAAAAACTATAAAGCAGAGGAGTGCAGTCCTTGCTTCATTTCAAGTTGGGTGGTAGTGATTCAGAATGTTCTCAGAGGGCGGAGAAAAAGAAAAAAAAGGAAACACCCAAAGTAGGAGTGGTGTGCTGCCAATGGGTGGCCGCTACAGTCACGAAAAAAGCAAAGAGCTTGAAAGTTCGAAGCCAGCAGAAGGTCCCCGCGTTTGGCCATCACGAAGGGTTGCCGACGATAACGGCCTATGCCATTCTCGAACATCTATGAATGGGACTCATAAGAAAGAGGTTACACAAAGGCGCAAGAGAGAAGCAGGCGGCTACTTTTAAATGCCAAGATGTCAAAGGTAAGCGACACCAGATGTGTTCGAAAGACCATGTGTTTATTGGAGAAGGTCGTTGGTTAAAATATGCTTTCACTATCCCCATAGGTGTCCCCCTCAACGGAATTGCCTCAAGAATTTGGCGGCATGTTGGCAGAGAAATGGGCAAGTTCGGAATGCAAAGCGAATAAGCAACGTCAATAAAAACACAAAAGAAAAGAAAATGAAAAAAAGGCGGATTGGTGGTAGGCGACACGCTAGCGTTAACAGACGAGGAAAGGAAAAAAGAGACGCAGAGAAATTTGTGGCTTGGCAATGACTTGATGGTGCACGGTAGGAGTGTTTTTTGAAGCGACAAAACAAGAAAGAAAGCTGTGGTTGAAAGGTTCTGGAAAATAAAAACTTTGTATTTGTGTGTATATAGACACATGTATATCAATTGTAGCGAAGCCTCCGAACTATATGAAATGGGTCAAACTCTTGAGTACCTTCTAGTGGGGCTACCCAACAAGGACGCCGCTCGCGCTGAGAGCCCGTGCTTTGCTGTGACTGTCGCCATTGCATATTCTCGCTCGTTGCCGGCTAATAAACGCCTTAACAATTTGGTGGAGAGTGCTGCGATCCCTGTCTGTGCCTTTGGAGCTACGATCACGTACCCTACCATCTACTATGTACCAAGACGCTTCTCAGCAAACGCCTCCTCCAATGCCACCCCCTTGTCCCGGTGTCCCCAGAATCCGCGATCCACCTATCTTCACTGGCGCTGATGGCACTGACGTGGAGGACTGGCTCGCCATTTATGACCGCGTGAGCGTCCCCAACAAATGGGACGAGGACGGCAAGCTGACAAACTTGGTGTTTTACCTTGCCGGTGTCGCCAGTTTGTGGTACAACAACCACGCGTCCGATTTTGCCACCTGGTCCGATTTCAAAACCGCAATCGTCAACGTCTTCGGCCGCCCTGCTGTTCGCAAGCTGCAAGCCGAGCAGCGCTTGCGTGAACGTGCTCAGGAGGCTGGTGAGTCATTCACCAGCTATATTGAAGATGTCCTGGACCTATGTAACAAGTCCAATCACACCATGTCCGAGTCTGACAAGATCCGAAACATCATGAAAGGCATCGACGATGTTGCCTTCACGATGCTGCTCGCCAAAAACCCCGGCACGGTGGCTGAGGTCATCACACTGTGCCAGAGCTACGAGGAGCTCCGCCGGCAGCGTTCGATGACCCGACGCTCCCCACCACGAGCTGCAACGCTTGCTGGCTTGGAGGCCAGTTGTGACCAAGTGGCGTTGATGGCAGAACTGAAGTCCTTTATCCGTGAGGAAATCGCGCGTCAGTTCTCCCTCCTGCCCTTTTCCCACCAACCTGCTGTTCAACAATCGGCTACTACCCTTCTCCCTCCCATCCGCCGAGCGATTGAACAGGAAATAGCGGAGGTAATGCCTGCTTACCACCCCCAACAGCCTCCGGCTCCTGCGTCCCTGAGTTACGCGCAAGTGGTCGCCAGGCCACCCCAAGTCGTTCGAGCACCCGCCCCTCTGACCTACGCTGAAGCTGCTGCACGACCTCCGTCCGTTGCAGCGGGTATGCCCGCTACGTATGTTGACGTAACCCCTCAGCCTCAGCTTCAGTCCACCATGCAGTCACCGTTCCGTCCATCAGCCCTTTTGATATGGGTGAGACCTATCCCGGTGAACAGATGGCGCACACCCGACAACCGGCCCATCTGCTTTGCCTGTGGTTACGCCGGTCACGTGGCCCGTTATTGCCATCGCGTACAGCCGGCTCCAATTTCTTCACCTGTGGCTGGCCAACTCAGCCGTCCTTATCGCGAAGAACCGCCGTCTATGCCACCTCGATCTCGCCCAGGTCCATCTCGAAGATCACCGTCTCCACGACGCCGTTCCCTGTCTCCCATGCGGCCAAGTGCGGCAGCTCATGAGCGGGAAAACTAGTCGTCGCAGTCCCTGAGGCAAGGACTGCGACGCTATCGCAATGTGAAAGCCCTCAGAGCAGCCCCTCGAATGTCATTGACGTGCTTGTGGACGGTGTTTGTGCATCTGCTCTTATTGACACTGGAGCTGCCGTATCAGTTATGGACGAAAAACTCTGCCGCTTACTTCGAAAAGTGACGACGCCACTTTCTGGGTTATCCCTCCGTACTGCGAGTTTGCACCGGATTCATCCTACAGCAGGGTGCACAGCTCGCGTTGTCATCCAGGACGTTCTGTATGTCGCCCAGTTCATCGTCATTCAGGCATGCTCTCATGACGTCATCCTGGGATGGGACTTTCTCTCCCGCCATGACGCCGTCATCCATTGTGCCGCCGCCGAAATTGAGCTCTCACCCTTCTCGCATTTGACGCCAGAAGACAGTGCCCCGACACTGAGCAAGATTCTAACGAGAGACGATACAACAGTGCCTCCAAACTCGACGACGGCTGTGTCTGTCTACTGCGCTGGTCTCTCCGACACCATTGGACTTGTTTCGCCATCTGACCGCGCTTGCAGAAGGAAAGGGTTGCTAGTACCTTTTGCGACCGTGCAGGTCAACCAGGGCAACACTGCTATTTTTGTAACCAACCCGTTCCCGTACGCTGTTACCTTGCTTCGAGGGGAATGTCTCGGCAGAGTGGAACCAATCGACGACGCACAAGTCCTGGACGTACCCGATGACACGCGCGCTCCCAGGTCGTGAACATCAATGCTGTTTCCACTTCTGATTCGTCGTCTGCTGATGTATTTGGCCCCTCCATCGCTGACAACCTTACGGCCGTACAGCGTTCCCAACTTCTGGACCTGTTACAAGAATATCGTTCTTCTTTCGATGTCGGGCGAAGTTCTCTCGGTCGCACGTCCGTTGTTACGCATCGCATCGACACTGGTGCCCATCCACCTTTACGGCAACGTCCATATCGCGTGTCGCCTGCTGAACGTCGAGTAATTAATGATCAGGTTGACGATATGCTCCGACGCGACGTTATTCGGCCCTCCGACAGTCCATGGGCGTCTCCTGTTGTTCTTGTTGAGAAGAAAGACGGTTCTGTGCGGTTCTGTGTGGACTACAGACGGCTCAATAAGATCACTCGCAAGGATGTTTATCCACTGCTACGCATCGATGACGCGATTGACAGCCTTCATGGAGCCGATTTTTTTTCTTCTCTCGATCTGCGCTCGGGGTACTGGCAAGTACCCATGGCTGACGACGCTCGACCAAAGACCGCCTTCGTCACGCCAGACGGCTTGTACGAGTTTAACGTCATGCCGTTTGGTCTATGTAATGCACCTGCGACCTTTGAGCGCATGATGGACACTATTCTGCGCAACTTGAAATGGTACACGTGCTTGTGTTACCTCGACGATGTCATTGTCTTTGCTCCGGATTTCTCCACGCATCTCCAACGTCTGAAAGAAGTTTTCGCACGTGTGAGCAATGCCGGCTTACAACTAAATCTGAAAAAGTGCCGCTTTGCAGCACGCAACTCACCATACTGGGGTACGTCGTGTCCAAAGACGGCATTCTTCCTGATCCTGCCAAGCTTCAGGCCGTGGCCGAATTCCCCAAACCTGCATCTGTCAAAGAACTGCGTAGTTTCGTGGGCCTGTGCTCATACTTCCGACGCTTCATACGAAATTTCGCCACAATCATATCACCGCTGACGAAGCTCCTTGGAAGCAACGGGCCCTTCAATTCGTGGTCATCCGAGTGCGACGACGCGTTCGCGAAGCTCCGCCATTTGTTGACGTCGCCTCCCATTCTACGCCACTACGACCCTACAGCCCCAACGGAGGTGCACACGGACGCCAGCGGAGTAGGCCTCGGCGCTGTCCTGGCGCAGCGAAAACCCGGATTCTCTGAATATGTCGTAGCATATGCAAGCCGTACGCTCACGAGAGCCGAGAAAAACTACACCGTCACGGAGAAAGAGTGCCTGGCGATCGTCTGGGCTCTTACAAAGTTTCGACCTTATTTGTATGGTCGCCCATTCGATGTCGTCACCGACCATCATGCACTATGCTGGCTTTCATCATTGAAGGATCCCTCAGGCCGTCTCGCCCGTTGGGCTCTTCGCTTACAAGACTACGATATCCGCGTGCTGTACCGCAACGGACGCCAGCATGCTGACGCCGACGCCCTCTCGCGCTCCCCTCTGCCTGAAGGTGATGTGCTCTGCTCAGTATCCTCGGCTGCTGTTTCTGCCATTGATGTTGACATCATCGCTACCGAACAGCGAAAGGATAATTGGATCGGCCCGCTCATCGAAATGCTCTCTGATCCATCCGCAACGCCATCCACGCGTGCATTGCGTCGTCAAGCTCGCCATTTCGCCATTCGTGACGGCCTCCTACACCGACGCAATTACGACGCCGACGGCCGGCAGTGGTTACTCGTGATACCCCGCAGTCTGCGGTCAGAGATATGTGAATCATTCCATTCTGATCCGCAATGCGCGCACTCTGGGGTATTCAAAACCTACCATCGCATTCGACAATGCTACTTCTGGCGCGGGATGTACCGCTATGTGCAGCAGTTCGTTCGCTCTTGCCTCACTTGCCAACGCCGTAAACCGTCAGCCCACATGTCGCACGCCAGTCTACAACCGTTACCTTGCCCTGACCGTCCCTTTGGGCGCGTAGGTATCGATTTGTATGGACCACTTCCTCTGACGTCGGCTGGTAACCGCTGGGCCATCGTTGCCGTTGACCATTTAACGCGATACGCCGAAACCGCTGCTCTCCCTGCGGCTGCTGCGCGCGATGTTGCGTCCTTCCTGCTGCATCGATTTATACTGCGCCACGGACCACCCCAAGAGCTTCTCAGCGATCGAGGCCGTGTCTTCTTGTCGGAAGTCGTCGAAGCCATTCTGACGGAGTGTCATTCTGTCCACCGCAAAACTACTGCTTACCACCCACAGACGAATGGCCTCACCGAACGCTTTAACCGCACCCTCGGCGACATGCTTTCTATGTACGTCGCTGCCAACCACACTAATTGGGATAATATACTGCCCTTCGTCACCTACGCCTACAACACCGCCCCTCAGAGCACGACTGGCTTTTCACCTTTCTACTTGCTGTACGGAAGGCACCCGTCGCACACCATGGACACGATACTCCCGTACACGCCGGATCCATCTGAGTGTACACCTATTTCCGAGACAGCCAGGCTTGCTGAAGAGTGTCGCGAGCTTGCCAAGACTTTTACGACGCAAGATCAAGAGCGGCAGAAGAGTATCCGTGATGGCTCCACCACTTCTGAGCCCATGTTCCTTCCTGGTGCGCTTGTATGGCTCTCGATTCCGACCTCTGCCGCTGGCCTCTCTTCCAAACTACGTCCCAAATACGAAGGCCCCTACCGTGTCATCGAGCGCACCTCACCCGTCAACTATCTGATCGAACCCGTTGAACAATCTTCGGACATGCGCCGCCGTGGGCGAGACATCGTCAACGTGGAGCGCCTGAAGGCTTATTATGACCCGCTAATAATAACAAGCTGTTAGGTCGCCAGGCGGCTCCCTCTTCGACCCCGGGGTAATTGTAGCGAAGCCTCCGAACTATGAAATGGGTCAAACTCTTGAGTACCTTCTAGTGGGGCTACCCAACAAGGACGCCGCTCGCGCTGAGAGCCCGTGCTTTGCTGTGACTGTCGCCATTGCATATTCTCGCTCGTTGCCGGCTAATAAACGCCTTAACACTATAATTAAAATTTTAGAAATTTAGAGTGAATATTATTATTATATATATGTTAGGAGTGATTCCATGTAATAACAGTTATGTCTATTTGAAGGTTGAACGTTTCTAGTTCCTAAATACGGCCGCAATTATGCAATGGCTTTCAGCGATTCGAAATTACCACATGCAACATTGATTCCTGATGGATGTATGGACATAAATTTTTGTATAAAGTATGATTTCATGTATTTGTTCTCTCGTGGTGACCGGAAATCATTTTGTAGAACGTAAAGCTTTGCTTTTTCGAAATTGTGGTCCTGTTGGTAGAAGTGACCAGCTACAACTTTCGGTAAATTGTGCTTTGTATCTGCATGGTGGCCGTTCAGTCTTAAGTGAATTGGCGGCCCAGTTTCGCCTATATATTGTTTTCTACAGCTGGCACACTCCGAAAAGTATATTAGGTTGTTTAAAAGTGCAGGCGAAGCTCTATGTGACCTTGTGAATGTAGCCAGATGCTGTGCTTTTTATGTTAGTAGCCGGCTGTATATATTTGCAGGGTCAGCACCTGGCCCGGCCACAGGGATCAGACGTCCTAGTCTAAGTGTGCGTGAACAAGCATGTCTTTAAGTTAGCGTTGCAAATGCCACGTGCCACGCATTGCTAATTCCCGCAAAACTTAAAGCAAACACTAGGACGTCTGGTCCCTGTGGCCGGCCCAGATGCTTCACCTGTAAAAATATATAGCTGGCTAACAACTTAAAAAGCACAGAATTTGACTACATTCACAAGGTCCCATCGATCTTCATCTGCACTTTAAACAACCTAATATACTGTCTTAAGTATGCCACCTGCAGACAATATATAGGCAAAACTGGGCAGCCAATTCATGTAAGACTGAACGGCCACTGCACAGACACAAAACACAATTTACCAAAAGCAGTAGCCAGTCACTTCAACCAACAGGGCCACAATTTCGACCAAGCAAAGCTTTATGTTCGACAAATTTCTGCTCACCGTGAGAGGAAATACATGGAAATATATTTGATACACAAATGTAAGCACCTACACTGATCACGAATCAATGTAGCACGTCGCAATTCGGAATCGCTGAAAGCCATAGCATAATTACGACAGCATTTAGAAATGAGAAAGGTTCAACTTTCAAATAGACATGATCGGTATTACATAGAATCGCGCCTAGACTACAAGTTGAACTATTAATGTTCTCTCAAAATTTTTAAAATTATAAATATAGATATTCATGTGTCTATATACACACAACTACAAAGTTTTTATTTTCAAGAACCTTTCAACCACAGCTTTCATTTTTCTTTTGTCGCTTTAAAAACACTCCTACCATGCACCATCAAGTCATTGCCAAGCCACAAATTTCTCTGCGTCTCTTTTTTCCTTTCCTCGTCTGTTATCGCTAGCGTGTCATCTACCTCCAACCCGCCTTTTTTTTTATTTTTTCCTTTCTTTCTGTGTTTCTCTCGTTGATGCTTATTTTCTTTGCATTCTGAATTTCTCTATTTCTCTGCCAACATGCCGCCAAATTCTTGAGGCAATTCTGTTGAGCAGGCCACCTACGGGGATAGTGAAAGCATATTTTAACCAATGACTTTCCCAATTAAACACATTCTCTTCCGAACACATCTGGTGTGTCTTACCTTTGACATCTTAGCATTTAAAGGTAGCCGCCTGCTTCTCTCTCGCGCCTTTTTGTAACCGCTTTCTTATGAGTCCCATTCATACATGGTCGAGAACAGCATAGGCCATTATCGTCGTCAACCCTTTGTGATGGCCAAACGCGGGGACCGTCTGCTGGCTTCGAACTTTCAAGCTCTTTGCTTTTTTCGTGTCTGTAGCGGCAGCACACCGCTCCTACTTTGCGTGTTTCCTCTTTTTTGCTTCCCTTTTTTTCTCTACCCTCCGAGAACATTGTGAATTACAACCGGCCAACTTGAAATGAAGTGAGGACTGCACTTGTTTGCTTTCTAGCTTTTTTTTCTTTTCCGACGGCAATTGCCAACAAGGACACGCACCACCACCAAGAGGTGACGTCTCTACTAACCCCCTTAAATCTAACATGCCAAGGATGAGAAGGAAAGGCACTTTTGACGAACATAAGTCCTCCTATCGAAACGTCAGCCAGTCTATCTGAGGAACTTTCACTGTTCCCCCAGACTATCCCACTCTTCACAACAGTTTTTTTCTGGTCCTAAGGCAGTTTTCAAGGAATTCGAAACACTATGGGCTGTTAATATAAGCTCTGCACACACAATTTAGCCATCTGATGTACAATATGCAAAGTATATCAGAGTGACTTGGGCTTTACACTCTTACAGAGTATAAAAGAAGGAAAATTTGTAACTTCATATCTAACTCAGAATACATGCAACAATCATTACCTCTTGCAAAAAGTTAGGAATGTAATAAACACCAGCACACACTTCGCAGAGCTGCTCAGAAATGCATCTTGATAAAATACTCAAATATTGCAGTAAATTATGAATGCAAAAACACAACACCAGTGCACTAGTAGAGATGCCTGGTTGGCACCAAACTGCTGTACTTAAGATGCATCATGGAAGCAAGACCACAGCCCACAACTAATATACGCTTCAAGTAACCCTTGACTGCTAAACTGAAGGCCGCAAAATCAAACCATGGCTGTGGTGGCTGCAATTTCGATTAAGGAGGAAATGCATGACACCTGTCTGCTTAGACGTGGATGCATTTAAAGAATCCCAGGTGGTCAAAATATCTGAAACCCTCCACTCCAGTGTCCCTGATAATTATATCGTGGTTTTAACACGTTAACCTCGGTAAATATTATTCTCATTACACTTGACATGAAACAAAGCAAGCAGACATTACTATGTAGTTGAAAAAATTCACCATTCAACCCCCCCGATCCAAGGACCCACATTACAATATTCTAGTATGTCTTCTATCAATTATCATTAACAATGTTAAACATGAGTATGCATCACTGTAAAATATCCGACATGGTTTGGTATTGGCAAAGTTAGGTATGATGAAGTATGACAGTGGGAAAACACTTGATTGCACTTATGAATTGAACTTCCCGAAGGCAATGAAATAACTACGGTAAAAAAATACATTATTATAGAATATTCACTGAAGGTTACACTGAAGATAAAATCATTAATGTGCTACTTTTTATCACAACACAAAAAGTGTTTTTAAATGGCCAATTGCACATAAGGCATCAATTACCATGACACGCAAGTCTGGCGAGCAACTCACTCAGTAGATCTTGGAAAAAACAAAACATCCAATAAAGAGCTCAGTAAGTAGCACTGACACATTCATAAATGTGCTGCCTAGTTACATTGAATTTTAGCCTGAAGAACAGAAAAACACCTTGCCAGATTGTGTCCAGGGGGACACAAAGTAATAAAATAATGCTGTCATCTGTCCAATCAACCAAAAATACTGAAATTTTAGTAACACAAATAAGCGGGTATGTTTGCATTAAAACGTTGGAGGCAGTCGTGTTTCTACATGGTCCCACTTGGAAAACTTTTTTGATTATGTTTATGCTCCTGATATCCCGTTTGAAAGTTTAATTTTGCTTTTCATGATTGCGCATGCAAGGCAGTGAAGTTCCACAAAATATCACTCCATAGCGGAACGAGCAGTCGGTTCTTGCTATCGCCAGCGAATAGCAAGAGTAACCATTTTAATGTTTGCCCATGCCTTCCACTCAGGGTCAGATTAAATGCATGAAATCAGAGTGTGCTAGCGCTCACTGTCCTGCACACATAATAATGCAAGCCGCAACTAAATTTCCAGCAGGATATCTGAGCACAGGCATGCCAGAATTCTTATAAGTGATAATATGTAGAAATGGGACTGGCTCAAATATTTAACACATACATGATCTCCTGTTGCAGTCACTATTAAGATGATTAATAAAACTTAATGTCGCTGCTGACAGTGATAATTATTGTCTGACATTGCATCCTCCGGAATACATAGCTATCAGCAGAGGTGGCTTTACATACATAACACACAGCGCTGACTTCTCTTTTAAGGGAAAACAAAAGGGTTAACTTTGAACACCCTGAACCTTTGTGCTCCTTGAATACATCTACCAGGTGGCTCTCTGCAGCTCGCTTTTCAGAAGAAACAGAAGCCATGCGCCGCTGATGTGCACCAGCAGTCAAATTTTCCACAAGCCAGCCTTGATGATGGGCTAGTCCAGACGTCTCCCACACACTCTTCCTACGACGAGCATGTATAGGCTGCAAGAGAAACAAAAAAAAACAATTTACTGATGTGTCTGCTAGCGAAGCAGAATTTGGCACTCTATTTAGAATGAACTGGAACATTCTGTTTTAAAAAAGTAGGATGTACGAAAACCAGACATGTTACAACAAAAACATCCTCAATGATTTTGGCGAACATAGCTGCAACCTTACGAAAGAATATGCATTTTCCACATAACAGATGTGTAACAAAATATACTTGAATAGCGCTCCGGCATAGTGCGCATACATGCCAATTCATAATTAGGGCAGTGCGTACATGACGGTATGCGCTTTGATCAAGTATCCATTGGAGGTAACACATAAAATTAAATTACGAGTTTTAGTTTGAACACAACTAGTGTAACTTTCTTCCGGATGCCTACATTAGGACGATTATGCCGATAACATAGAAAATTGGTTTCACTAAATTACTATTGTCAACTGCTAAATTATGGCTGTTAATTCAATGATTCCAGGTGGCTAAAAAGGCAGTGCCCCTCACTCATTCCTAACATACACCTCATTACAGGCTGTCTGATAAATAATGGAAAAGAATGTGGAAATGCTAATACAACGCACCCATCTTGAGCTAAATACCATCCCAATAAAGCATGCAAGCTTCTGCAACAATCTCAGTAACAAGAATACTGGAAGGCATTGGTTACGATTTAGCAATACACAATAAACATTTGATGAGACTGATTTCAGAAGTTGTGTAAT
Source organism: Rhipicephalus microplus (assembly GCF_043290135.1). Lineage (NCBI taxonomy): Eukaryota > Metazoa > Arthropoda > Arachnida > Ixodida > Ixodidae > Rhipicephalus > Rhipicephalus microplus. The sequence goes on from NC_134704.1 coordinate 121,059,787, forward strand.
TGCGTCAATGCCAACAGCTTGGAAACATGCAGTCTATATTCATGATTGTCAGATGAACATACTGTCCAATTTTCCATTTTCACAGTAACATGTGCATGCCTTATGTATGCATACTATGATGTATAACACTAATGCTAGTTTTGAGCGTTAAATAATTTATTCGTTTCTCCAAACACCACAGATCCCTTCTATAACTGTAGCGCATGCCTATAGAATTTACTTAAGCTTGTCATCTGATGTGAAGACAATTGAAACAGCATGCTGACCCCAATTGAAAGCATGACGTTTTGGCCCCCACACAGGAGCCCTGTTCACAAGTGACAAAGGCTGTGCTTTTATTCGTGGCCAGTGTGTGGTTTTTCAATGTTTTCATGTGTGTTTCTGAGCAGACGGGCATAAGCTTGTAATCTGTTAATAAATGCCCTTGGAGGTGATGGTCTAAACTGTTCTTACTGTTCGTACAAGTAAAAGTGCTTAGCAAAGTTTGAACACAAAGTTTTGGCGAGGCACATACATTATTTAATAAACCACCACAAAATAATGAAATCTAAGCATAGCGAAAACAAGCGGGATAAAATAAAATGTGCTCTACCGCATGAACTACTGATCGAATTAGGGTTCGCACAGTTAAGCTACAGTTATTCGGCCCCAATAAGCCATGAAAATTTCGTTCGGAAATACAGTTCATGTTTAACGAACGGCTCAAAATTCATGGGTTCCGAACGCATCAGACAACCTATGTTGCGGGTGTATAACGTAAGCTCAGATTTAAGTAAACGGGCTGCATAAACACGTAAGCGTACATACGTGCAAGCTTTGCGAGCCGTACCTAAGACGAGGCAGCATGCTGCACGCGAACTCGAGTAACACGGCAGTTCAAAGATGCGTGCCGACGTGGATGCATACACCGGCATACGTTCGGCTACCCGCAGCAATTTCTGATAGCAGTTTTAAAAAAGGGCGTACAACATATGAAATTGTTTTTAAACTGCTTTGGACGTACAACATATGAAACGTACAACATATGAACCCGTTGACTCCTGTAGCACACAATATGAACAGGCATGCAAAAAAAAATCCTCAAGTTAAGAGATCCAAACATACGCGCCCTAGGCGTAATCAACGCTTACAGCTAACAAACGCCGTCTTCACCCAACAATTATTTAACCAAAATATTGGTCCATCGCGAGCAGGGCTCCCTGCCAACACCACTGCCGACAGAGGCGGGCGCCGTCACAACTCGCACAAATCCGCCGCCGAATTCCCCCTGCGCACGCACGCGCCATGTGCTTCACACACCGAAGCATGCTTGAATCGAATGAAAAAGCTCGCCCACGCTTGACTTCCCACAAAAACGCCTTCATCCTGATGAAATGACACACACAAACAGGTTCGCTACGTTAAAAAACCTCACTAATTGCCCACATGTAACGAAAAACGTAGCATGGCGTCGTTATCACGCTCTGGGTGTTGACAAAGCGCCGACAGCAGGAATGTGGTACGTACCTGGCGAGTGTTCCAAAATGCGATGCCACACGTCCTCGCTTGAGTAGAGTCCATCTTCATAATAGGCAGCACCGGCAGAACACAAAACAAAAACGCAGCGCGCAAGCACACCTCAAAAAATGAGAAAAAAACGATGCAGAACCGACCAGCTGCAGCGCCCGACTAGCGAGCAAACACGCTCAAACAAGTCACGTGGTTACAGCTCCGCAGACGTACAATGGCGCAATTAAATGCTTTAGTGATGCGTTTAAGTATAAAAAGTAAACGTAAATACATATAGCATAAAAACGAAGGGGGCAAAATAATTTTACTTTCACAAGCCAAATTAACGTGTGACTTTAGCGCGCGATGTTTGAAACGCTTGCAGGTGCAATGTATTTTTAACAAATGAACAACAGCGGTAATAATCACCTAAAACACTCATGTTCTTGAATTTGAAATGTATTATTGTTGACACACACATTTACACAGAAACTTTTATTGCAATGATTGATGGTGCCTATGCATAGGCGTGCCCACCACGGGGGAAGGGGGGCGGGGGCGGCCCTTGGTCACTTAGGGGGCAATGTAAATCCCTATAGGTGCATAGAGAAATAGAGAGGGGGCACTGTAACTCTAAGGGGTTTGCGGTGCCCCCCTGCTGATCACCTCATACACCCCCCCCCCCGAAGGGATGTCAAACAGAATAGATAGCAAATACAAATTTTACAGCATGGGTCGCAGTGTCCCACAATATATATATATATATATATATATATATATATATATATATATATATATATATATATTCCTAAGGGGGAGACAGAAGGTTAGGTGGGCAGATGAGATTAAGAAGTTTGCGGGTATAAATTGGCAGCAGCAAGCACAGGACCGGGTTAACTGGCGGAACATGGGAGAGGCCTTTGTCCTGCAGTGGACGGAGTAAAACTCATGATATATATATATATATATATATATATATATATATATATATATATATATATATATGTGTGTGTGTGTGTGTGTGTGTGTGTGTGTGTGTGTGTGTGTGTCTGTGTGTGTGTGTGTGTGTGTGTGCGGGGGCGAGAGGCGTCTCTCCCTCTTCTCGTATCCTTCTCCCTTTCGCTTCGCGAAGGCGCTGCGTGCACTGACCGTGCCATTTTCTGACCTTTATTTCTTGACCTAAAGAATCACTTCCCGTGCTCCCGCATGGTTGCAGAAGGTAGTGCATTGTTTTCTTTTTCGACCAAGCACGTCTCGTCTTCGATAATCTTGTGAAAACGACTTGCACTCGAACGGCTTTTGACCGAGCAAGGGATTTTGTAATAAACTAAAGCTTTTTTTCTGAATTGCTTCTACACATGAATATGTGCTGTCGGTAGATCGTGACAGTATCCCATTCATTTATTCACATATAATGTGGACGATATAAAGCGGCAAAGCATGTCGAATCATACAGTGCGAGAAGAAGTTAGTCTCTTTTAAATTTTCTCAATTATTCTTGGAGTGTTCTGTAAAATTTGTCAATGCCTCAATCATTTCCTTGATTTTTTTCATCCCTAAGACATTGTTATCTTATATAAGGCATGCATTCCTTGCGCACTATGCGTGGTATTTTATTTGCAAGCATGAATGCAGCTCGATTCTTGCACGTGCACTCCCGCGCCGGTAATCCCGGCAGTTCACGGCGGCCACATTTTTAATGGACGAGAAATAGTGCGAGACCTGTGTCCCACTTAGGTGCACCCTAAATAACCCCAGGCGGTTTAAATTTTCGGAGCCCTTCGGTACGCCGTCTCTAATGATTATATGACAACTTTGGGACGTTAAACGGAACAATTTTTATTCCATCAATAAGAGGTGTACACCCTTCTGTTCTTCAACACCCTCACGAACGGCCTAATAACACCCTTTTGCCAGTTACACCCTTCTCTGAGGGTGTACCAGCAAAGAAAAGGGTGTTACATTCATTAAAAAGGAAAAAGGTGTTGCATTCATTAAATCTGTAAAACACCCTTTTTACACCCATAAGGGTGTAAAAATTTTTACTGTGTAGAAGCAGCACTTAGATGCCGTTTTCTTCACCCGGATCAGGGGCTTGCCTCTGGTCTGCTTCACTTCCGCCCCAGGATATACTAGTGGATCAGTTTCTGCGCAACGGCATTCCCGCAGTTCCTGTGGCCCTCGTTCCTAGCAATGACGGCTTTATTCTGATGAAGAATCCGGAAGTGGTCCAGGCAGAGCTTAGAGCTGCGATGTCTCACTTTCACAGCATCACAGAGGTCCGCCAGTTCGGCAGAGGTGGTATTCTATGTTTTTCATCTGATCAGCTCTGTGTCCAAGACCTATTGAAGTGCTCGAGTTTCGCGACCAATCCGGTGAGCGCCTTTATTCCCTCGCATTTGGCTTGTGTGAAAGGTATTGTTCGCGGTGTCGATGTTAACTTGACCCCGTCTGAGGTATTAGAGATGTTTGCTGTGACTGGTGCTATCTCCGTTTATAGCTGTGCACGGCTCGTAGAGAAACAGAAGATACCGACTGAGTCGGTAATTGTAACCTTTGCTGGAACGAATCTCCCGAGCGAAATCAAGGCATGGCCACCAATATATACAGAGTGGAACCGCTATCACTGCGACCACTCCAGTGTACGAAGTGCTGGTGATACGGTCACACAATTAAAGGATGCAGGTCAGAACTCCGATGCCGCGTGTGTGGTGACAACCACAAAACAAATGACTGCAAAGCTAAAGAAGAGAAATGTGTCTGCAACAAACAACACTGTGCAGATAGTCCTGATTGCTCGGGTAAGGCTCGAGAAATGCAAATTCTTAAAATTATAGGCCGTATGCGCTGTTCTCGACGAGAAAACCTAGCGGAAATACAGGCTAGAACTCAGGGGGATGCCAGTGTTGCAGCACGACATCTCTCGGAAATGAATGGGTCGATTTCCCTGAATATAGCGGAGGTTGTAAAAAAGGCTCTAGAAAAAGCCATGGAACGATTGGCTTCTAAACTTTGCGATTCTCTATCTCAAATTTTGGCTAACCAGATGACTCGCATATTTGGTGCAACGGGAGAGTCAGGCCTAGTATCCCAACATGTTGAGAGTTCACGACCAATAGCTGACGATGAATCTGAAACCGCACCATCGTATTCTCCGTCTGCAGCACCCTCTGCAGAAGATATACAGAGTCTAAGTAAGGACAAAGCTGCATATACAATAGATTCCGATAACATGGATTTAGACCCTAGGTCCTTGAAGCGATCTAGATCCCCCGTGTTAAAGAAAACTAACTCACCGAAACAAAGAACAAAAAGTATCTGAAGGAAAAGGAGAGCTTTTCAAAGACAGATTTCTTGAAAGAAAGCATTCTAGAAAAAGCTATAGCGGAAGCAGCTCTTTCGAAACAATAGGGTCGCTTGAAATTCTCCATTGGAATTGCCGATCAATTTATTCTGCATCTACGGATTTGGTATACTTGCCTTCTAAATTCGCTCCTGATACTATAGCATTACAAGAGACATGGCTATCTGTACATAATTTGTTCCACTTAAATAACTTCCGGTCTTTTCGACTAGACCGTCCATCGAGAGGTGGTGGTCTTTCTTTTTTTATTAATAATAGAATTAGTATGAAAGTCAGATGCTCATACAAACATATGTCGCCAGAATGCGAAATTTTGGCAGTAGACATTACATTACCCAACTGCACTCCTTTCACTTTAGTTAATATGTATTTTGCGGATGGAGTTCAAGACACACGAAGTTTGGATCTAGCTACAAAGTCGTGGTGCAAAGACAAAGTTTTAGTTGGAGACTTTAATTCCCACCACACGAGTTGGGGTTTTAGAACTGATCTGAGTGGGAAATGCTTGTGGGAGTGGACAATGGCTAATGACCTAATGTGCCTCAACGTCAGAGCCCCCACGTTTATTTGTAATCACTGCAGGTCGGCCTTAGATTTAAGTTTTGTCAGTTTGGTCATTACTACTGCTTCTTGGAAAGCGCTGGACTGTGGCACCAACAGTGACCACTTACCAATAAGTTTTGAAATTCCTTGCCCGGTAATTCCATCTTGTTGAAATGTAAGAATATTTGTAAATTACACTAAATTTAAGAATGATCTGAAGTCAGCATTGGCTTTTCACTCGGAAGAGAGCGATGATACAAAAGCACTGAAGATAAACGCAGTCATTAAAAGATTCTACAAAAAAGCCCTATTTACTGTTCAATCCACAAAAAGAGTATATAGCCGTTGGTGGAATGATGAATGTACAAGAGAGCACCGACGACGTCAGGCAGCTTGGAAGCAGCTCTTACATAATCAATCCCCCCAGAACTGGGCCGATTATAAATTCATTGCAGCGGGCTTTAAGAGAACAGCTAAACAAGAATACGACAGAAGACAGTATGATTACCTGTCGAAGCCTAAACATATGAAAGCACTGTTCCGATATATGAGAGCTCAGAAGATCTTGCCATCACCAGTTGATGCTGGTTGTGATAATCAGTCGGCGCAAGAAATGTCCACTACCTTAGAGACAATCGGTAAAGGTCTGGAAAGCAGATTTACTTCAGTAGTGCCAAATAACTGGCACAAGTCTACGACAAAGTCTGACTTTGACGAAGTTACCCAGACTGAAGCATCCAGCGTGATTAAACATTTACCCTGTGCGTCTACTGGCCCAGATGGAATCACAGTACCCATGATTAAAATTCTCATCAATTTATCGCCTCGAAACGTCGCCAATGTTATTATCTACTCCTTAAAAACTCATGAGTGCCGCAGGATCGGAGGAGAGCAAAGGTGATTCCTATACTAAAAAAAAGGGTGTAGGATTAACAGTCGGTAATATAATACCAATCTCTCTGACATCTAACATGGTCAAACTAGTAGAGAGGGTCGTACATAACCGACTGTCACGGACGGCCAGTTTTGGCGGCCCCGCGTCACGGCAATTAACGGGCGCCGTACTTCCCCACTCACCGTAGGAACGGCGAGCGCATGAAAGGGAGCCGAGAAGTGCAGAATGGGGTGCTCTTCTTGGAACGTCGCCGTCGACGATTGATCCTTTTGTAACTGCGGCGGTGTCTGCAAGGTCGTGGAAGGCCGCGATGTACCCCGAACAAGGATTAGGCTACAGGACACACCGGCTGAGAGCCAAACAGTCTGACCGTTTCCCACGGGGAAAAGCGTGGGAAACCCTCTGGTGGCCAGAAGTATTGGCAGATCCCGCTGACCTAAGAGTCCAAAGCGAAGACAGCCTTCTCGACGACATCGGGACTATATCAGCTCTGCTTCATGACATTCGGCATCAAGACAGCACCTGCTGTATTTGCTAAGTTGATGCGGAAGGTTGCAGAAGGTATACCCGGTGTGGACCACTACTACGATGATGTACTGGTAGCCACCGAGACATGGGAAGAGCACCTGAGGTCTCTGGGACTGCTTTTTGAGCGCATGCCGAGGGCCGGGCTTACAGTGCGCCCCAGTAAATGTGAACTTGGTGGGGAAGAAATCGACTTCTTGGGACACCGAATAGGCAGGGGCAGATTGCGACCACTGGGGAAAACACTCGACAAGATCGAAGCTGCACCATGTCCTTCAACCAAGCGACAAGTGCGCGCCTTCCTCGGTTTGACCGGGTCCTATCGGGAATTTATCCCGGATTACGCAGAAGTCAGCGCTCTTTTTACAGGTTTAACCCGGAAGGGCGAAGCTAACTCTGTGAAATGGACAGCAGCACACGAGGAGGCTTTTCGAAGTCTCAAACAACATGTCTCTACGGAGCCGATACTAAGGCTACCAAATTTGCACCAACCATTCGCACTTCGGACGGACGCATCGGACACAAGTCTCGAAGCCGTGCTCATGCAGGCCCACGAAGGCAAGCTCCACCCCACAGCTTATGCCAGCCGAAAGCTGCTTCCACGGGAGGCTTCCTATAGTACCATCAAACGCGAATGTCTCGCGTTGGTATGGAAATTCAGAAATTCTCCATGTACTTATGTGGAGTACATTTTTTTTGTCCAGACAGACCACCAGCCTCTGAGTTATATCCAACAGGCAAAACAGCTGAACGCTGGAGTACTTCGATGGAGTTTACTACTCCAAGAGTACAACTTCACCATTACGCATATTATGGGTAGCGAAAACGTGGGAGCCGATTACTTGAGCCGGATATAGTTCGTGAGGTCTACGAGCATGTTATTTTTTCCATTTCGTCGGTTGTTTTCTGTTTGTATATATTGCCACGTTCCATTTCCCAAGCTTTTGTTATCGTCCAAAAACACCACACGATTCTCAGCGCAAACCGCGCCTGCAGTTTTCGAGATGGTTCCGGACTGTTGTAGATCAATTCGATAAGATCACGCCCACTGTGTGAATGGTACAGATTGTTCTGGAACGTACGCCGCCGCCAGCGGTAGCGCTAGAACATTCGACGGCGGGAGTATAAATGCCGACGCGCTTCGCCGCTTTTCAGTTGTTGATCGAAGGCCGACGCTCCGTTCGCCGCTATCAGTCCTAGACTGCTATCTGTGCGAGACTGCTGCTGTAATTGGACTTTCAGTTTACCGGGCACAGGTTCGCCCAAATAAACAGTTAAATCCTAACACGAAGTCTCCTGTCTAGGCCACGTCACGACCCCGTGATATCTGGTGGAGGTGCTGCTTTGTTCATGTACCGGACGCCCCCGTCAAGCCGTGAACCCAGCCCACGTCGCAGAGAAGACACCGACACCAACCAGGAGCAGCGAACAAGCCGCCGACAGCAAGGGCTACCACCAGAGTACGGGATTCTACCAGACAAGGCGCGGAAGACGAAGGCCATGACCGCGACTGCAGCGACAATGACAACCGCAGCGTCCCAGCCCACGATGGTCATGCATCAACCCGGGGAACCACCAATTTTCCATGGGTTATCGTTCGAAGACCCGGAGTCCTGGCTGGAGACATACGACCGTGTGGCCGCCCTCAACCACTGGGACCATGACGAAAAGCTGCGTCGTGTGTTCTTCTATTTGGAAGACACCGCAAGGACTTGGCTTGAAAATAGGGAGTCCACGCTCCGAACGTGGGATGTTTTCTGCGGCGCATTCCTTCAAACGTTCGCGAGCGTCGCTCGCAAAGAGAGGGCCGCTGCTTTATTAGAGACTCGGGTTCAGCTACCAAATGAAAATGTCGCCATTTTCACAGAAGAAATGACCCGACTATTCCGTCACGCTGATCCAGACATGCCTGAAGAGAAAAAAGTTCGTTTCCTCATGCGAGGGGTCAAACAGGAGCTCTTCGCGGGACTGATGAGAAACCCACCGATAACCGTCCAAGAATTTGTAGCAGAAGCGACCACTATCGAAAAGACCCTGGACATGCGCACCAGACAGTATAATCGTCGCCTGACTGCAGACTGCGCTGCTGCTCAAGCCAGTAACTCCGGAGACCTGCGTGAAACGATCCGAGCGATCGTGCGGGAAGAGCTGCGCAAGCTGTTGCCTTCGGCCCAGCCTCAAGTCGATTCAATTGCCGACATTGTGCGAGAAGAAGTTCGGCAATCGCTTCAAATTCCCCACGCACTGCTGCCCGAGCCGGAAGCTATGAGCTACGCCGCTGCACTGCGCCACAACGCTCCTCCCCGTCCACGCCAAAACGCCGCCCCATCGCACTTCCGTCGACAGACGCCACCGCCGCCACCACCCCCACCAACGTCATACCGTTCGCCAGCGGCCCAGTGAAGTGCACCGAGGAAGACTGACGTCTGGCGCACCCCTGACCATCGCCCGCTCTGCTACCACTGCGGCGAGGCCGGACACACATACCGCCGTTGCCAGTACCGACAGATGGGACTACGTGGCTTCCTGTCAATGCACCGCGTCCACAGCCAGGGGAACGACCACGTGACATCGCCGACTACCTGACAGGAACTCGGTGGACACCACGAAGCCCTTCGCGTTCGCCGTCCCCCAGCCGCCGCACGTCACCGCACCACCGGCAGTACTCTGGCCCAACGCGGGGCCGGTCTCCTAGCCCGTATCCGGGAAACTAAGGGCAGCAACCGGTGGAGGTGCGGTTGCTGTGCGACGAACTACCGAAGATCCTCCGACGACGACGACGCCGCGACGGAGCTTTCCGAACACAACGCCAACCAGGCAAAGCCCTGACGGCGAAAGCTCACTTACTGAAGGTGGCCTGACGACGCAACATGGAAGCAGCGGAACAAGCCGACGCAGCCGTGACCCGACGCCACGCCCTAACTGTAATGCGAGACGGCGAACTAGCGACCTCGACGTTCTTATCGACGGCCACAGTGTGACCGCTCTCGTCGATACTGGAGCCGACTATTCTGTCATCAGTGGGTCGTTCGCCGCGAAGTTAAAGAAAGTTAGGACAGCTTGGAAAGGCCCTGAAATCCGCACAGCTGGAGGTCATCTCGTAACGCCTGCAGGAATCTGCACAGCGAGAGTCACCATTAACGGCCGTATTTATCCTACAGACTTCATAGTCCTACAGCGTTGCTCGAGAGATGACATCCTTGGCATGGACTTCTTATGCGTCCATGGTGCTGTCATCAACCTAAAAACAAAGTCGATAACGTTATCCACAGAAGAAGCACTACCGCCGCGCACGCCGTCTGGACACCATGCCTTGAATGTGCTGGAAGAACAAGTCACCATTCCGCCTCGCTCAAGCGTCATTATTTCAGTCGGCGCTCCTGAATCACCTGACTTCAAAGGCGTCGTTGAAGGCAGTCAGCATCTGTTGGTCACCCGAAATATTTGCGTCGCAAGAGGAATTGCAGAGCTGCGGGGAGGCAAAGCAACGGTTATGCTCACGAATTTCAGCAATGAGTACAAACATGTGAACAAAGGCTCAACGGTCGCATACATCGAAGAAATTGTCGAAGCCACCAGTGCTTTCGCCCTCGCCGATTCTGCGGAACCTGCTCAGAGGAACCAAGCCCCTCCCATAGCTTTCGACGTCAATCCCAGACTTCCGAACGATAAGCAAGAACAGCTCAAGGCCCTGCTCCTGCAATACGAAGATTGCTTTTCGTCGTCATCGAAAGTTCGGCAGACACCAATCACGAAACATCGCATCATAACAGAAGAAAATGCCAGACCACTCTGTCAGAGTCCGTACGGGGTTTCGACGCGAGAACGTGAGGCCATGAAGAGACAAGTTGATGAAATGCTGCGGGATGACATTATCCAGCCGTCCAAGAGCCCATGGGCATCCCCCGTGGTGTTAGTGAAGAAAAAGGATGGGACCCTACGTTTCTGCGTCGATTATCGCCGCCTGAACAAAATCACAAGAAAGGACGTGTATCCTCTCCCACGAATAGACGACGCACTTGATCGGCTCTATAACGCCAAGTACTTTTCGTCAATGGACCTCAAGACTGGCTATTGGCAAATCGAAGTCGACGAAAGAGACCGAGAGAAGACGGCGTTTATAACACCGGACGGCCTCTTCGAGTTTAAGGTGATGCCCTTCGGCCTTTGCTCAGCGCCTGCAACTTTTCAACGCGTTATGGATACAGTACTGGCAGGATTGAAGTGGCAGACTTGCCTTGTGTACTTGGACGACGTCGTCGTATTTTCCTCGAGTTTCGACGAGCATCTTCGGCGCCTTGAAGCTGTACTTCAAGCCATCAAGACTTCCGGACTCACACTGAAGCCAGAAAAGTGCAGATTTGCGTATGAAGAGCTCTTGTTTCTGGGGCACGTTATCAGCAAGTCTGGGGTTCGTCCTGATCCACGGAAAACAGCCGCCATCGCCGACTTTCCGCCGCCCACTGACAAGAAAGCCGTGCGCCGATTTCTGGGCCTGTGCGCCTATTATAGGCGGTTCGTGAAAAACTTCGCCCGCATCGCCGATCCTCTCACTAACCTTACGAAGGCCGACGTGTAGTTCAAGTGGGAAACGCCACAGGAACACGCTTTCCAGGAGCTTAAACATCGCCTCCAGACGCCTCCGTTACTTGCCCATTTCGACGAATTCGCCGAGACAGAAATACATACTGACGCAAGCAGCGTAGGTCTTGGCGCCGTTCTTGTGCAGAGGGCTGACGGACTTGAAAGGGTTATTAGTTACGCCAGCCGATCGCTATCCAAAGCAGAAGCAAATTATTCCACAACAGAAAGGAGTGCCTCGCCATCATCTGGGCTACGTCGAAATTTCGCCCATACCTCAACGGCAGGCCCTTCAAAGTTGTGAGCGACCACCACGCCTTGTGTTGGCTAGCCACTTTGAAGCACCCTTCAGGTCGCCTCGCACGATGGAGCCTGAGACTTCAAGAATATGACATTACTGTCATTTACAAGTCCGGCAAAAAACACTCCGACGCCGACTGTCTCTCTCGTGCGCCTGTCGACCAACCGCTACCCCACGACCTGGATGACGACTACTTCTTGGGAACGATCACTACCGACGACTTCGCTGAACGACAGCGGGCCGACCCGGAACTTAAGGCCGTAATAGAATACCTCGAAGGCAGGACCACCGAAGTCCCGAAGGTATTCAAGCGCGCACTTGCGTCGTTTTTCCTAGGAAACGGTCTTCTACAAAAGAAAAACTTTTCACCGCTTCGGGCTAAGTACCTCCTTGTGGTGCCTTCAGCTCTGCGACCAGAACTGCTGCAGGCTCTTCACGACGACCCGACGGCGGGGCACCTCGGTGTTTCTCGCACGCTCGCGAGGATACAAGAAAGGTACTACTGGCCGCGGCTTACCACCGACGTCACTCGTTATGTGAGGACATGCCGGGACTGTCAGCGACGCAAGACACCGCCGACAAGGCCAGCGGGACTTCTGCAGCCAATAGATCCACCTTGCCGACCTTTCCAGCAGATTGGTATGGACCTACTGGGGCCGTTCCCGACGTCGGCTTTCGGAAATAGGTGGATCGTGGTAGCTACCGATTACCTCACCCGCTACGCCGAGACAAAAGCCCTGCCAAAAGGCAGTGCATCCGAGGTAGCTAAGTTCTTCGTAGAAAATATCGTCCTACGTCACGGCGCCCCGGAGGTCCTTATCACCGACAGAGGAACGGCATTCACTGCCGACTTAACTCAAGCGATCTTGGCATACAGCCAAACAAACCACCGCCGGACGACAGCGTACCACCCACAGACCAACGGCCTCACCGAGCGGCTTAACAAGACGATCGCCGACATGCTGTCAATGTACGTCGATGTCGAACACAAGACGTGGGACGCCATTCTTCCGTATGTGACCTTCGCATACAACACGGCGGTGCAGGAGACGACGCAGATATCTCCATACAAATTGGTCTACGGAAGGAGCCCGACAACGACGCTCGATGCCATGTTACCCAACGTCACCGACGAAGAAAACCTCGATGTGAGCGAGTACCTACATCGCGCCGAAGAAGCCCGACAACTTGCGCGGCTCCGTATCAAGAATCAACAGACGACCGACAGCCACCGTTACAACCTTCGACGACGCTTCGTGGAATACCAGCCAGGTGAACGTGTTTGGGTGTGGACGCCGATACGCCGACGTGGACTAAGTGAAAAGCTTCTGCGACGGTACTTCGGACCGTACAGGGTGGTTCAACGTCTCGGCCCACTTGATTACGAGGTTGTCCCCGACGGCATCACGAACTCTGAACGACGCCGATCACGACCTGAAGTCATCCATGTCGCACGCCTAAAGCCGTTTCATGCGCGTTAACAAACTGAAACAGTGCTTTTTTTGTATTTTTGTTGTATTGTAATTTATTCATTGTACTTTCTTGCAGTATTATTGTACCTTCATCTTTAGTTAAAGCATCGAGACGATGCCTTTTTCAGAGGGGGGCAATGCCACGTTCCATTTCCCAAGCTTTTGTTATCGTCCCAAAACACCACACGATTCTCAGCGCAAACCGCGCCTGCAGTTTTCGAGATGGTTCCGGACTGTTGTAGATCAATTCGATAAGATTACGCCCACTGTGTGAATGGTACAGATTGTTCTGGAACGTACGCCGCCGCCAGCGGTAGCGCTAGAACATTCGACGGCGGGAGTATAAATGCCGACGCGCTTCGCCGCTTGTCAGTTGTTGATCGAAGGCCGACGCTCCGTTCGCCGCTATCAGTCCGAGACTGCTATCTGTGCGAGACTGCTGCTGTAATTGGACTTTCAGTTTACCGGGCACAGGTTCGCCCAAATAAACAGTTAAATCCTAACACGAAGTCTCCTGTCTAGGCCACGTCACGACCCCGTGACAATATGTGCGTATTTTATTGTATAAGAAGTGTATTTTGAGTTATTTTAATTTTGCTTGGTGCATTGGTTGTTTTTACATGTTGTAATGTGCATTGAAGAATTTCACTACAGTAGAGGAGCGCACCTGTTTCGTTTTGTTTCGTAGTATACATTCGTGCAGTGTATTCTGTATTGATGGCTGCCATACACGGCTATTTCTTTGTCTTCTTTGTATGGCGCATTGATATTGATTGTTGCGTGTAACTGAAGCTGGTACTCTAACAATTGTTTTTTTTTCTTTTGTGGTTACTTTGATGCACTCTGCCTATTTATGTGGTGTATGAGAGGGACAGTCCTCATGGCTCCCTTGTTGGTGGTGTTTTGTTCCTTGTTGCCGGAAAATTCCCCTCCTTGTGAGCCACTATTATGAATAACATTCTGAAAGTGGGGGGCAATGTCACGGACGGCCATTTTTGGCGGCCCCGTGTCACGGCAATCAACGGGCACCGTACTTTCCTACTGACCGTGGGAACAGCGGGCGCATGAAAGAGGCCGAGAAGTGCAAAATGGGGTGCTCTTCTTGGAACGTCGCCGTCGACGATTGATCCTTTTGTAACTGCGGCGGCGTCTGCAAGGTCGTGGAAGGCCGCGATGTACCTCGAACAAAGATTAGGCTACGAGACGCACCGGCTGAGAGCCAAACAGTCTGACAGTTTCCCACGGGGGAAACCCTCTGGTGGCCAAGCCGTATGACAACAACCCAGCAGGTTGTGACTCTCGCTAGTAGAGGGCCCTCTCCCAATTAAAAAGGGGTGGGTTCAAAATTTTTTGGGGGCGGAGTTTCCATCAATTAAACGCACATGATTGGACCCATGTAGAGGTCTCTTGTCCCCAAGGAAGAGAGCGAGGAGACACGAGGGGGATTTAAGCGCAGGATTTTACCCTGCTAGGCAGACTAGTCGCTTACCAACATGGTGTAGCAACAGATCAACAAGCATCTCTTCTAGAAGTTTTTAGTGTGGCTCTGTATCGGCTGGCCACCTAAACTTAGCCGTTCGTCTAGTTGTGACGCGATATTAAGGTCTGCAACGTAGACATCGGGACTTCGCCTCGAGTTAGCTCAACCTGCCCGAAGTCACCTGCAAGCACTAGCCTCCCGGAGCCACCAGCGTAGCAACACCGCCGACATCGCAATCGTGCCAGAACTCTCTTCGACTTCTCGCATCCGATCGTCGGGGACGCAACGCTGCCGGTCATCACACGTACGCCGTCACTTGTTTATATCTTCGAACTTTCTCATCCGTAGTTCTATTGTTGTTAGTTTGCGTGGTTTGTAATAGTTCTCTCTCGTAAGCTGATTTATTGTTTATTTTATATATTTCTTTAGTTGTATCAAGTGTCGATGTATTTTGTTAGTTTTATTGAAGTGTTGTACTAGATCCCGTGTGCTGCAAATATCACTAGAGTAAAGTTTTTTTCGTTTTCTCACGTCTCTGATCTCTTCACTGTCTCTGCTTGGGTACGGAACGAACCAACCTGCTGTCATTCCCGTCGCCGACTTCGCGCTGGTGACACTAGAGTGGCAGCTTGTAACACCGAGTAAGTATCTGGATGGCAGACAATTTATAAATAAAACCGAACCAAATCGTCTTGCGTAGTGGTTTCTCTATTTGGTGTGCCCATGCATATTTAGAGACCCGAATACAGCTCGCACGAAAAAAAAGGCAATACGCTGCTTTAGTAACGCTTGACATAGCCAAAGTGTATGACAGTGTGGAGCATTTCATATTGTTAAATACGCTAAAAAGATTGAAGTTCCCACAAAATTTCATTGAGTGGGTGGCAGAATTTTTAAAATCAAAAGATTTCTACTGCGTCAAGGATAGATGTTCCTCATCTAGATTTAAACAAACGCGCAGAGTTCTCCAAGGAGCAGTCTTATCTCGAGTTGTATTTAATGATTCAATGAGCACAATTCCAACTGATGAAGAAGTTACTGTCTACATTCATGCTGATGACATCACATTCCTTGCTGCTGACTGTGAGATTTACTTACTACAACTTAAATCACAAAGATATATTAACATGTCAGAAATTTGGTTGCAGTCGATTTCGTTATCGTTAAATGTCAACAAAATGCACTCATGGTGTTTCCGCTTGCAGAACCAATTTCAATTTTAATTCTATATAAACAGGAAGCCATCCAGCAAGTAGACTCTATAAAATATTTGGAAATCATTTATAATGACAAACTTAACTGGAGTCCACACATTGAGTATATAACTACCAAAGCACAGCGGGCTTCAGGCTTACTGCACAAGCTAAGTAACCGTAAATATGGGTTACGGAGGCACACCTTATAACGTTGTACAAGATGTATATGCGCCCCATCATGGAATTCGGCTGCATATAATTCTCGGGTGGCCCTGCTTATTAAACGAAACCTCTAGTTGTCTTGGAGCGATACGAGGTAACTCGGCAAAACTGACTGGGTCCACTGCAACCTCGAACTCACCACGAGAAACCCCGTCCAGGTGAAACAATACCCTCTTTCCTTTGCAACGCGGGAAGGTATAGAGAAAGAGGTGCGGAAGATGGAGAAGCTCGGCATCATTGAGAAATCAGAGTCACCTTATAATTCGCCAGTCATTTTGGTAAAGAAACCCGACGGTACAAATCGACTGTGTATCGATTTTCGACGCCTGAACAACGTTCTGGTGGCCGACTCCGAACCTATGACCAGAACTGACGCGGTGTTTGCTGGTGGGAAAGAAGTATTTCTCGAAGCTTGACTTCGTGAAGGGCTATTGGCAGATCCCACTGACCGAAGAGTCCAAAGCGAAGACGGCCTTCTCGACGACATCGGGACTATATCAGTTCTGCTTCATGCCATTCGGCATCAAGACAGCATCTGCTGTATTTGCTAAGTTGATGCGGAAGGTTGCAGAAGGTATACCCGGTGTGAACCACTACTACGATGATGTACTGGTAGCCACCGAGACATGGGAAGAGCACCTGAGGTCTCTGGGACTGCTTTTTGAGCGCATACAGAGGTCCGGGCTTACAGTGCGCCCCAGTAAATGCGAACTTGGTGGGGAAGAAATCGACTTCTTGGGACACCGAATTGGCAGGGGCCGATTGCGACCACTGGGGAAAACACTCGACAAGATCGAAGCTGCACCACGTCCTTCAACCAAGCGACAAGTGCGCGCCTTCCTCGGCTTGACCGGGTCCTATCGGGAATGCGAATTTGGTAGGGAAGAAATCGACTTCTTGGGACACCGAATTGGCAGGGGCAGATTGCGACCACTGGGGAAAACACTCGACAAGATCGAAGCTGCACCACGTCCTTCAACCAAGCGACAAGTGCGCGCCTTCCTCGGTTTGACCGGGTCCTTTCGGGAATTTATCCCGGATTACGCAGAAGTCAGCGCTCCCCTTACAGGTTTAACCTGGAAGGGCGAAGCTAACTCTGTGAAATGGACAGCAGCACACGAGGAGGCTTTTCGAAGTCTCAAACAACATGTCTCTACGGAGCCGATGCTAAGGCTACCAAATTTGCACCAACCATTCGTACTTCGGACGGACGCATCGGACAGAAGTCTCGGAGCCGTGCTCATGCAGGCCCACGAAGGCAAGCTCCACCCCACAGCTTATGCCAGCCGAAAGCTGCTTCCACGGGAGGCTTCCTATAGTACCATTAAACACGAATGTCTCGCGTTGGTATGAGGAATTCAGAAATTCTCCATGTACTTATATGGAGTACATTTTTTTGGCCAGACAGACCACCAGCCTCTGAGTTATATCCAACAGGCAAAACAGCTGAACGCTGGAGTACTTCGATGGAGTTTACTACTCCAAGAGTACCACTTCACCATTACGCATATTAAGGGTAGCGAAAACGTGGGAGCCGATTACTTGAGCCGGATATAGCTGTTGAGGTCTATGAGCATGTTATTTTTTCCCTTTCGTCGGTTGTTTTCTGTTTGTATGTGTGTATTTTATTGTATAGGAAGTGTATTTTGAGTTATTTTAATTTTGCTTGGTGCATTGGTTGTTTTTACATGTTGTAATGTGCATTGAAGAATTTCACTACAGTAGAGAAGCGCACCTGTTTCGTTTTGTTTCGTAGTATACATTCGTGCAGTGTATTCTGTATTGATGGCTGCCATACACGGCTATTTCTTTTTCTTGTTTGTATGGCGCATTGATATTGATTGTTGCGTGTAACTGAAGCTGGTACTCTAACAATTGTTTTTTTTTCCTTTTGTTGTTACTTTGATGCACTCTACCTATTTATGCTGTGTATGAGAGGGACAGTCCTCATGGCTCCCTTGTTGGTGGTGTTTTGTTCCTTGTTGCCGAAAAATTCCCCTCCGTGTGAGCCAATGTTATGAATAACATTCTGAAAGTGGGGGGCAATGTCACGGACGGGCATTTCTGGCGGCCCCGCGTCACGGCAATTAACGGACACCGTACTTCCCCACTGACTGTGGGAACGGTGGGCGCATGAAAGAGGCCGAGAAGTGCAAAATGGGGTGCTCTTCTTGGAACGTCGCCGTCGACGATTGATCCTTTTGTAACTGCGGCGGCGTCTGCAAGGTCGTGGAAGGCCGCGATGTACCTCGAACAAGGATTAGGCTACGGGACGCACCGGCCGAGAGCCAAACAGTCTGAGCGTTTCCCACGGGGAAAAGCCTGGGAAACCCTCTGGTCGCCAAGCCGTATGACAACCCAGGAGGTTGTGATTCTCGCTAGTTGAGGGCCCTCTCCTAATTAAAAAGGGGTGTGTTCAAATTGTTTTTGAGGCAGAGTTTCCATCAATTAAACGCACATGATTGGACCCATGTAGAGGTCTCTTGTCCCCAAAGAAGAGAGCCGCCGCCTCTGCAACAGCTTGCCGCCTGAAATAAAGGAAGCCCGAAGTTTCAACATTTTTTTAAATTCATCTAAGCTTGAATAATGTGAGCTTACATTGCGAATGAGATGGCAGACTCGTTGGCCAAAGCATCTTGAAGCGGACCCCTCTTACCTATTTTACCTGCTTTCGCTTATGCAGCAGCACTCAGATATAGAAATGCTTGTTTGCACAAGGAAATAGAAAAAAATATCATTGTATAAAGTCAGAGACTTCGTACATCTAAGATTTTGCTGGAACAAACTGTGGTGTGTATGTCGGCAGTTAAAAATTACAATCATCAGATTACGACGCAGAATTTCGCACCTGAATTATCACCTACATAAAGCTGGACTCCCAGCATCTCCTTCACGTCTCTTTTTCAAGGAGTTAGAATCACTAGATCCTTTCTTTTTATTTTGTCACCGATATTCTTATCAAAAGAAAAGATACCTTGTTGAACCAATTGAGGAGCTAGGTTTAAAAACAAACATGGCAGCAATTTTATCCTTCGGAGGGATTACATTATTTGTAGCTACAGGGAGGTTCGCTCTGCTGTGTGTGTGTGTACGCAATGCCAACAAAAAGATTACCTTGTCAGTCTATTGTTAATAATACTTCCGACTACGAGACTGCCTGAATGCCTGACCCATAACTAACTCACTTGATGATCGTGCCCCCCGGATCATGGCTGATTCCTCTTTCTGGGCGAGTGCCAGCGAAACTAAAGGCTCATTATCATCAACACCAAGAAGATGGCTGACACCCCACCCTAGTGCAACTGCGTATCATTACAAATTGGCGCTGTCACGTATACTTTTCGTGCGAACATTCAAGATGTGGCTGGACTTCCCCATTGGAGCAAATGAACGCGGGGGCGTCCGGATCTTGACTGCAACGCCTCAAGATGAACAGGAACTAGATCTTCCGGAGGAAGTGAGCACTGACGCATTTGTTTCATATATAAGCACTAAATTGAAGCTCACTCCAGGCCATTAACTTGCTAAAAAACGGTGAGGGTTAACATGAAACATCAGGACTATGAGAATTTCGTGCTTACTGCAGTAAGAAACGACGCGAAGCCTGCTACCACTGCTTCGTCTGACCGTTCCTTCGAGCTGATGAACAAGTTTCTTGAACTGCACCAAGGTCAGAATAGGTAGCAATATGATTTAAGGCGCTTGCTTGGAAACGCGGCGGAAATATTAGGCAGACCGAGTCGCGAACAAGTGAAGCCAGACATGTTTGACGGCGAGTCTAGTAGTCCCGAGTTCTGGCTCACGTTTTGCGAGTATGCATGCAATGAAAACTGCTGGCACAGCGACGAAGATAAAGTGACAAACATGCAATTATTCTTATCGGGTATAGCCAAGAGTAGGTAATAATACTGATTGTTGGCCTAGTTGGTATTTACTTAATGGCATGATTTGGCCGCAAAAGAGACACACACAAGAAAAGGAACACTCAAACGACAAGCACAGGCGGCACTTCCAACTAAAGCAGACTAGGTGCAGACCCAGACTTAAGTACGAAAATATAGACATGCGCAGTCTTCATACAGCCTTACGCTATCCAACAATCAAACAATCTTGTCTCCGAAGCATACAACGTCACCGACGGTTCGCTGATACACCTTTCACCTTTCTTTTTAATGTAATAGGCTTCCATCAGCTCACGCGCAGTTTTGTACCTGCTTCTACCCAGAATCTTAAACTCATTAAAACGTGGTACACACCCACAGGCTTTACAGTGCATAGGCAAATGCGCCAAGCCATCGTTCATTAAATTTAATTCGTGCTCCCTAACTCGTTCATTGATGCAGCGCCCGGTAATCCCGATGTACGAGTTGCCACACGAAAAGGGAATCTCATAAACAACGCCTTTTGCACATCTCCCGTACATCGTGGCGTGTTTTTTGCCGCACCCTTGACGGCTCGCCTCCACCTCCCGAGCAGTTCTCGGGCACAGCTGAGCCAGCTTTATGGGCGCAGAGAAGGCGACAGGTACCCCATACCGGCCTGCAACCTTTTTCAGGTTGTGGGAGACCTTATGAACATAAGGAATCACTGCAGGTCTTACGGTTTCGGTTCCTTGTTCCCCCGTGGCAGCTCTAGTAACATCACCCTTAGCTTTCCGCAAAAGCGCTTCGGAGACAGCTGTCAATAGCGAGTCAGGGAAATTCGCAGCTAAAAGACGCTGGATCTGATTTCCGAATGATGCCTGCGTCATGTGCGTGCACGATTTCTCGAGAGTAGATCCCAGGCAGAGCGTAGCTATACCACGCTTAACTATTTTCGATTGGCAAGAGTCATACGGCATTACACCTTTCTTGGCGCGAGGAAAATATTGCCAACACGTTTGCCCGTCATGGAAAGTTAAGCGGAGATCTAAAAATTGCAGGGTGTTACTTTGCGGCAGTTCTTGTGTAAAAACGAGTCCTTTTCCGTGAAGCCTAAAAATATTTAAAATGTCATCGCAGCGCGTCAAGGAGCCTTGTCTGTTAAAAAGAATTAAAAAGTCATCCATATACCTAAAAACTTTGGCAACGTTCAAGGCGCTATGCAGATTAAAAGCTTCATCGAGCGACCGGTCAATACTAGATAAAAATATGTTGCACAGCAACGGAGCAATACAGGATCCAATGCAAATGCCGCGTTTCTGCAGAAAAAGCTGCTTGTCGAAAGATATAAAAGTGCTACGTAGGTAGGCTTCTAACAGAGTTAAAAAGTCGTCTATCGTTACACCAGCCGCATTTTGAAAGGGTATGGCGCCACTTTCTTCTATGCAGGCTCTCACCGCAAAGAAGAGTTCATCATGTGGAATTGAATAAAAAAGATCTTCCACATCTACTGAGAAGCCATTGTTGAGCGAGTGCTCATTATCTCTCAAGAACTGCACTATGTCTTTTGAACTGCTAGTGAAGAAGGGGTCCTTAATCTTAACGCACTTCAGCACCTTCTGTAAGTGCTTACTAAGTAAAAGCTGCCATGTGTCCCGTTCACTCACTATACTTCTAAAGGGTACTTCAACTTTGTGTGTTTTTGCGCTGAAGAATACGTTTAATGCCGTAGCTTTCATTTTTCTAATATCTGTTGCTAACTTTTGCAACTTGAGGTCTTTACATAGCTTGGAAACCTTACTCTTAACCTTTGATTCAGACTTTTTAATCTGAACAAAATTCTTTCTTATAGCCTCTGCTGCCTTCAAATTAAACATTTCTCGTGGAAGCACTACAAAACACCCTTCTTTGTCAGCTTCCAATATGACAATATTCTTTTCCCTACACAACGCTACTGTCTTTCGCATAACCTCAGTTTTATGACTCTGCCTGGTACCAGAAACACATTTTTTCAGGCTATCTACACCATCTAACAGACACCTCTCCTTATCCTCTGCTGAGGCTTTACTAGCCACATATCTGTTAAGTGCCGCTAGTTCATGCACAGGAACACTGGCATCGATGCAATACTTGGGTCCCTTGGAAAGAAGCGTTGCCGAGTCCTCCGGTAGGCTCACGTTTCCTAACATTACCACATTTGATGACTTCGTCGTTGATTTACTGTCCTTGTTAATTTTACAACATTGTCCAATGATTTGTTTCCACCAGTATTCCGTCATATGATGGATGATGCGTCTGGAGGTTCTTAACTTCTCTTCCGCTACCCATGAAACATCATTCTTCAGGTGCACAATGCGTAGCCAGTCGTGAAGTAAGCGTACTTGTCTCCACAATTCTGAACGCAGAATTTTGCACAGCCGGGCATTATGGCCCTTAGAAGAAGCAACATGGCCAAAGAGGGAACTTACTTCAGGTGGCGTAAGTCCTTTGCGTATGCAGAAACCGATGTATCTTGCACGGCAGGTAGTTGCAACAATGGAACTGACAATGATGTCGACGCTTGATAGGAAGTCCGGAGAAGACACACACGAAGAGAGGCCAGTTGCACTAGAAATATATTGTAATAATACTGATTGTTGGCCTAGTTGGTATTTACTTAATGGCATGATTTGGCCGCAAAAGAGACACACACAAGAAAAGGAACACTCAAACGACAAGCACAGGCGGCACTTCCAACTAAAGCAGACTAGGTGCAGACCCAGACTTAAGTACGAAAATATAGACATGCGCAGTCTTCATACAGCCTTACGCTATCCAACAATCAAACAATCTTGTCTCCGAAGCATACAACGTCACCGACGGTTCGCTGATACACCTTTCACCTTTCTTTTTAATGTAATAGGCTTCCATCAGCTCACGCGCAGTTTTGTACCTGCTTCTACCCAGAATCTTAAACTCATTAAAACGTGGTACACACCCACAGGCTTTACAGTGCATAGGCAAATGCGCCAAGCCATCGTTCATTAAATTTAATTCGTGCTCCCTAACTCGTTCATTGATGCAGCGCCCGGTAATCCCGATGTACGAGTTGCCACACGAAAAGGGAATCTCATAAACAACGCCTTTTGCACATCTCCCGTACATCGTGGCGTGTTTTTTGCCGCACCCTTGACGGCTCGCCTCCACCTCCCGAGCAGTTCTCGGGCACAGCTGAGCCAGCTTTATGGGCGCAGAGAAGGCGACAGGTACCCCGGTATGGGGTACCTGTCGCCTTCTCTGCGCCCATAAAGCTGGCTCAGCTGTGCCCGAGAACTGCTCGGGAGGTGGAGGCGAGCCGTCAAGGGTGCGGCAAAAAACACGCCACGATGTACGGGAGATGTGCAAAAGGCGTTGTTTATGAGATTCCCTTTTCGTGTGGCAACTCGTACATCGGGATTACCGGGCGCTGCATCAATGAACGAGTTAGGGAGCACGAATTAAATTTAATGAACGATGGCTTGGCGCATTTGCCTATGCACTGTAAAGCCTGTGGGTGTGTACCACGTTTTAATGAGTTTAAGATTCTGGGTAGAAGCAGGTACAAAACTGCGCGTGAGCTGATGGAAGCCTATTACATTAAAAAGAAAGGTGAAAGGTGTATCAGCGAACCGTCGGTGACGTTGTATGCTTCGGAGACAAGATTGTTTGATTGTTGGATAGCGTAAGGCTGTATGAAGACTGCGCATGTCTATATTTTCGTACTTAAGTCTGGGTCTGCACCTAGTCTGCTTTAGTTGGAAGTGCCGCCTGTGCTTGTCGTTTGAGTGTTCCTTTTCTTGTGTGTGTCTCTTTTGCGGCCAAATCATGCCATTAAGTAAATACCAACTAGGCCAACAATCAGTATTATTACAATATATTTCTAGTGCAACTGGCCTCTCTTCGTGTGTGTCTTCTCCGGACTTCCTATCAAGCGTCGACATCATTGTCAGTTCCATTGTTGCAACTACCTGCCGTGCAAGATACATCGGTTTCTGCATACGCAAAGGACTTACGCCACCTGAAGTAAGTTCCCTCTTTGGCCATGTTGCTTCTTCTAAGGGCCATAATGCCCGGCTGTGCAAAATTCTGCGTTCAGAATTGTGGAGACAAGTACGCTTACTTCACGACTGGCTACGCATTGTGCACCTGAAGAATGATGTTTCATGGGTAGCGGAAGAGAAGTTAAGAACCTCCAGACGCATCATCCATCATATGACGGAATACTGGTGGAAACAAATCATTGGACAATGTTGTAAAATTAACAAGGACAGTAAATCAACGACGAAGTCATCAAATGTGGTAATGTTAGGAAACGTGAGCCTACCGGAGGACTCGGCAACGCTTCTTTCCAAGGGACCCAAGTATTGCATCGATGCCAGTGTTCCTGTGCATGAACTAGCGGCACTTAACAGATATGTGGCTAGTAAAGCCTCAGCAGAGGATAAGGAGAGGTGTCTGTTAGATGGTGTAGATAGCCTGAAAAAATGTGTTTCTGGTACCAGGCAGAGTCATAAAACTGAGGTTATGCGAAAGACAGTAGCGTTGTGTAGGGAAAAGAATATTGTCATATTGGAAGCTGACAAAGAAGGGTGTTTTGTAGTGCTTCCACGAGAAATGTTTAATTTGAAGGCAGCAGAGGCTATAAGAAAGAATTTTGTTCAGATTAAAAAGTCTGAATCAAAGGTTAAGAGTAAGGTTTCCAAGCTATGTAAAGACCTCAAGTTGCAAAAGTTAGCAACAGATATTAGAAAAATGAAAGCTACGGCATTAAACGTATTCTTCAGCGCAAAAACACACAAAGTTGAAGTACCCTTTAGAAGTATAGTGAGTGAACGGGACACATGGCAGCTTTTACTTAGTAAGCACTTACAGAAGGTGCTGAAGTGCGTTAAGATTAAGGACCCCTTCTTCACTAGCAGTTCAAAAGACATAGTGCAGTTCTTGAGAGATAATGAGCACTCGCTCAACAATGGCTTCTCAGTAGATGTGGAAGATCTTTTTTATTCAATTCCACATGATGAACTCTTCTTTGCGGTGAGAGCCTGCATAGAAGAAAGTGGCGCCATACCCTTTCAAAATGCGGCTGGTGTAACGATAGACGACTTTTTAACTCTGTTAGAAGCCTACCTACGTAGCACTTTTATATCTTTCGACAAGCAGCTTTTTCTGCAGAAACGCGGCATTTGCATTGGATCCTGTATTGCTCCGTTGCTGTGCAACATATTTTTATCTAGTATTGACCGGTCGCTCGATGAAGCTTTTAATCTGCATAGCGCCTTGAACGTTGCCAAAGTTTTTAGGTATATGGATGACTTTTTAATTCTTTTTAACAGACAAGGCTCCTTGACGCGCTGCGATGACATTTTAAATATTTTTAGGCTTCACGGAAAAGGACTCGTTTTTACACAAGAACTGCCGCAAAGTAACACCCTGCAATTTTTAGATCTCCGCTTAACTTTCCATGACGGGCAAACGTGTTGGCAATATTTTCCTCGCGCCAAGAAAGGTGTAATGCCGTATGACTCTTGCCAATCGAAAATAGTTAAGCGTGGTATAGCTACGCTCTGCCTGGGATCTACTCTCGAGAAATCGTGCACGCACATGACGCAGGCATCATTCGGAAATCAGATCCAGCGTCTTTTAGCTGCGAATTTCCCTGACTCGCTATTGACAGCTGTCTCCGAAGCGCTTTTGCGGAAAGCTAAGGGTGATGTTACTAGAGCTGCCACGGGGGAACAAGGAACCGAAACCGTAAGACCTGCAGTGATTCCTTATGTTCATAAGGTCTCCCACAACCTGAAAAAGGTAGCAGGCCGGTATGGGGTACCTGTCGCCTTCTCTGCGCCCATAAAGCTGGCTCAGCTGTGCCCGAGAACTGCTCGGGAGGTGGAGGCGAGCCGTCAAGGGTGCGGCAAAAAACACGCCACGATGTACGGGAGATGTGCAAAAGGCGTTGTTTATGAGATTCCCTTTTCGTGTGGCAACTCGTACATCGGGATTACCGGGCGCTGCATCAATGAACGAGTTAGGGAGCACGAATTAAATTTAATGAACGATGGCTTGGCGCATTTGCCTATGCACTGTAAAGCCTGTGGGTGTGTACCACGTTTTAATGAGTTTAAGATTCTGGGTAGAAGCAGGTACAAAACTGCGCGTGAGCTGATGGAAGCCTATTACATTAAAAAGAAAGGTGAAAGGTGTATCAGCGAACCGTCGGTGACGTTGTATGCTTCGGAGACAAGATTGTTTGATTGTTGGATAGCGTAAGGCTGTATGAAGACTGCGCATGTCTATATTTTCGTACTTAAGTCTGGGTCTGCACCTAGTCTGCTTTAGTTGGAAGTGCCGCCTGTGCTTGTCGTTTGAGTGTTCCTTTTCTTGTGTGTGTCTCTTTTGCGGCCAAATCATGCCATTAAGAGTAGGTACCAATGGCGTGTCAACGCTCACAGCAACAGACCATGGATAGAGTGGAAAGCAAGCTTACTGAGCTCCTTCAGCGAGATCAAGGTGTTGCTATGGGACAAAGTAATCACGTTCAAATACAGGTCTAGATCTGCACTCAGCTATTTTTATGAGGAAAGGTGCTTGCTACAGCTGGCGGACTCATCCTTGCCTGAGACGTATGTGGTTCCGCTTATCATCCATGGTTTAAGTCCGGACCTTCAGAAGCAAATATACATGCTAAGACAAAAAACGGTCGAAGAACTTCTACAGGGAATGCGAAACCTCTATCTCCAGGACCTAGCAACCCAGCGTCAACCTCTGACACCTTCTGCAAGGAAAACAGGGGCCACACGACCTGAGGAACGACGCCCGCTAGCAAACTGAAGACCTACTGCAATACCCGTGTCCTTTTTGACCGACCGGGGAGGCTCATACCGTGCAGATTAGCTAGATGACGTAACAAAAAACTAAATAAAGAGGGTCTTGGCTTCCGCCTGACGACATCAAGAGATTCTGTTTGTTTGTCTTATACAAGTCTATTGTACATATCTGCTTTTGTTGATGGAAAGAAACGGAGCGCGTAAGTTGACAGCGGAGAAAGCGTCATTGTTATAAACGCAAATATTGTTGAGAGGCCAAAAGTGAAACAGCAAAGGCTAGTAGAAGTAGGTGGATACGATGGAAGGCGAGATGTTCACGATAAATAGACTTGTGTAACTATATCGTGTCTCGGCAACATTGTCACTGCACAAGCACTGATACTCGACGAAGCGCAAATGAATTAATGCTTTCACGTCCAGTCATCAGTGCACTTCACCTTATTATCTACTGAACAGGAGAAATTACCACAGAAGAAAAGCACCGCACTATCAACGCTGCAGTTTCGCCTTCAAAGACTCCGCGGCAGCCATCGTCAGGTGAAGATGTTAAGACGGTTTACCCAGAATGGCTGAGCTTAAAAGAATATTCTACAGCTACTACAAAGTTTGTGGTACCATTCCTGCTAACTGATACGACGGTGGTGAGAACAAAGCCCTCTAATATTGTTACAGAAGACAAGGGACGCCGTATCGATGAGGCTGTGGATGAAATATATTTCAAACCAGTAGTAGCGGCATGACCGGTTCACCAGACACTGAGAGCAGCCCACTCTTCGTCCGCTTCGTCCGGCACACACACGCATCGCCCCACAAGTTGTCAACATGAACGCATGTAGCACAATACCCGGCGACAGAAGCGCCATCTCGGCGCATGTAGATGTCAACGTCAGCGGGAGAGTGGTTAGGCTTCAAGCATGCTACATGTACGATATCGGTGGTCTGTGGGGCAGTTGAAGGTGGTGATGCAGCAGGGGCGATTTCATATATCACAAGAGTAACCTCACGAAGGACTCGATATGGACCTGTGTAGCAGGAATGAAGTTTTTCTGACAAGCCGACTTGGCGGGTTGGGGACCACAGCAGCACCAATGAACCGGGTAAGATGTGCACGCCGCGGTGCCGTTAATCGTACAAACGCCACTGGTTATCTCGAGAGGTCAGAAAGCGAGTGCGGGCGACTTCGCGTGAGTGGGCAGCCCGGGTAATAGCGTCACGGGCATATTCGCTGGTCAGTGTAGCGGTAGACAGAATGACTGTATCTAGGGGTAATGTAGGTTCTCGGCGGAACAACAGAAAATATGCGGAGCAAGTGGCAGTGTCATGGCGAGAATAATTATGTGCAAATGTCCTGTATGGCAAAGCAAGGTCCCAGTCAGAGTGGTTGGAAGAAACATATTTCGCAAGCATGTCTGTAAGCGTTCGATTCAGACGCTCCGTGAGTTCATTTGTCTGCGGGTGGTACGACGTCGTGAGCTTGTGCCTCGTTTCACATGACTGAAGGATATCGGCTATGACCTTTGATAGAAAGGTGTGGCCACGGTCTGTAGGCAGCTGGCGTGCAGTTCCATGTTGCAAGATTACGTCCTTGAGGAAGAAGTCGGTGACATCTGTGGCGCAGCTTGTTGGAAGTGCTCGTGTGATGGTGTAGTGCGTGGCGTAGTCAGGGGCCACAGCTATTCACTTGTTGCCAGACGAAGACAAGGGAAAAGGGCCTAGGAGGTCTAAGCCAACGCGCAAAAAAGGTTCTGACGAAATGTCAAGTGGTTGAAGGTGCTCGGCGGGAAGTGTCGATGGTGTTTGAGGCACTGACATTTATCACAAGCCGCAACGTATCTTCTGACTGAGTGTGAAAGCCCTGGCCAAAAAAAGCGTCGGCGAATCTGGTCGCAAGTGCGTGACACACCAAGATGACCCGCAGTTGGAAGATCATGGAGTTCGTGAAGAACTGCCGAGTGGAGGTGTTTTGGAATGACAAGAAGCTGGGCTGGTCCATCTGGGTACAAGTTCTGGTGGTATAGGACACCATCGTGAAGGATGAATGAACGATGGGACCTGTCTGAAAATGGTGATTCGAGATGTTCGATTATAGCCCGCAAGGGTGAATCACGGTGTTGCTCGTCATCGATGCGGGTCAGTCGCGAAACGGAAAAGACGCAAGTATTGGTGTCGGTGCCAGGGATGGTGCTCAATTCATCGCCCGCGTAGCAGAAAAGGAAGTCTGCATCCTGATGAAGGCGTCCCGGCTAGTACGTGACTGTTGTTATGCCTGCGAGTCCGCAGCGAACGTCCATGCCACGGAAAAAGGAAATCTGTGTCAAGGCCAGCACGCGAGCCCGCCTGACGCGATGAACAACTTAACGGCGTCTACACGCGACGGCGCCTTTCTGGCACGCACGTGCAGTGAGTCATCCCAGCCAGCGAGCCCGTCGAGTAAACAACCGGCACCTTCCTCTCTGGCGGGTCTGATGCAATGCCTGGCGACGTCACTCGTCCTTGGGTGCAGCCACCTGCAGCGCAGCCTCTCCAGATTCGATGAGAAAGAATGACGCGGCCCAGCGGCGACTCCCATTGGAGGAGTCTGGCCTCACGACCAGCGGCGCTTCTGGTTGGACATTCGGGTTGGACCCGGTGCATATAAAAGAAGCCCTGCGGCGCGTCGCGATCAGCAGACCTGTTGGAGTGCAGCCATGTGTGTAGCAGCAGTGCTATGTGAGAGCAGACATGTCTGTCGCAGTTCAGCTATGTGATAGAGAGTTGAGCTATGTGTTAGCAGACCCACTTGAGAGCAGTCTTATGTGAGAGCAGACATGTGTATCAGAGAAGAGAGCTATGTGATAGAGACTTGAGCTATGTATTAGCAGACCCTTTTGAGAGCAGACCTATGTGTTAGAGAGGAGAGCTCTGCTCTTCCAGTCTCTAAGCTGTCGGCCCCAGTGCCGAATTTGTAACGCCTCTGTATATATGCAGCACATAAACCTTGTTTAACTCACCGTCGTCTCGTCCGCTCGTCTATCAGCTTTGTGCAGAAGCAGTCGCGAGCTGAGAAACCTACGCGACCAAACGGCTGGTGACCTTCCCGGCGGAGTTCGAAGCAGTGGCGCCTTCGGGACCATGTTGGCGTCGCCGTCTTTCGAAACAGTGGTTGCAGCGGTGAGATTTCGGGGCGCCCTTCGTAACGTCGTCGGAGGCGCACGTCGCAACGGTGGTGGCAGCTGCGGGATCGGCCGGCGTCGCAACAGTGGTTGGCAGCTGCGGGGTCAGCCGGCGTCAGCGACATCGATGCGGTGAGTGCCTGATGTTTTCCCCTGAGTTCACCAGACTACTCTAGCTCAGGTTGTAGTAGTTTAGAGAAGAGCTGTGTGAAGCATTGAAGTGAGCTTTGATCATTTCGAGCAAAGTCGAAGTGCTTTGAAACCAAAGTTAATGCGGAGGGGGTAAACACGGGAGTGTAAAAAATTGCTTGCGCCTCTTGCTAGTTGACTCATAGTGGGTACGGCAAGTAAATTGTTAACAGCGGCAAACAGCAAGAGGCTAGTGTGAACGATGGAGAACCTTAAAGTGAAGGGACTCATCGAAATTTGTGAGGAACTCGGCATTACTTTGGGCCGTACGAAACGAAAACAGGCGATCTTTGAGATCATGAAGGATGAAGAAGTGTCGGCTGAGGAAGTCGATGAGGCCTGGGAGGATATCAAAGCACGCCGCGCTTCCCGATAGTTTTCCTTATCTTTTCTCTAACAACTCGGAGCAGCTTCTCAAAGAGCAGGGTAAATCGTTCTTCTCCAACTTAGCGTACATGGCCCTCACGTGATCGCAAGCGCGGAAGCTTTCGCGGGAGTTTGATCTTGTTCTGTGTGGTAAAACAAGTTCAAAAGCAGCATATCTGTGTGATCTTAGTGGCGAGTCGACGGAACCTCAAACACGAAATTCTCCGTGTGCGTCGTTTGAGCAGTCACTCGAGCAGCCCGTCGCCGAAGCAACCGGCGCGGTATGCGTAGGGGGAGACCACATGGCGCCATTGAGTCAGAGCGAGAGGGTTGCAACGCTTTCGCCTGTAGCGGAAAGTTGGAGTAAGCTGTCGAGGGTTGATCGAGTAACGCTCATTCGAGAGCAGCGTAAGGACCTCTCGATTAAAGATCTTGTGGAAAGCCACATGAAGGCTGCAAAAGTGTTGTCGAAGGAGTACTACGACAAATCGTCGAAGAAGCGCACATTTGAAGTTGGTAGTCAAGTAATGCTGCTGCGGCCGTCCAAAAAGAACAAGCTTGAGGTTCATTGGGAAGGGCCCGCCAAAGTAATATCGAAGCTTTCTGATACCAATAATGAAGTGAAATTAGGAAGGCGGCCGAACAAAGTTTACCACAGTAATTTGATGAAACCATACGTTCAACGTCACGCGGTCGTAAATCTGCTGTTGAATGCTTCACAGGAAGAGGGAGCAGAAATATTCAGTTCTAGTGATATATTCGAAAGGGGATCGGAGGAGATCTTGGAGCAGTTGAACCTAGAGCCTAGGTTAAGTGAAGTCCACAAGAAGGAGCTGAGAAGGAATGTTCCTTTTTATGAGAAATCTGGACTCCCCTATTGTAGTTACACAGATGTGCAACGTCGCAAGTACGAGCAGCCTTTAATACCGCATAGGTATCGTCGCCTAAAAGTGGCCGGTTACCGAGATGGAGTGTGATACTCCGACTGCGCAACTTTGACGTTCGCTAAAAAAACGAAAGCTAAACGCTAATGAAGACGCATTGAGCCGTGCGTTTAGTTAGTAGCTTCTCCACCTTTCGGTTTCTCGCTGGCGATTCGGGGCAAAATTTTGACCTCATCACGACCTGGGCTGAGCGCTCTCGTCCAGAATGAGCTCAAGGAGCCAACTTTATGTTCTATTTTATTTCGTTACGTTATTGTACGTGTAAAAAAATTTAGTTCTCATTTTAAGAGTCTTGTGTCCCACATGTGCCTCTTGATGTAGAGGGAACGAAACTCTGATAGACACGTAGCTAGGTATATGTTGTACTATACTTTGCCTGGTGTTCTGTCGGGTGACCGAGGGCACTTGCTTGTGCCGTGTGTTGTCTGTTGTCGAACCGTTCTTGACAATTCGCAGAACCATCGACAAGTGCTAAAACCAAAGATCGTCAGAAAAGACGAGCGAAGCTGGTCGACAAGTTGTGGCGACAAGCCAGTGGAGCTGATATCCGTCCTCAAGAATGGGATGCGTTCCCGGAACAGAGTCTGGAGCTGAATTCTCTCCATGGCCTTGGAGGCGAACCTGGAGGGACCTGGCGAACGAGCGCGCCTGACATCCGAGCCACGTGAAAGCAGCTCGTCTTTCCGGCGCATTGTCTGGCGGCGGGGGTGCTGTTATGACTGCGAGTCCGCTGCGAACGTCCATGCCTCGAAAAAAGGAAATCTGTGTCAAGGCCAGCACGCGAGCCCACCTGACGCGATGAACACCTTAACGGCGTCTACACGCGACGGCGCCTTTCTGGCGAGCACGTGCAGTGAGTCATCTCAGCCAGCGAGCCCATCGAGTAAACAACCGGCGCCTTCCTGTCTGGCGGGTCTGACGCAATGTCTGGCGACGTCACTCGTCCTTGGTTGCAGCCACCCGCTGCACAGCCTCTCCAGATTCGATGAGGAAGAATGACGCAGCCCAGCGGCGACCCCCATCGGAGGAGTCCGACCTCACCACCAGCGGCGCTTCTGGTTGGACATTTCGGTTGGACCCAGTGCATATCAAAGAAGCCCTGCGGCGCGTCGCGATCAGCAGACCTGTTGGAGAGACCCCATGTGTGTAGCAGCAGTCCTATGTGAAAGCAGACATGTGTGTCGCAGTTGAGCTATGTGATAGAGAGTTGAGCTATGTGTCAGAGAAGAGAGCTATGTGATAGAGTTGAGCTGTGTGTCAGAGAAGAGACCTATGTGATAGAGAGTTGAGCTATGTGTTAGCAGACCCATTTGAGAGCAGTCCTATGTGAGAGCAGACATGTGCGTCAGAGAAGAGAGCTATGTGATAGAGAGGTGAGCTATGTGTTAGCAGACCCGTTTGAGAGCAGAGCTATGTGTTAGAGAGGAGAGCTCGGCTTTTGCGGTCTCTAAGCTGTCGGTCCCAGTGCCGAATTTGTAATGCCTCTGTATATAAGCTGTACATAAACCTTGTTTAACTCACCGCCGTCTCGACCGCTCGTCTTTCAGCTCTGCGCTGAAGCAGTCGCGAGCTGAGAAACCTACGCTACCAAACGGCTGGTGACCTTCCTGGCGGAGTTCGAAGCAGTGGCGCCTTCGGGACCGTGTTGGCGTCGCCGTCTTTTGAAACAGTGGTTGCAGTGGTGAGATTTCGGGGCGCCCTTCGTAACGTCGTCGGAGGCGCACGTCGCAACACTGTATAGATATGTTCTTGCAGTCACAGAGCCCAGCGCCCAAGTCGGATCATTCAGTGATGAAAGCCAACATAGCGCATGGTGGTTCGTTAACACAGAGAAATTCGGGCTATATAAATATGGGCGGAACTTCCTGAGTGCCCAAACAAGAGCAAGACATTCACTCTCTGTTATTGAATATTTGCGCTCGGCAGATGTGAGAAGGCGGCTAGCGTACGCGATAACTTGGTTGTGTCCCCGCTGGCGTTGGGCTAGAACGGCTCCTATCCCGTAGCCACTCGCATCGGTTCGGACTTCTCTCGAAGCGGACGGGTCGAAGTGGGCCTATATAGGTGGAGTCATGAGGAGAGTGATGAGGTGAAAAAAGGCGGCAGCTCAAGCGGAACCCACATTAAAGTCACGTCTTTCTTCAGAAGGTCGGTGAGTGGTCGAGCGATCATTGGAAAATCTTTCATGAACCTTCTAAAATGGTAACAAAGTCCCACAAAGCTCCGGACATTCTTGACAGACTGGGGTACAGGAAAGCTCGTGACGGCATGAATTTTCTCCGGGTCAGGCTGCACACCTGATGCGTCGACAAGGTGGCCCAACACCATAATCTGCTGGCGACTAAAGTGACCTTTCGACGACTTTAGTTGAAGGTCATCAGTGCGGAAGATGTCGATAACCGCTGACAAACGCTGGAGGTGTGTCTAAAGAGTAGGCGAATATACAAGGACATCATCCAGGTAGCACAGGCATGTTGACCACTTTAACCCTTGTAAGAGCGAGTCCACCCTACGATCAAACGTAGCTGGGGCGTTGCATAGCCCAAACGACATCACCTTGAATTGGTATAGGCCGTCGGGAGTTAAAAACGCAGTCTTTTCATGGTCTTTCTTGTCCACCGCCATCTGCCGATAGCCAAAATGTAGGTCGAATGAAGAAAAGTATCGCGTGCCGTGAAGACAATCGAGGGCGTCATTGATTTGGGGCAAAGGATAAACGACCTTTTTCGTAACTCAATTAAGATGACGGTAATCAACGCAGAAGCGCCACGTGTCGTCTTTTTTTAACGGGCACAACAGGAGGTGCCCAAGGGCTCGAGGAGGGGCTCAATAATTTTTTTGGCTAGCTTCTTGTTGACTCCTTTTCGAATTACCTTACGCTCTGTGGCAGACACCCGGTATGGTCGGCGATGAATGGGAGGAGATTCAGCTGTATTAATGGGGTGCTTCGCAGGGGAAGTGTGACCGATTGGACGGCTGTCGATGTCATATATGTCACGGTAGGAAGCCAGAAGGCGGAATAGGGTGTCGGATTCCTCAAGTTTGAGATTTCAGCTTGATCATGGAGCGCAAGGTCGCATCGAGGAATATGGCATCCTGTGGGCGACGTGGAAGATCGCAGCATGCGTCTGCCACAAAAACCGGTGACGTGGGCGTCTATTAAGGCTTGAAGGGTGGCGACTGAAATACCGTGTGGTAGTACTTGCTGCTTGAAACCAAATTGATAATGAAAAGAGATGTTCGGTTAGAGGCCATGGTTAGGAAGAGTGTGGCACTGTGATGTCACGTGCCAGGCGAAATCAGGCATAGGCGTGATGACATAATCAACGTCAACACCAGGTGAACGTGTTGCCAATTCTCTGAATTTGAGGGCTTTTGGTGGTATCCGACTAAAGTTTGTGGTACAGAGGCTTTTCGACAGCTCGGGACGAGAATATGGAAGAATAGAAAGTTCTAAACAGAGAGTGGCGGCAGAGCAGTCAATCAGGGCAGAATGCGTCGATAAGAAATTCATCCCGAAAATGAGGCCATGAGGGCAATTGTCGAGCGCGGTCAATAAATCAGCAACATGGTGGTCGGCAAGGCTAACTCAAGCGGTACACATTCCAATGACGGTTACAGCTCCACCATCGGCCCCACGGACGGCTTGTGTTCCGGCAGGCGTGAGTACTTTTTTGAGGCGGCGACAGAGACGAGCACCTATTATAGACACCTGAGCTCCAGTGTCAACTAAACCCGCCAAAGACCGTCCTCGTGCACTTCCAGCAAGTTATTATTATTAGAGAGCGTCAACGGAGGATTTGGGACAGTTGCTTTTGGTGCAGCTCTACCTCCAGAATCTAGTTGTCTATCCGGAAAGATCCACAATTATTAGGCGATGGATAGCGGCGGGGTTGGGGCGACGGAAAATGGCGGCGTTGCAGTGTCGGCGAACGAGCGGTAGAACGGTGGTTAGGTGCGTCGGAAGCAGGGTACTCATGGCTGGGTGAATACCGAGGGGGTCCTCGTATGGCTGAGGAAAAGAAGAAAATTGGCTCAAACGGGGGGAGGGGGTGGTCTCCAAGTGCTGCGACAGAAGCGGGAGACATGGCCAACTCGGTGACAGCAGAAGCAGATCGGCTTGTCATCTGCTGTTTTTCATTCCGTCGGATTGCGGGATCTGGGCAGAAAGTACAGGTCATGGCGTGGTGCATATATTGTCATCGGTCTGTAGTCTGGTCGAGAGATGGAGCAGGTGACAGGGAAGCCAGAGTTAGCAATTTCTCGCCGCATGACTGCCTGAATAACTGACACCGCCGGAGTTGTTTGCACGGTGCCCTGGTCGAGTGGAAGTGCATGAAACGGCGCTGGACAGGCCACCTCAAGCTCGCGGCGAACGATGCGTGTACCATTCTCGTGCAAAGGTGGTGTGGCACCGATATCGGTACAGGTTGGCGTGACAGCCGTGTTTGGGAGCCACAAAAATTGAGGCAGAACTCGGTGATCTTTTGCCATTTAGAAGCGCTGGCATTCCTTAATTATGAGATCAATGGTAATGACGTTGTTGTACACGAGCAAGTTGAAAGCGTTGTCCACGATGTCCTTGAGTATGTGGCCCACACTGTCGCTCTCGGTAATTTGCTCGTCCACTTTGCGGCACAATGCGAGCACGTCCTGTATGTACGATACATACGACTCGGTTGATGACTGTACACGGGTGGCGTGTTCTTGTCGTGGGGCCATTTGTCGAGCGAATGGGTCCCCAAAGATGTCGCACAGTCGTTTCTTGAAGATGTCCCAGCTGGTGAGCTCGGCCTCATGAGCGTCGAATCATACGGGTGAGGTGCCATCCAAGTAAAAGATTACGTTGGCGAGCATCATGGTAGGGTCCCATCGGTGAGACAGGCTAACGCGCTCGTACATGTGGAGCCAGTAGGCGACGTCCAGGCCAGGGTGAACGGAGAACGTACCGGGATCACGGGGACGGGAAATCGCAAGGTACGTAGTAGCTGGCGCTCCAGTTGAAGAGGTAAAGACGTTGAAGAGTTGGTATTAGCAGCAATGACTGGAGGTTGGACGGTGCGACCACTGCGAACCTTCGTGGTGAGGATGGGGAACGTTCCACCTCCACCAAATATGTTACAGAAGAGAAGGAACGCCGTGTCGACGAGGCTGTGGAATAAATATATATTTAAACCAGCAGCAGTGGCGTGACCGGTTCACCAGACACCGAGCGGAGCCCACTTTTCGTCCCCTTCGTCCGGCACACACGCGCATCACCCCACAAATTGTCAACATGCATGCTTGTAGCAATATGTCACGAGAGAAGAGAGTATGGCTTCACAACGAGATTCAAAAGATGTTGGATGCGCAAATTATCCGTCCATCCACGTCTATGTTCGCTTAACCTATCACCATTGCACCAAAGTTGGATTGAAGTCTTTGTCGCAGCACGAACTACCGACAAATTAATAAACAGACTGAGCTTTTTCTGTTTCTTATGCCACGTATACACTCTATTATCAATTACACGAGTGACTGCAGAGTTTTCTCGTGCATTCACCTATGTAAAGGATATCGACAAATTCCTATTTTTGAAAAATACAAAAAATATTCTGCCTTCATCACGCCTTTTGACATTTACGAGCATACCCGACTCCCATTTGGATGAAAGACCTCACCTGCTTGGTTCTAGAAAATGATGAACGACATCTTACGACCATTTCTCGAGAAGTTTTGTGACGTCTACATAGCCGTTATAATAGCTTACTCCCGCAACGAGGAAGAACACTCATGCCATCTAACTAATGTACTTAAAGCACTTTGTGATGCCGAGCTGAAAATTATTGACAAGAACAGTGAGTTTTGCTGAAGTGGTGTTTCTTTGAAGAGTATTTGATAGCCAAACCAAGACAACAAAACAGGAATCAAGCGAACGAATCGCAAAAATGCAGAAGCCATATGACTCGCACTCTTTACGGGTATTTTGGGGTCTTGCAGCGCATTTCCGGTTATTCATTAGAGATCATGTGACGAAAACCAAATGCTTCACAGAAATGACTAAGAAAAATGTGCCATTTCAGTGAACAGCAGAGTGTGAATCTGTTTATCACAGCATTGTGACCATTATTTCATCGGATCCGGTCCTGACTCTTGCAGACTTCAAGTTGCCCTTTACACTGAACACTGATGCTTCTTACTATGGCACAGGCGCAGTACTTTACCAGAGAGATAACGACTCTCCACGGAGTCACCAAAAGAGGGTCGTCGGGTACTATTCGTACACCTTTTTGAAAACGCAATTGAACTACACGAATACAGAGAAGGAAGCCTTGTCAGTCTTAATTGCCGTACGCTATTAAAGACCTTACCTGGATGGCAGGAGTTTTACGCTCTTTACTGATCACCAAGCCTTAACGTATATCCTTAACCTCACCGAAGCGCGAGAAAAAATTTCTAGGTGGGTGAGTGAACTCCGGCAGTTTTCTTTCGTGGTCCACCACAGGCCTGGGGAACACCTCGAGGACGCATATGCGCTTTCGAGACTTGCAGTATTTCCTGATCAGGAAAATGCCAACGCAACATTGTTGTAGGATGGAACTGAAGAAGTTAAGTTCCACAACGGAAAGTTCACAGTCCCAGCAACATTGGTGCCTCGAATTTTGAAACTCTACCACGACTCCCTGCATCCAGGTGGACATGACGGCTTTTAGAAGACATACTACAAAATTTGTCAGCGTTTCCAGTGGAAACATATGAAGAGGACGTTCAATGGTACGCTCAGTCTTGTCATCAATGTCAAGTTCACAAAGCCAAGTGCCTTCAGAGAATTAACGAGATGGCTTTGCCTCAGCGTTTCAACGTATCGTTTGAAGTCATTCAACTGGATTTTGCAGAGCTCAAGAAGAAGGATCTAGGGGTAAAAAAAATGGCAGCATATCCATGGAGTGAATGACTGACAGTGCGGCGAAGCATCCGTCCGTCCATTCGTTCTTGCTTCCGTCCATCCATGCGTGCATCTCTGTGTCCGTCTGTGTGACCGCCCATGCGTCCATCTGCCCATCCGTGCGTGCGTCTGTTCGAGCGTCTGTCCCTGTGTTCATCCATGCATCCGCCCCTGCGTCCGTTCATGTGTCCATCCATGCATCTGTCTGTGTGACCGTTCGTCCATCTATCCAACACTCCAAGTACAACCATCTCGCATCTTTTGGCATATATTCCCCATATAGAAACACCGCCATCGAGCGGACATTCCAAGGACTAAACGAGAGGTAGCACACGCACACTTTCATAAAGATTGCGCTTCGTGTCTACTTCCCACCT
This sequence comes from Rhipicephalus microplus, assembly GCF_043290135.1. Lineage (NCBI taxonomy): Eukaryota > Metazoa > Arthropoda > Arachnida > Ixodida > Ixodidae > Rhipicephalus > Rhipicephalus microplus. Next base: position 121,098,509 of record NC_134704.1, read on the forward strand.
TTAACGATTTCGAGTTCATAGTATAATACTAGTTCACTGTATTCATGGCACTGCGGCCCAACGCTTGCTAAACAGTTCTAAAACTTAGGAGGTTACGGCCAGCGAGTATAACGTAGCAACGCTTTCTTGTCTTCTGTGCGTTGTTGAACAAAAAAATTCTCAGTCGCGTTAACTAAAAGCCGAATGCTCCTGTCTCTCATTTCCCCTTAGCAGCCGTTGGCATGTACATTGAGCACTATCTTTTTTGTTCAACAACGCACAGAACAAATCTATTACCGGCACCACTTTAGGGGTCAAAATGTTATACTTGTTACCCACTACTACAATGGCTACGAGGGACGAACGGGTGCCGCTATAAAAAGCTTCGCCCCTAAAACACAATCTTTTCTAGTGGCTATAGACGAGTCAAGAGATGTTCAATAATACGAAAATAGTAATATGAGATAATGTACCAGCATTTCTCAGTCAGCGTTTGCAAGATTGGGCGATGGAACGAGGAGTTATGTTGTGACGCTGCGCTCTGTACCATCCTGCAGGAAATGGCATGGCCGAAAGAACTATTCGGGATTCGAAGCAGTTCATTTTTATGTACCCAGGTTTTCAGGGCAGATGGAAGTGCTGCTTGGAGGCAGCTGTTGCTCAACACAATCGGTCGCACACTGCGGCTGGACATTTGACGAGCGGCCGTGTTGCAACGGTCCACCCAGTTAGAGTCAGCGAGCTGGGCCGCGTACTCTGCTGCTCGCTGGGTGAGCTCAGCGATGCAAGTTTTGAGCTTTTGGTTGTGTTTTTGCCGGCGCCATCGGCGGACGAGGCTGCGCCGGGCCTCCCAGAGGTGAAGGAGGTGGTTATCTACCGCCGGAGTCGCCTCGGAGAGTTTAATTTGTGTTTATATGGAGCGTAATGAGAAAACCAGTTGCTGGGACCAAGCAAGGTATCCTTGCTCTTCAATAGGTGTCGAATCGGCCCATATTTGCCGAAACTTCGTGTAATCGGGTAATTTTGCCTCTCCGTAGGGTCTTGCCAAAGGATAGGTGCGATGGTGGTGTTGAGTATGCAGTGGTCGCTGCCGAGGGTCTCCTCAGTGTTGATCCAATCCGCATACTGGATGTTTTTTTGTGAGTGTAAGGTCCGGACATGTGTCCCGGGTCACGGAGTTACCCACGCGAGTTGTGTAGGCAGGGTCGGTGTGAAGAGTTAGGCCCAGCGTGGACATAAGTTCCGCCAACTTACGTCCACGCTTCTCTTCACGTGCATACCCCCAAAATGTGCTGGGGGCATTAAAAATCACCCACGATCACTAGAGGGTCCCTGCCTGCAGCCTTTAAGGCACGGCTAAAAAGGTCTGCGAATGTAATGTTGCTTAGTTTCGGTGAGCAATAAATGTTTAGCACGTGCAGTGGCGGGTCCTGTTTACGCAGCGGAAGGAGTGTCATCATCACGTATGAAAAAGCTCACCAGGGCGGAGGAGCGAATCCTCCTTCGCCTTTATACCAAAACTCCATTGTGCCAGGCAATCACAAAACACTTTAACCCCGTTTGCATGGGGAAGTGCCCGCATTGTGAGGAAAATTCCTGTGACATTTTCCAGATGGTGTGGGCATGCCAAAAAACCAAAAACCTTACCCCACTACTCAACCCTTCGCGGGAGGACTGGGAGGCAGCCCTGTTCGGTTGCTCTAACCTGACGGCCCAACGGGCCTTGGTCGAGCGTGCCCGGGCCGCGGTCAACGCCAATGGGCTCCCGTAAGAGGGAGCCCACCTAATGTTTGTACGGGGCGGCTCCTTAAGGACCGTTCCCACCCTCCCTGTAAATAACATCTGTAAATAAATGTTTTTCAGCAGCAGCAGCGCACACTGCGAGCATCGGCTGTAGCCCATATTTTACAGCTTTCATAAAGGTACCCATGCTTCCTGCATATCAAAAACTTTGCATTGCAGACCACCTGCAATTGTGCCAAAAACGAAAAACTTCAGAACCCTACCAGCAATACCGGGAAATTATGAACAGAAACTTTGAGCGCCGCCACAACACGTGGATACCTCTGATACAATTGAACAATCTGGTGCTCGTCAGAAAAGGCCTTCCCGGCACAAAGCAGGTGTACATGGGACCTGATTGCATGGTGCAGATCGCAGTGCAACATGGCGTTCTGAAAAGGGTTGGTTACACCAACGATGACGGTGTGCTGTAGCTGGCGACCATTGGAAACGTCTACATGTATCACCCCAGGAGGGATGATTCTTCAAAGAGGGAAAGTGTACGTGGACGTCAGGCAAAGTTGGAGGGAGACGAAGAGGAAGAAAGTGTTAGAAATAAAGACGATGGCTCACACCCCAGCCCATAAAGTTTTCCTATATACACTCTAGGGAACTCTGGCGCTAGTATCTATGAGAGCTGCAACGCATGGCGCTTCAGCGAGCATGGCAATGATGGGTAGTACACACATTTGTCTAATTTTCGTACTTCTGGCCTGATTCTGGCTCCGTGTGTGTTGGTGTGGCTTGGAGCTGTTTTCTCACGAAAACATAAATTAGCAAATGTTCACCATTTGCGCTTCACAACTTTATTCTTTTTGACTTACCATTTTGAATCAAGTTACTAAGTCTAAAGGGTTCGTTTTTTCTTTCGAAACAAAACCGTAACCAGGAATAAACGAAGCCGCAAGTACGATTCACCGCCTGCAAGTACGAAGACTAGACAAATGTGTGTACTACCAATCATTCCCATGGTCGCTGAACGATCGCAGCGCCAGAGTGCCCTCTAGTTAATTTTGGAAAACTCTATGCCCCAGCCTAGTGCAACTATGTATCATTACATATAGGTGTTCTGTGATATGCTAACAGGCACGCGCCGCGCTGTGTTGCTTTCATGCATGCGTGTTTGAGTGCACCCGGCGTCCCTCCGTCACGAATAGAGACAGGCGCAGTGCTGTCTGGGTAACGCCGTCGGCGCGAAATGCAGCATGCGGCGTTTCACGCTGGTTGCCGCCGGACGCTAGTCGTGCCGGTCACGCCTGGCGTCCGACATTAGAGAGCTCGCGTTTGGCTAGCGTAGCGTCGCTGCGCCAGGCGTGTGCACGCGTCAACGTTACGTCGGAGTATATTGGGCCTTTCATAATGCACTCGCTTCACATATACCAAATTTGACGTTACGTATCGTCAATGGATGATGGAGGTTTATGACTGGTGCGAACACGATAATCTTGAGCTGCGTGTCATGTAACAACATGGCTACATGACACACTCATGAAGCGCTCGTGGCCGTTTTGCTATCTCCAAGTACACCAAGTTTCGTGTTACGTGACGTCAATGGATGACGAAGGTATATGACTTGTGCAAACACGATAATCATGACACACGTGTCATACACCAACATTACATCGCACGCTCATGCTGCGCTCGCGGCCGTTTCGCTACCTCCACATATACCAAATTTGGTATCACGTGAGGTGAATAGACGAAGGTAAATGACACGTCCAAGCATGATAATCATCATATGCGTGTCATGTAAAACATGACTACATTCTACTCCTATAGCGTGCTCATGGCCGTTTCACTAATTCCACATATACCAAATTTGGTATAACGTGTCGTGAATGGACGACGAATGAATATAACAGGTCCAAAATTGATAATCACGATATGCGTAACATGAAAAACGTGACTAAATGCTACGCTCATAGCATGCTCACGGCCGTTTCGCTAGCTCAACAAGTACCAAATTCAGCATCAGGTGACGTGAATAGATGACGAAAATAAATGACATGTCCAAACATGATAATCATTACATGCAAGTCATGTACGGCATAATTTTTTTCCGCCTCTAAACGTTGTGCTGATTTAAAAAAAACATATCAACATTCCTCATTCGAGCTTCGCATACCATCGATTCCCACTGTACGTGGGGTCTGACACTTTTTTTTTCCTCGATGTAGAAGGTTATCGATGCACCGACATTGACAGCGACGATGAACGATCAGCTGCTAGCTCCCGAGAAACTAATGGCACTTCACGTCCTCCCGTGCGTTAATGTTTTTCATGCTCATAAGTCGCTTTGACTGTATTTAATGTATAGTATCATTCGACATGGTCAAAAAAAAAGCATAGCTTTTCTTGTGCACTGTATGTTGCGCGATTACTGCAGATGCTATTGAAAGCCGCATGCCACCAACACGCTCGAGCTCGACCAGCAAAGCGAATTGCTTTGAGCGATGGAACGAGCGGTTCCGACTACAATGCACGCCTTTCTGCCAACTTCTCCTGCATTTCACCGGTACCTTCCAAACGGCGTTGTTTTTCGACGGATTTTCTTATTGCGACGTTGCGTAAAGCGTACGTGCGTATTTTTCTCGATATTTTTGTTTCTATTGTGCTGGTGGAACGTGCGACATTCGAGTTCAGTGAATATCATACGGCTAGAGTTTGAACGGGGCTATGATACCTGCGCTATTTTCATGTAATCTTAAATGCTTGTGTTCCGATGAGTAACCACATCTGTGTTTCTTACAGCACCAGTAATGATGACGGTGTAATATATTTGCAAACCATCGCCACATCAAACATTCGGTCCCGTGCAATTGCGATCGTGCTGCTCACTAGTCGCCTGCTACTGCGGTAAATCCTTCAGGCAGGTTCAGCACATACTATCTTTGAGTGTCGTTGAGTTCATACGTATATTCATGCGTTTTTCAGTCACACGCGAAGGGCTACACAGTGTATCGTTGATCGATGGTTGATCAGGTGACACTACTATGCGGTAAAAAAATGAAGTAGTAAACATTTAGCAGTTCGTATTGGTTTGAAAGGTAGTTTGCTCCGATATACATACACTTAACGATTAAGAGTTCATCTGGTGAAACCGGTAAGTGGCGTTCGTTCATGCACCCTAACTTTTCCTATGTAAATTCGCGGGTGGACCCTCCTCCTGCAGCCCTCTTGGATTGCACGGCGTGCCACCTATTGCGCGTGGGCATTGCGAATACATCGATCATAAATCACCAAGTGGCCCAATTGTTCGCTTTGGCTATTTACCACATTGACACGCATATATTTTTTATTTCAGGGTATTATTTAGAAGAGTAACTGAAGACACAAATAAAGCAAACAGTTTAGGACCGTAATAAAAAGCCCACAACTTATTCAACCACGCAATTTATTGGCATGGCAATTGACATGAAGGATAATTATGACAACTTAGATTTTAGACCACACTGGCACGCCATCTTGGTGAGGTGTTCAGCCTCACACCTTTTCTCTCTAGTATAACACGATTTATAGAACTCGCTCTTCTACTACATGCTGCATTAATCATTGACGGTTTATTTAGTAATGTTTGGGCTCACATTGTCACCATGTCATTTTACTTTTGTTTACTTTAAAGCCTTGTGTCTACTTCGAAATGCAGCTAAAATAACGTCTATGCATCAGAAACACAGGCGTTTTCTATAAACGCTTCACAATACAACATTTAATATCGCAGCAACATTGCGTTGTACCAGCGTACATAGCCCTAAGGTGTTAGGGCATGACAGAACGACTTCGTGGTTTGAAGTCGGCCACCCATTACAGAAAGCGCACACGTTACTGCGCCTTCTTCTGTAAGACCACGTAGTGGTTGCTTAGCAAGTTCAAAAAGAGTCCATTCTCATGATTTCTCGAGGTTTAAAGCATGCTACCCACTATGAAAGATGCAGCCATATGCAAAAGATGCACAGTCACAAGCCACTTTCAACGTTATTGATAATATTGTAGTAATTCAAAATCTTATGTTCTCGAGCACTTTCGTATACGACAAAAAAACTATGCACTGAGTAGTGGAAGTACGCACTATGGACAGGATATTTCGGTCGCCTTACACTCTTAAAGAAGAATAAAACACTTTCGGGGAACTACTACTGACTTCAAAGAGGCCTACTACATCATGAATGTTCGAAATTCTTGTGTAGGGAGAATGCGGGGCGGAGCGTCCACAATGTCATCATTTATACTTCTTCGAAAAAGCATTTTGACCGCTACACACTTATGAGGCATAAAGTGCTCTTGGTAGATGCTGCGGCTGGCGACAATGAAGAATTTTGTCTGAGAGTTTCGTAATGGGTTGAAGCAATCACCCACACACTCATTACGCAATTCATATTGTGTAACACCTGGTTGTTGCTTTACTGTTCTAAAGCATTTTAATACGCGTGTTAACGTGATTCCTTAGCCAACATAAAGGTTGCATAATATTTCTTTGGAATGGAGTTTCGCGCAACGGCTTAGCTCAGTGGCATAATGCGGCTGCGATAGACCCCTTGTGCAAACTGCAGGCAATCCTAAATATTTTTCTAAATAATATATTTGTTTCAATTCACACCATAGCGGTTACGAACACCGGGGCTGGTGGCAGCGGCAGACAACTACGACACTCTTGTTATCATGTCACAACAGCTTTCGCTGTAAAATTTAGTCCTACGCCACCCTCATTGTGCGCACATTGTGATTCCTCAAAATGAAAGTTTATACTCTCTTTCGCTCAGCTACCCCAACGCCTGCGTCCGTGACGTAAGGCATTTGAGTGAGTACTGTTTACGTGGTGTTTTTTTACGTGTCAATGCAATGTATTTTGTGCGGATGCCTTATGTCCAAAAATGAAACAAAATCCCAGCATATAAATGGAGTGAATGATGGTGAGTGTGCGCGGCTCCAAATGTACATTTGTAAACCGTGAATCTGCCGTACATCTTGCCCAGTCGATCATTATGTAAAGCCGGCGAGCACACGCCGCAGCTGTTTTCCGAGCCCTCCTATCAGCCGCCTTATCTTCGTCGCTCATATTCGAACCACACATACTGCCGGCGAAAGAGGAAGCGTGCCAAGAGCGAACTCATTTCATTCCATTAGCGAACGCGGTCTCCTATATCACACGAGAGCGCATATCTGAGTGGAGCGAGCGCCGCAGCACCATCTGGTGAGCACTCTGAGTACTAGCCGTGACTACTACAACGCAGGACTTGTCTACGCCTCAAGGGGCTTCGCTCGTAAAAAACATGGCAGGCCTGAGCAGAAAGGACAGCACAGTCACAGTGAAAGCTGAAAAATAGTTATTTCTAGAATCCGTTCTGAGATACGAATACAAGTACGCCCGTGGGGTACCCATTGCGACAGAAATTGTATTCTTCTCACAAAATGTGAAGAACGCACTACGCCATTGTTCGTCACTCTGCGCAGGGGCGAGGTACCCGCTACGTATTTGCAAAGCGTTATGTGCATTTGGTTTATGCTCTGCCTGATGACGAAGAGGAATAATGACTGCACACTTCGTAACGGGTTGGAATCATTCAACGACTCACTTCTCACGCAATTTGCTTTGTGGGACATACCTCCTTACACAAGTTGCATTGTCTGACGGCTTGTCCTTATTTCATTCCCCACCGTGATATATAATAAATATGTTAACGGCGGTTCCTTTCCACCAAGGCGCCAGTGAAGATCTTTTTGCGAAAGAGTTTCAAGCACCGGCATGACTGTTTGCTAGAATACTGAGTTGCCACGAACTGGGCTCTAGTTCGAACCTCGTTCCATCCTGGACATTTTGCTTTATTTTCGGCTTCTTCTTATGTTTGTGTAGATGTGACAAGGTCACATTTACACACACGTTGCCCTTCACTTCTCTCTCTATTCTCCTTTAATCTCCTCACCCCTACCCCCGTGCAGGGCAGCAAACCGGACGTGCGTCTGGTTGACCTCCCTGCCTTTTATTTCTTCCCTTCCTCCTCCTCCTCCTCCTCCTCCTTCTCCTCCTCTTCTTCTTCTTCTTCTTCTTCTTCTTCTTATCTCGCAAAATAGCGACTATGGACACCGACAGCAGCAGTGAGCAACTGCGGAGCCGTAAAGTGTCCTTGTAGTGGCATTCACTGTAATACATTTGATACATGTGCGTGTACGAAATATGCATGAGAGAGACTGTCTCTGAATATGGGCTTAAATTGCAACAGGGCACAAATTTGGAGTTAAAAAATATTCTAGGCCCATTGCTGAACACCTCCTGTGCGTTAGACTCTACACAATTGCTACTGACGTTCTTACGGGTCACAGGCATGAACGACACCTTGCAGATAGTGCAGTGCATGTGAGTGACTTTATTGTTATGTGGCTGTTATGCGTGTATGTAACTGTATGTGTTGTGTGTTTATCATTGTATATATGACTTTCATCACCTGGCTACTGGAGTGGCCTGTCAGGTGAAAAACCAGGCAAACCTCTCCAGCTTCCCGTTAAAATATTTCTCTCTCTGAAATACTGAAAGGAAGGCACAACCATACCAGGCATTCTAGCCAGGTGGTCAGGTACATAGCACCGCTTACTACTTTTATTACATGAAAGTTTGTAATTTCGAAGGTGCGAAATACATTGAAACCATTATACCTTCATCCATGTTAAAAGTTCAAAGCACACTGCTTGCTTGGGCTTGAAAGCACAATCTTTCACTACATTATAATCAAACCAGCCACTGATTTGTAGCGGACACCACGTGCACCACAATTCAAAGCTAGCATCTGCGTCAAACTCAGGTTCGTGTTCCCAAAATTATTTTTGCAATTAGACGTCAGTCGGCATAACATTATTACATGAACTTGGTGTACATACTTGCACATTTTCACTCAGCTGCTAACTTTTACCTGTGTGACTACAATGATTCACTGTCGCAAAGCTCAGACCATCGCACCATCGTGACTCCTCTAGAGTTTCCGACTGTCGCAGACTGCGCTGAGTGGCACTACTGTGCTGTGCTGCTTTTTCTCGCGCTTAAGGACGATGCAGTAATGCAGACAAGCTGAATTGTTCTCAACGCGTGTTTTTTTTCGTGCTTTAGGATCTCATATTTCACCTGGCCATGTCTACTTAGAACCACACATGCACAGCTTGGCAGCCCAGTACAATGCGGTTTTGGGGTGAGGGCGACCGTTCTTTGAATAACCTAGATGGTCAAAATTTCCGCACTCTTCCACTACAACGTTTTGCATAATCATTTGGTGTCTTTCGGGGTTTGAAACCCCAACAGTGATAATAGTGCCCGTGCAGCTGAGTGAGTAACCGGCATATGCTCGTATGCGCCTCTGTATAAGAACGGCGCTGAACGCCAGGCACGTGAAATGTACGAAACGTACGGTGCCGTCATCACGGAGGCCAGCCGAAAGTAATAAATATTGATACAAAACAGCCGCTAAACACGGCTGCATGAAAGAAGAGGACGAAGTCAGTTTTCGTTGGATGCTGATCTGGCGCCATCTTGCTCGTCGAGACCTGTGCGCTGTAAATAGTTCATTAAACAAGTTACTCGTAACATTATTGGTGGAGATGAACGACCCCCGTACCTTGATGGAGACATGCAGCGGTCGCACCATCGGCGACCTTTCGACTGCTTCGACTACTGGTACTTCCTCTACGTCGCCATCATCAGTTTAAGCCACCACCTACGTCACACTCCCGCACCTCCAGGATCCCGGCACTTTCTCCGGTGATGGTACGATCGATCTCGACACTTGGCTGAAGCGGTACGAGCGCGTCAGTGATACTCACCGCTGGGATCCCACGCTCATGCTCTCCAACGTGCTTTTCTACCTGGATGGCACTCCCCGAACATGGTTTGAAAGCCACGAAGCCGACATAACGAGCTGGAATCTCTTCAAAGAAAAGATACGTGACCTGTTTGGCGATTCATCTGGTCGTCAGCTCGCTGCGAAGAAGACTCTTGCCACAAGGGCCTAGTCTTCTACCGAATCGTACGTCTCCTACATTCTTGCCGTTTTGGCCCTTTGTTCCAAGGCCGACCAGTCCATGTCGGAAGACGAAAAGGTTAACCACGTCTTGAAAGGCATTGCCGACGATGCTTTCAACCTGCTGGTTTTTAACAACGTCTCGAGCATCGACATCATCCTTAAAGAATGCTGACGTCTCGAACAAGCTAAAGCCCGCCGTTTAGCCCAAAACATCGTGCGCCTTCTGAACACAGCGGCCACTTCTTCGTGTGACGATGCCTTCCACCAGGCCCCTGTATGTGACATTCTCACACGCACCATTCATCGAGAGGTCGAGGCAGCACAACCAATAGCCACGCCACTACCGACGCCTGCGCCTTCCCCGACCACGATTTCTTTGATACAAGCCGTCGTTCGTCAAGAGCTATCGAATGTCGGCCTACACTGTTCCTGCCGTATACTCTGCTGCGCCTTCTTTTCGTCCCCCTTCTGCTCCTCGCCGACAACGCAATCCGTCCGAATGGCGTACCCTTGATGACAGGCCCATATGTTTCAACTGTCGACGCGTTAGTCATATCGCACGTCATTGCCGCAGCCGCTGGGCTCCATCGTACCATTATGCACCTCAGTATCACACCAATTCTGCTCGTTAGTCGTCCCCATCACTTTCTCCATCAACGCCGACCACATTTTCCGCCCCTACAGCACCTCTGAGCAGACCTCGCTACGACTGGTCACCATCCCCTGCTCGTCGTCAGTCCCTGTCGCCCCCACAACGCCGTGCTGCCTCCCCGACCTATTCGCAGCACCTCTGACCGGAAAACTAGGCCGTGCAGCTTCTGGAGGTGGAGCTGCGTTGACGACCTTCGTACGAAATCCTCGATTAACGTTAACAATGAACCGGAACATTTTGGACGTTACTATCGACAATGTTCGTGTCAGTGCATTGATAGATACTGGCACGCATGTGTCCATTATGAGTGCTAACCTTCGCCGCCGACTTAGAAAAGTTGTCACGCCCACCCTCAACCGAGCTGTACGAGTCGCCAATGGAGGAACTGCCGCAATTCTGGGCATGTGATCTGCGCGAGTGTCTATTGGGGAGAGAAGCACTGTCGTTCTTTTCGCCGTTATCGAACATTGCCCTCATGAACTCATTCTCGGTATGTATTTTATAGCCACGCATTCTGCCCTCATAGACTGTTCAGCTGGCTCTCTCCATCTTGAATTACCCCTCTTTTCCGACCCACCTAGCCCACCGCAAACCAGCCTCTGCTGCATTGATTTCACGCGTCTCTATCCTAACTCCGTCACACATGTCGACTTATCCTCCACGCCGCCAGTACCTGATGGTGATTACATGGTGGCCCGGATTCCTGCAGTGATGCTTACGTATGGTGTTGCTGTGCCACATATGATTCTGACGATTAAGAGAAACCGCACCTTCCTTCTACTGGTCAACTTTTCACTCACCACCCAAGTTCTGCCACAAGGTATCTCCCTGGCCAAAATTACTGCTTTCCAAGATGACCATGTCGAGCCCTTCAGAGTTGAAGATTGCTGCAGCTCAGTCAGTGGTTCCACTCCATCACGTTCTTGGGGCGCCGACATCGAGCGAATAGTGTCATCGGACCTCACGTCTGAGCAAGCTGCAGCGCTTTGCCACGTTCTTGAGGGCTATCATGGCATTTTCGACTTTGCCAGCAACTCTTTAGGTCAAACGACCATTGTCACCCATCGCATAAATACTGGCCATGCAACCCGAATTCACCGACGCCCCTACCGTGTGTCTGCGTCGGAGCGTGCAATATTACAACATGAAGTCGGCAAAATGCTTGTGAAAAACATTCTCGAGCCTTCATGCAGCCCCTGGGCTTCTACAGTCGTCCTTGTTAAAAAGAAAGATGGAACATGGCGCTTTTGTGTCGATTACCGTCACCTTAACAAAATTACCAAAAAAGACGTTTATTCTTTACCTCGCATCGACGACGCCCTCGACTGCCTGTACGGTGCCACTTATTTTTCAACGATTGATCTTCGGTCAGGTTACTGGCAGATAGCCGTCGACGAGATGGACCGCGAGAAGACCGCATTCATCCCTCCTGATGGTCTTTATCAGTTTAAGGTGATGCCCTTTGGACTCTGCAATGCACCAGCCACATTTGAAAGAATGATGGACCAATGATGGCTCCGGGGGTTGAAATGGTCCACCTGCTTATGTTACCTTGATGATGTTATTGTCTTTTCGCCCACATTCGACTCGCATCTTGATCGTTTGTCAGCTATTCTGGACGTTTTTCGTCGAGCCGGACTCCAGCTTAGTGCCTCCAAGTGCCGCTTCGCTCGTCGTCGAATTTCCGTGATCGGTCACCTTCTCGATGCCCAAGGTGTGCGTCCAGACCCAGAGAAAATTCGCACAGTCACGAACTTTCCCGTTCCGAAGACCACAAAGGATGTCCGCAGTTTTGTGGGGTTGTGCTCGTATTTCAGACGCTTTGTTAAGGACTTTGCGACCATTGCACGCCCACTCACAGACCTCTTGAAGAAAGACGCCTCGTTTACCTGGGGCCATGACGAAGCGTCATCGTTTTCGTAACTTACGACACTGCTTACAACGCCACCAATCTTGGCTCACTTTGATCCATTAGCCCCAACCGAGGTTCACATGGACGCCAGTGGACATGGCATAGGAGCTGTGCTATTGCAGCAATAACGCGGACACGACCGTGTTATAGCCTACGCAAGTTGACTGCTATCTCCAGCCGAGCGCAACTATTCCATCACGGAGCGCGAGTGCCTCGCCCTTGTATGGGCAGTCGCCATGTTTCGCCCATACCTTTACGGGCGCTCATTCCGTGTTGTCACGGATCATCACGCGCTTTGCTGGCTAACCTCCCTGAAGGACCCCACGGGATGTCTCGCTCGTTGGGCTCTACGCCTTCAAGAGTACACGTTCTCTACAATGTACAAAACAAGGCGATTACATCAGGATGCAGATTGTTTATCCCGCTACCCTGTTGACAAAGCAACCGATACCGACGCTATCACGGACGTTTTTTTTCCGTGTCGCAGCTGTTAAACATTGGCGAAGAGCAACGTCGGGATACTTCTTTACGAGCCATCATTGACAAACTGGAGTCAACGCCTCGCGACCCGTCCCTACGAATGTTTTTGGTGAAAGACGGGATCCTATATTGCCGCAACCTTGATTCTTTCGGATCTGACCTACTTCCTGTCGTCCCAGTGCACCTGCGTTCCACTGTCTTGCATCAACTTCATGACGCTCCCATGACGGGCTATTTGGGCGTTTCTCGCACATACGATCGGGTACAACGTCGGTTTTTTTTTTTTGCCTGGACTTGCCCGCTCTGTTCGATGCTATGTCGCCGCTTGTGAGCCCTGTCGGCGTCGCAAAAGGCCGTCTGCCCTCCCAGCCGGCTACCTTCAACCGATCGACGTTCCCAACGAGCCTTTCTTTCGAGTTAATCTCGACCTGTTGGGTCCTTTTCCACTCTCCACAACCGGAAATAAATGGATTGCTGTTGCCATGGACTACGCGACGCGGTACGCAGTCACACGAGCACTCCCGACCAGCTGCGCTACCGACGTTGCGGACTTTCTGCTGTACGACATAATATTAGTGCACGGTGCTCCCCGTCAGCTTTTCACCGACCGGGGCCGCACGTTCTTATCAGCTGTCGTTCATGAAATCCTGAGGTCTTGCCATATCAAGCACAAATTTACTACTTCGTACCATCCCCAGTCAAATGGCCTCATGGAACGCCTTAACAGGACCCTAACCGATCTGCTTGCCAAATACATTGCGCCAGACCACCATGATTGGGACATTCATTTGCCATATGTGACGTTCGCCTACAATTCATCTCGTCACAACACTGCCGGATATTCGCCCTTCTATCTACTATATGGCCGGGACCCAACTCTACCTTTAGACACGTTACTACCTGCGGCCACTGAATATGCTGGGGAAGCCATTGCCCGCGCCGACCACGCGCGCCAAGTCGCCCGTAACCATCTACAGGCTTCACAGGCGCGCCAACAACAGCTCTACAATTCTCACCATAGGGACGTGCACTTTTCTCCGGGTTCTCTCGTGCTCCTCTGGTCACCTACTCGGCGTGTGGGACTGTCGGAAAAACTGTTGTCGCCCTACACTGGACCATTCCGTATCGTTCGCCAAGTGACAGACGTCACGTACGAGATTGTTCCAACTGATCCAACAAAGTCATCGTCAGCTCCGAGCGACATTGTTCACGTGGCTTGGCTAAAGCCCTATTACCCCTCTTTGACATCATCTGCGTAAATTTAGCACCGGGACGGTGCTTCTACCGCCGGGGGTTATGATACAAAACAGCCGCTAAACACGCCTGCATGAAAGAGGAGGACGAAGTCAGTTTTCGTTGGATGCTGGTCTGGCGCCATCTTGCTCGTCGAGTTCTGTGCGCTGTAAATACATCATTAAACAAGTTACTCGTAGCAATATCAACTCTCTTTTTCTTCATCGGTGTCCTAAGAGAGGCCAACTGGATGGCAGGAGCATCACGGCACCTTGGCCCTCTTTTTACAAACATTTTTGTCAATGTGAACGAGCACATTATAAACACTGGTGCAGACGGAACCACTACTCTCTATGAATGATTTTCCACAATTGGTTTCCACATGTAAATTCAGATGGCACCATAACACAATGGACGACTCCTTACCATGGCCGTGTTTCTGCCATGTCTATCTGCAGCACTGCTCAACAACGACTTCACGTCGTCTGTTCAACGTCATCGTAGTGCCTGCGCGCACTCGAGTAGAAGCGAAAAGTGAAGCGGAGCACCGCCGTGCGGTCTAGTGGCTAAGTTACTCGGCTGCTGACCCGCAGGTCGCGGGATCGATTCCCGGCTGTGGCGGCTGCATTTCCGATTAAAGTGGGAATGCTTTAGGCCCGTGTGCTCAGCTTTTCGTACAAGTTAAAGAACCCCAGGTGGTTGAAACTTTTCGGATCCCTCCAATACCGCGTCTCTCATAATCATACGGTGGTTTTGGGACGTTAAACCCCACATCTCGATCAATCAAAAGCGAAGCAGACACTGTGGGGACGCCGAGCCGACGATGTGGCAGAAATTTTCAGCCAGCTTCCGCATAGCAGCATAAGGTCACGGCAGAAAGACGGCTATGGTAGGGAAAGTCAACATGGCGGCACCTATGGGACAGTTTCCTTCCGCCTCGATCATAGCATGTTGTCCTCCTGCGCTATGTGGCCCGTAAGTTCGCACCACATGCGTTTATTTGCTTGATATTACCATCCTGAAGCTTCGAGAGCAATGTATTCGTCGGTATTTTGCAGTGCTTTCTTGATTTATACTCAATTTCTTGAATACGAGGCTTAGCAGGCATGGTTAAATAAAAACAGCTGATCTCCTTAACAAATACAGTACATACCTGATGTTTGCCCTCAGCTTAAGATGACACGAAGTAGTAGCTGCTTTCTCAACTTATTTTTGTTGTGATGATGTTTATTCAAACAGAGAACTCGCAACGAGATGCCAACAGAAAATGGGCGTACGGAAATTCTGGCAAAGGTGGCACTCGTTCTCACGCAATCAGACGATGATGATTCCACAGCCACGGCTCGTTCCCACTCAGGGGGGTCGGCCAATCAGAGCACGAGGTTTTTGTTCTCTTTCGAGGGTGCATACGAGTTGGTGCGTATGCTCCACTTCAATACCCCTAGGGTGAAGATTAGCCATCCTGGTAACTCAGGCAGTAGGCACAATGAGGGGGTCGAAGTAGGGGGTGTAGATGGTCGACGTGTACGATCTCACGTCCTATATGGCGCAAATCTGGCGATTGTGTTAGGGGCTCAATGGTGTAATTCACCAGCAAGGTTGCGTCAATGACATGGTACGGACCATGGCACCGGGCCAGAAGTTTAGAAGAAAGGCCAGGAACGTGTGTGGGCACTCAAAGCCACACAAGGGAGCCAGCACGAAACGTAGAAGCTATGTGATGAACATCGTCATGTCGGGTCTTTTGTAGACCTTGAGCCTTACTTGTCAGAGACCTAGCCAACTGACGGCAGTCTTCAGCTTATCTGGTGACCTCCGAAAGCGGGGAGCACTCAAATGCATCAGGGGGGTACGGGAGTATAGTGTCGAGTGGGTGGGAACATTAGCAGCCGTAAAACAGAAAGTACGGGGGAAAACTGGTAGTCGCTTGCGTCGCGGTATTATAAGCGAAGGTAACAAAAGATAATACAGCGTCCCAGTTAAGGTGGTCGGAGGAGGTGCACATCCTCAGCATGTCACCAACTGTGTGGTCGAACCGCTCAGTGAGACCATTTATCTGTGGATGGTATGCGGTAGATTTCCGGTAGATGATGATACATTCAGCGAGGATTCCTTGGATGACCTCCGACAGGAACACTCGACCCCTATCACTGAGTAATTCCCGTGGAGCACCATGGCGTAGAATGAAACTGCGGAGAATAAAGAGTGCAACTTCATGGGTGGTCGCTGCCGGTAGAGCTGCAGTCTCAGCGTAGCGTGTCAGATGATTGACGCCGACAATACTCCACTGGTTTCCAGAGCCACCTCAAGGGAGGGGGCCATTGAGGTCGATACCCACGCGGTCGAATGGGCGAGCTGGGAACGGGAGTGGCTGTAACATGCCAGTAAAGTGCCTCAGAGGTGTCTTGTTCTGTTGGGAAGTGATGCAAGCCAACGCATTTCTGCACAAAGCGATACATTCCTCGCTAGTAATGTTGTTGGCGCAGCCATTCGTAGGTTTTCAGGACACCTGCGTGAGCACTCTGGAAATCTGCATGGAAATTCATGCAGATGCCAGAGCACATATGAGCAGGGACAGCAAGTAGCCACTTCCGACCACCAGGCATATAGTTGCGGCGGTACAGAATGTTGTCTCACATGAAAAAGTGAGCTGCTTGCCGGCGTAGCGCTCTTGTGGAAAGGACAGCAGACGGATCGACAAGGTAGTCGATTAACAAGGCAAAGTATGGGTCTTTACACTGCTCCGAGAGCATGTCAGTGGTGTCGAGTGGTGACAAGGTGGTAAAAAGGGGTGACAGAGAAGCCACATCTGGTGTTAATAGCGATCGAGAAAGTGCACCAGCATCCGCATGCTTGCGACCAGAATGATATACGACGCGAATGTTGTATTCCTGCAATCGAAGTGCCCAATGCCTCAGGAGTCCGGACGGGTCTTTCAAGGGGGACAGCCAACATTTAGCGTGGTGGTCTGTGGCCACGCCGAAAGGATGGCCATAAATGTACGGACGAAACTTCGTCAACGCCCAGATG
Source organism: Rhipicephalus microplus (assembly GCF_043290135.1). Classification (NCBI taxonomy): domain Eukaryota; kingdom Metazoa; phylum Arthropoda; class Arachnida; order Ixodida; family Ixodidae; genus Rhipicephalus; species Rhipicephalus microplus. Next base: position 121,115,580 of record NC_134704.1, read on the forward strand.
ATGGCCAAACACTCCTTCTCTGTTACGGAGCAATTCAATTCAGCCTTCTTAAGAGCGCGGCTTGCATAAGCGACTACGTATTCGGCTTGGGTGCCTTTTCGTTGTGCCAAAACTGCACCAAGACCAACGCCACTTTCGTCGGTGTGAATTTTTGTGGCAGCAGTGGGGTCGTAGTGACGAAGAATAGGTGGTGAGGTCAGCAGGTAGCACAGCTGGGGAAACGCGTCGTCACATGGAGGTGACCGTGCAGATATACCTTTGCGGTTCGAAAGCAGGCTCGTAAGAGGTGCGATGATGGACGCGAAGTTGCGCACGAAGCGACGAAAGTAGAAACAGAGACCAACAAAACTTCTTAGGGCTTTCAGTGATGTGGGTATTGGGAAGTCAGTGACAGCTCCAAGTTTATTGGGATCCAGAAGAACACCGTTTCTTGTGACGACATGTCCCAAGATGATTAGCTTTCGTGCTGCGAAGTGGCACTTCTTGGTGTCAAGTTGTAGGCCTGCAGAAGTTAGACACGTCAGAATCTTATGGAGACGACCAAGATGTGTTGGGAAATCAGCTGAAAAGACTACGATGTCATCCAGGTAAAACGAGCAAGTTTTCCACTTGTCAGCACGCGAGGTGGTATCGATCATGCGCTCAAATGTCACAGGCACGTTTCAGAGCCAAAATGGCATGACTTTGAACTTATTTAGGCCATCTGGTATTACAAAGGCTGTTTTAGGGCGATCGCATTCAACCATTGGCACCTGCCGATACCCAGAACGCAGATCCAAGGATGTAGAGTACTCGGCGCCTTGTAAACAGTCAAGAGCATCGTCGATTCATGGTAGCGGGTAGACATCTTTCTTCGTAATCTCGTTTAAGCGGTGATAGTCTATGCAAAATCGAACACGGTGCCATTTTTTTTTCTTTACCAGAACCACAGGTGATGAATAAGCGCTTTGAGAAGGCTGTATGACTCCACGTTTAAGCATATTATCTACTTGCTCTGTGATGACGCGGCGTTCTTCGGCGGAAAAGCGGTAAGGAGGCTGTCATAGAGGCGAATGTGAGCCGGTGTCAGTAGTATGTGTGATAGTCGCGGTGCGGCCCAAAGCAGGTTCTTGAAAGTCTAAAGAAGAGCGAAACTTATTAAGGAGAGCAACAAGTTGCCGGCAATGTGAGGGGGGGGGGGGTCTGCGTCAATAGCATTGTCGAAAGCTGACGAAATTGACGGCTCAGGCGCAATCAGTGATTGCGGCAATGTGACATGGGGTTTCGTCGGGAAAAACAATATCATCGATATGGTCGAGAGACTGTACATATCCTATGGTTTCACCACGGAGTAAGCCAATGGGGCAGTTGAAGTGGTTGGTGACCTAACCAGCATTATGGTTAAACCATACGCAATTGTGAGAATGGCAAATGGGAGAACGATACTCTTGCGTTCAGTAAAAACCGTAGATGGCGTAAACATCACCGTGGCGTCAGTTTGCGTCACACATTAAAGGCTAATAGAGACTGAACCTTCCGGAGGCAAGGTGAAGTCGTCGTCAGCGACGAGTTTGCAGAGCAGTGGAGAACGGTCGGGAGATGAAAATTCACATGTTGGCACAAGGGACACTTTCGCACGCGAACAATCGATGATAGCTTGATGGCGTGATAAGAAATCCCACCCAGGATCAGGTCATGAGAATAATATGGTAGAACAAAACATTGGACGATGTACAAAACGTCTTGAATGACGGCGCGCGCCGTACACACAGCCGAGGGATGAATGCGTTGTGCGCTAGCCATAGACAGCACCATGCCACAGAGAGATATGGTCACTTTCTTCAGTTTCCGACAAAATTTTTCGTTCTTCACAGAAACAGTGGCCCCGGTATCAATTAACCCTAGTGTGACGACTCCCTCTACATCGACGTCAATAACATAATGCAGTGGAAATGGAGGCATTCAGAATTGCGCAGAAGTTGCAGTTCTTGATTCCGGAACTGCACTGATTATTTTCCCTCCTTAGGAGGTGGTCGACCACGCATAGCCCATAGCGATCGGCGACGAGGGAATGGGAAACAAGCAGTTGACGGGCGGCGATCCGAGTCGGAGTGCCTTTGTTCATATGCAGACGTGGTGGCCTGCTACGGCGCGTAAGTAGGAGTTCCAAAGGAGGCGTACGCAGGTGTGGGACGGTGGCGGCAGAAGCGTGCAATGTGGCCAGCGACGCCACACGCGAAGAAGATAGGACGGTTGTCATGGGTGCGCCACTCATTATATGGACGGAAGTGGGGTCCTGTAAACTGGAGGCGAGGCCGGAGGAGGTGGACCTGATAAGGAGACTGGATGCGGTGGGCGCCGTGTGACCATGGCTGTGTAGCTGAGAGGTGAAAATGGCGCAGGTGGTGCGTAGCCGGTAGTTGAGAAATCAGGTGGTACCGAAGTGCATGGGTAAGGGGCTGGCACTGTAGGGAGGACATCGAAAATTTCAGTGCGTATGGCCTGCTGAAAGACTTGTGGTTGGCGTGCCGCTATGCGGCAGCAGGGAGCGCTGTCGGGCGACTTCCTCTCTGATGAAGTCTTTGATCTGGTTGGACAGACTTTCTTGACGAATGTTGGCATTTGCGAGTGCGACAGCCGAGATCGAATCTGGTGGTGGGAAACTCTGTCAGGCAATGAAACGCTGACGACGCAATTCATCGAAGCTCTGGCGCAGACTTACGGGGACTGCCACCGTTGTCGGGCTTTTTGGCAGCAACATCGGGAATGCGCCATCCTCGATGCCCTTGAGAATCTGTCGAATTTTCTCTTCTTCAGGCATAGATGAGTTAACACGCCGGCAGAGGTCGAGCACATCCTCAATATAACTAGTAAACATCTCGCCAGCCTGCTGGGCTCGGTGGCATAGACGCTGGTTAGCGCTGAGTTTGTGGACCTCTGGTTGGCCGAAAGCTTCGGTCACGGGGGTCTTAAAGGTGGACCAGTTGGCGATGGCGGTTTTGCGGTTGTTAAATCATCGCTTAGCGACGTCATCCAAGTAAAAGATAACATAGGCGAGCTTGAAGTCATCGTCCCACTTGTTGCTGGAGCTTACGCATTCGTACAAGGAAAGCCAGTCTTCAACGTCTTGCTCACCTCTACCGCTGAAGATTGGTGGGTCCCGCTGACGGGTAGCGCCGGGGAAGATAGACGGGGCAGCCGATGGTGCTGGCTGTGCTTGGATGGGCTGGTTGGCGACTGCGTAAGTCATGTTGTGCGGTGGTCTTTCGGCCAACTTGCGAGAGCGGAGCTCCAGGTCTTCTTCGGGATCTCAGCACCGCCACCAAATGTGATTACGTTTATTCAACCGGAGAAGTCGAAACGAGGTCGCTACGAAAAATGGCCATACGGCAAGTCTGGCAAAGGCGGCACAGGTTCTCTCGCAATCAGAGCGCGGGTTTTCCGTTCTATTCCGAAGGCGCATACGCGTTGGTGCGTATGCTTCACTACACTGTTACAACAGGGGGAGAGCAGCAAGCTTAACTTGCCTTAAGCAGGTGGTCGCGTCTTCGTACATGGGTGCTGCTATGTTGGCTTCTTAACAGCGTACACATTGTGTCACTTCACTGGCCCAATAAATTCGCTTGGCAAACAGGCTGGGAGAAGGCCAGTTTACGGTTACGTGATCAAACATGACAGCCTGTGGGCCCCAGTGCAGGAAATCGTCTATAGGGCTCACCCACGTTTTTGCTGCCGTTTTCTGCTGAAATATGCAAGGACGTATCACGTAATTATAGCTGAAATAGCCGTACTGCGAGCTAGGTCTTTGCATAGGTCAGCGAACTCACTCAGGAGTCAACTCACTGACTCAGATCGAGGCGCGACTCTGAGCCTTAGTGAGCCTGGGTGAGTAGTATTTTTTGTGAGTCTAAGTCCGAGTGAGTGTGCTTGAAGAAACTTTTCGTGAGTGTGAGTCCTAGTGAGTTAGGCTGAGGAAAACTGCTGAGTCTGAGTGAGTCCGACTTCCCAACATGTCTCTCTTGAGTGAGTCTGAGCGAGTTCCACTTTGTTTTGCCGACCTAACGTTCTACCTAGGTATCTTCAGCATTGCTGTCAGCCTAACCTGGATTCACGTTTATGCTCACGTTTACTCACTAGTTTTCCAAAGCAGCGTTGTTCATACACATATTTATTGATCTGAGGCAAGAACTACGTTGGGGGTTGCCTTGACCTTCCCCTCCTCAACTCTTTCAGAGAAGGTATAGTTAAATATATGCTATGCTGTCACGTTTTTAAGAAAATTACATAATTAATTTGCAAGCCCTCAGAACTTCTTTTAAAAGATACAAAGATGTCAAATGGGGCCAAGAAGAGTACCAATGACGCGTGACATTTGTGTTAAAAAAGCATTGACACCATGGTCGAAGGAGAAAATTCTAGGCTAACGGACTTATGCGTCGACACACTCGGACTCGGGTGGAACCTTGATTCTGAGTGAGTACAGGGTAGTAATATTTTGGTGAGTTGGAGTTCGAATGAGTCCAGTTGAGGAAACTTTTTGTGAGTTTGAGCCCCGATGAGTCCGGCCGAGGGAAATTTTTGTGAGCCTGAGTTTGTGTTAGTTCAAAGCTCTAAATAAATTTCATGCGTGACTCTGAGTGAAGTCCTTGTGCTATAGTTCAAGCTTCAACAAAAGCTAGTAGTTAACGTGATATGGCAGCTACGAACGACAACAGTGTCCAAACTCACGCGTTCCGGCACTCTCGACCAGTGTGAGTCTGTACTCGATATGCACGTCTTCAAAGTTTCGTCAATTAGGGAGGCAAATAGCACGGGATGCACTGCCGAGTAGAAGAGTAACCAACACCATACTCGTAATCGCCTTAAATTGTCCCGCCACCAGGGGGCATACAGGAGCGTCCTCTCAAGAAGGATACATCGAGGAGGTATACAATACAATGGCCGCACTACGCAGTCGCTCCCTTGTGCGGCTGTGCTAGCGTTGTTAGCACGTTAGTGAAAAATAAACAATGCGACCTTGCATGGTTCTTGTATCAGACAGCAAACCGGACCTTCCATGACACGATAAATCTGATTGGCTCTCGCAAGTCGTGAAAATTACGTGAAAATACGTGGTAACTCATGGTTTCAATCATAGCCTGCAGCGTACACATATGAGCTTCGCGAGGTTTTTGTAGCCACATAGGTAACATGGGTCATTAAATGTTATCGTCGGACCTTTTCAGTTGAAACTTATCTTCTTTTATTACCATATAGCATCCGTGAGGGCTTTTGTAAGGCATGAATCCAGTGACATAGAACGCGGGAACTCACGCAGGCTTCAGATTTGCTCTTCTATAACAAACATACAAACGCAAGCGACGCAGCACTGGCTATTTGAGATTGTTCAGTAATTTTAAAAAAACTTTCAGAAAAAAGGACTAAACTAAACATTGTACAAAACTTTTGTACTTAACAAATTCTGCAGAAAAACATGTGCGACTCAAAGAAGATTAGCATTTTTTTGCTTCAACATCTTTAAATCATAGGACGTCCAAGTTAGTGTGATAGTTAATATACACACATTTTTATTAATGAACATTATGAGCATTGTTTCATAGACTTTTCTAACTCCTAGAAGGCCGCTGGTATACTTCCGCTTCACGTTATAGTACTAATTTAGAGAAGCACGTGATCAAAATCGGGAGTCAAACTCTGTTTTGCAGAACGCCCGATATGTTTCATCATTCGCGCAATCACGTTTCATTAGCCGACACGTAAATTGCTGATTCCACAATCTCATTACGGGACAGGAGATCCTAAAAGGACACCGCCATTACGTCACACTATCACGACGATTATTGCCACATTGGTTACAACTGCTGATAACATTAAATGTAAGCCTTATGCTAACCCCACCCCCGAACAAAAAGAGTCTCACTTGACGAATACATAAGCGCTTCTATTATCCAGCATTCTAGGCAATACGTTTATTGCTAAGCAAAAGATCCCAATAAAACGCACATGATAATTACACATGTAATTTGCTTCAGTTTAGCGCAAGAGTGAACATAATAATGCAAGTGACAACTCAGCTGCAGAAACACCACGCCAGGTAACAAACATGAATGTTAATATTAACATTTTAGTGATAATATTTACGATTTCACGTTGAGCTTGGTTATGTTCGTACCTAACTGTGTTCCTGGAGAGTTATATTCCACTTGGTCCTTCACAACTTAGGCTACACCGAACGTGTTGTCAGTGTCTTCAAGTTTTCAAGCTGCATGATAGAAGATCCTTACAGCATGCCTTGGGCAGGATATATTCTGTAAACAGTTTCAAAGCGAGGCACTCAATATGACAAAGCGAAATTTCATCAGTGTTCTCTTAGTTTTAATTATTTCGCCTTCACAATTACACAACATGTATAACTAATCATCTTTTCGAACTACAATGACACGTTGCTTTCTTCCTGTGACAGAGCAGTTCGCTTTTTTTTTGCCGAAAACAAATTCTTGACGCCAAAAAATGACACCACCTCCACGAAGGGAATCGCGAGCAAATGCGAATGCATTTCTTGCGCCGAGAGAGGGTACCATTGTCGTCAAACATTCGCCTTCACGGACTTCTGACATTGCCTTGAGAGGCGCCCAGCCAAGGAACGGTCGAGAGTTATAAGCGAGCGGACAGAAGAGTGAGCACCAGCATTCTCGGCTCGGCGTTCACGTTTCACAGGTGCACCTCGATCACACCTAGCCAGCGCACAGTCGAGATATGCGCAAGCGGATAGGAAAGGGGAGCGCAGGACTGATAATGGCCGAACGGCGAAAGAAGGAGCGGTGAAGCACTAACCCTACCTTCTGCCACACTTTGATTGATTGATATGTGGGATTTAACGTCCCAAAACCACCATATGATTATGAGAGACGCCGTAGTGAAGGGCTCCGCAAATTTCGACAACCTGGGGTTCTTTAAGAAGCACCCAAATCTGAGCACACGGGCCTACAACATTTCTGCCTCCATCGGAACAGCTCAACGGCATCAACACGCGACGGCGCCTTTCTGTCACCCACGTGCAATGAGTCTCCTCAGCAAGCGAGCCCGTCGAGTAAACAACCGGCGCCTTCCTGTCTAGCGGGTCTGACGCAACGCCTGGCGACGTCACTCGTCCTTGGGTGCAGCCACCTGCAGCGCAGCCTCTCCAGATTCGATGAGAAAGAATGACGCGGCCCAGCGGCGACACCAATGGCGGATTCTGACCTCATGACAAGCGGCGCTTCTGGTTGAACATTTGGGATGGACCCGGTGCATAAAAAGAAGCCCTGCGGCGCGTCGAGAGCAGACCTGTTGGAGAGCAGACATGTGTGTCGCAGTTGAGCTATGTGTTAGCAAACCCATTTGAGAGTAGAGCTATGTGTTAGAGAGAAGAGCTCGGCTCTTCGCGTCTCTGTCGGCCCCAGCGCCAAATTTGTAACGCCTGTGTATATATGCTGTACATAAACCTGTTTAACTCACCGTCGTCTCGTCCGCTCGTCTATCAGCTCTGCGCAGAAGCAGTCGCGAGCTGAGAAGCCTACGCTACCAACCGGCTGGTGACCTTCCCGGTGAAATTCGAAGCAGTGGCGCCTTCGGGACCATGTTGGCGTCGCCGTCTTTCGCAACAGTGGTTGGCAGCTGCGGGATCGGCCGGCGTCAGCGACATCGATGCGGTGAGTGCCTGATGTTTTCCCTTCAGTTCACCAGACTACTCTAGCTCAGGTTGTAGTAGTTTAGAGAAGGGCTGTGTGAAGCATTGAAGTGAGCTTTGATCGTTTCAAGCAAAGTCGAAGTGCTTTGAAACCAAATTTAATGCGGAGGGGGTAAACACAGGAGTGTGAAAAATTGCTGGCGCGTCTTGCTAGTTGAATTATAGTGGGTACGGCAAGTAAACTGCTAACAGGGGCAAACAGCAAGAGGCTAGTGTGAACAATAGAGAACCTTAAAGTGAAGGAACTCATCGAAATTTGTGAGGAACTCGGCATTACTTTGGGCCGTAAGAAACGAAAGCAAGCGATCCTTGAGATCATGAAAGATTAGGGAGTGTCGGCTGAGGAAGTCGATGAGGTCTGGGTGGATATCAAAGCACGCCGCGAGGAGGCTGAAATGCGAGGAGCTCGCGAACGTGAAGAAGCTGAAAGGCGAGAACGCCGCGAGGAAGCCGAGAGACAGGAGCGCCTCGAGTTCAAACGAATAGAATTGGCAATACTACAGTGTTCGCAGGCGCCTAGCGTAGCTTCTCCAGCAATTCAAGTGAGCGGTTATAGAATTCGGGACCAATTGCCGCCGTTCATACTAGGCGAGGACATGGCGAAGTATCTCGTCAAGTTTGAACGCATCTGTGAGCGAAATGCTTTGGAGCGGTCTCTTTGGGCGCAGAACCTGTTAGCTCTTCTTCCCGGCGAAGTGTCCGACGCGATAACTTGCTTGTCGAGGGAAGCGTTTGAGAGCTATGACGAGGTTAAGGAAGTGCTCTTGAGACGTTATAAGTTGTCACCTAAGGCTTTCAGGCAAAGGTTCCGGTATGCCAAAAAGGGGAATGAGTCACACGTTGACTTCGCGTTTCGTCTTAAAGCCGATTTAATTGAATGGCTCAAGGGCGAAGGTGTTTATGTCGACCGCGATAAAATGGTGGAATGCGTTGCATGGAGCAATTCTAGAGCTGCATTGAGGAGGATGTCAAACTTTGGCTGCAGGACAAACTTGGTGAAGTACAGCTAAACAAGGCAACAGAGTTGGCTGAGGAGTATTATACTCGCCGAAAGTTGCATAGCAGGGCAGTGCACGTTGAAAAGGATGAAAGGAAAGAGGGCTTTTCAAAGAAACCTGATCAACGGAAACCCGCTCCGCACCGTAATTTCAAGAAGGACCCGTCTCTTACGAAGGACACTGTAGGGGGAGGGCAAACGGAAGCGGAGAAATCGAGTGAGGTTTCTAAACAACGCACTGATACCACTAGGGCGTTTGAATCACGGAAGCCACTAATCTGCTACAACTGCAAAAAGGAATGGCACATCGCGATAAACTGTAAGCAAACGTTTGCTTTAGCAACAATTCGAGAATGGGAAAAGAACATGCGGTTGTTAGAGCTGTATCTCCAAGAAATTAGGGTGAATGTGAAAACGTGTCGAGCACTTAGAGACTCAGTGGCAACCATGAACGTTGTCCATCCTTCATTGGTGTCTCCGGATGACTTTACAGGAGAATGCGCATGGATCAGGCAAGTCGCCGAGAAGCAGAGTGCTTGCTTACCAATCGCCACGGTTGTCATTGAAGGCCCGTTCGGTAAGCTTCGCACCCAAGCGGCTGTGACTGCCGCGCTTCCCGATCGTTTTCCTTACCTTTTCTCCAACAACTCAGAGCAGCTTCTCGAAGAGCAGGGTAAACCGTTCTTCCCCAACTTAGCGTACATTGCCCTCACGCGATCGCAAGCACGGAAGCTTTCGCAGGAGCTTGATTTTGTTCAATGCGGTGAACTCTCAAGTGACCTTGTCGGCAGGTCGACGGAACCTCAGAGAGGAAATTTTCCGCGTGAGTCATGTGAGCAGTCATGCGAGTGGCCCGTCGCCGAAGCGACCGGCGCGGTTTCCGTAGCAAGGAGAGACGACATGGCGCCATTGAATCAGAGCGAGAGGGCTGCAACGCTCTCGCCTCTAGCGAAAAGTTGGAGTGAGCTGTCGAGGGTTGATCGAGAAACGCTCATTTGAGAGCAGCGTGAGGACCTCTCGATTAAAGCGCTATTGGAAAGCGTAAACTTTGGAAAAAAGAAAAAGAATGTTTTTTTGAGAAAGCAGGGCTTTTGTATCAGAGCTACACAAATGCGCAAGGTCGCAAGTATGAGCAGCTCTTGGCGCCACAAAAGTATCGTCGCCAACTATTGGAACTGGCGCATGAAAACGCATGGGCAGGGCATCTCGGCATAAAAAAACCAAGGCTAGAGTTTCCCTTGAGTTTTACAGGCCAAAATGCTGGAAGGATATCGAAGACTTTGTACGCTCATGCGACACTTGTCAGAGAGCGGGGAAATCCACGGTGGAAGGCACCCATGAAGCTTATGCCAATTATCACAGAACATTTTCGGCGCCTAGTAGTTGATATAGTCGGGCCATTACCAGAGTCAAGGCAAGGTTGTCTGTACATCATACGGCTCTCTGCGTAGCCACAAGATTTCCGGAAGCGATACCACTTAAGGAGCTCAATTCTCCTTATGTCGTGGATGCACTGCTATCTCTAATTGCATGCGTCGGATTTCCTTCTGAAATCTAATTCGACAATGGTAGTGTCTTCACCAGCTGCCTTACTTCTACCTTTGAGGATAAATGTGGAATAAAAGTAGTGCACACCTCTATCTATCACCCGCAATCTAATCCAGTAGAGCGTATGCATTCCGTTCTGAAACGGATACTAAGAGCTCTCTGCTACGAGCACAAATGCGACTGAGAAGCGTGTATTCCTCCCGCTATGTTCGCTTTGAGATCAGCTCCTCATGAGAGCACTGATTTTAGCCCTGCAGAGCTTGTGTATGGCAGGAGTTTGAGAACATCATTGCGAATGCTACGCGAGTCCTGGGAGGGATTCGATGAGGACCCTAATGTAGTTGCATATGTTTTAGACCTCCTTCAGAGGCTTGAAAAAACGAAAGATCTTGTGGAAAGCCACATGAAGGCTGGACAAGTGTTGTCGAAGGAGTACTACGACAAATCGGCGAAGAAGCGCACATTTGAAGTTGGTAGTGAAGTAATGCTGCTGCGGCTGTCCAAAAAGAACAAGCTTGAGGTTCATTGGGAAGGGCCCGCCAAAGTAATATCGAAGCTTTCTGATACCAATTATGAAGTGAAATTAGAAAGGCGGCCGAACAAAATTTACCACAGTAACTTGACGAAACCATGCGTTCAAAGTCAAGCGGACGTAAATCTGCTGTTGAATGCTTCAGAGGAAGAGGGAGAAGAAATTGTGAGTTCTTGTGATGTAATCGAAAGGGGATCGGAGTTTATCTTGGAGCAGTTAAACCTACAGCCTAGGTTAAGTGAAGTCCAGAAGGAGGACCTGAGAAGGATTGTTTCCGAGTTTCAAGGCGTGTTTTCGGACCGTCCCGGAAACACGACGGTGATCTAGCACGATATCGAGCTAACTTGTGAGGGGCCAATCCGTAGCAAGCCGTATCGCGGTTCCTCCGTGCAAAAGCAGATCATGAAAGAGGAGATCGATAAAATGCTGGAGTTGGGAGTCATAGTACCGGGCGAGAATCACTATACATCCCCTCTAATATTGGTTCAGGTGCCAAGAAAAGATCCCAGGCCATGCATCAATTACCGGCGTCTTAACGCAATAACTCGAGACACAACTTACCCGATACCAAACATTGAGGACAGGGTGGAAACTGTGTCACAGTCCAGCTATATTTCCACGGTAGACCTCACGCGAGGGTATCGGCAAGTCCCCCTTACAGAGCGTGCTAGCCGCTATGCCACATTTGTTTCTCCATTTGGAACGTATCGTCCGCTTAAGCTGAGCTTTAGGTTGAAAAATGCACCCTTTTGTTTTTCAGGCATAATGGACCGCGTTCTTAAAGACTTCTCAGAGTTCGCTCTGCTGTATCTTGACGATGACGCCATCTTCTCCAACAACTGGGAAGAACATGTCGAGCATTTACGCGTCATGCTGAATAGGTTGAGAGAGGATGGCCTTACCGTAAAACCTACTAAATGTCACCTAGGGTGTGGCGAGGTGTCTTACCTGGGGCACGTTGTGTTGCGTGGCCGGCGTAGACCTTCAGAAATTAAGGTAGCCGCTGTCGTGAACTATCCACAAGCAACCACTCAATCTGAGATAAGGGCATTCTTGGGGATGGCTGGATACTATCAGCATTATGTGCAAAATTACTCTAGCATTGCCAGCTCTCTAACTGACACACTTCGAAAATCCGAGCCAGTTAAAGTAGTATGGGACTCAGAAAAGGAGAATGCATTTTGCCAGCTAAAACAGGCCCTAAGCGAAAAGCCTGTTCTCATGGCACCCGATTTCTTTAAGAGATTTGTGATTCAATGCGACGCGAGTGATTGCAGCATGGGAGCGGTATTGTGCCAGGAAGACAGTGCTGGTAACGTAAGGCCAGTTTTGTATTTAAGTCGAAAACTCAGCGGCAGGGAAGAGGCGTACAGTACCTCTGAAAAGGAATGCGCTTGCCTCGTGTAGGCCGTTCAAAAGCTAGCTTGTTATGTCTCCGGTTCGAGGTTTGTGGTTGAAATGGACCGCTGTCCTCTAACCTGGTTAAATAACATGTCCGCTAAATGTGGCCGGTTACTGAGGTGGAGCATGATACTCCAACAGCACAACTTTGACGTTCGCTACAAAAAAAGAAAGCTAAACGCTAATGCAGACGCATTGAGCCGTGCGTTTACTTGGTACCTTTTCCACCTTTCGGTTTCTCGCTGGCGATTCGGGGCAAAATATTGTCCTCATCACGGCCTTAGCTGAGCGCTCTCGTCCAGAATGAGCTCAAGGAGCCAACTTTATGTTCTATTCTATTTCGTTACGCTGTTGTACGTGTAAAAAAAATGAGTTCTCATTTTAAGAGTCTTGTGTCCCACATGTGCCTCTTGATGTAGAGGGAACGAAATTACGATAGACGCGTAGCTAGGTATATGTTGTACTATACTTTGCCTGGTGTTCTGTCGGGTGACCGAGGGCACTTGCTTGTGCCGTGTGTTGTCTGTTGTCGAACCGTTCTTGACAATTCGCAGAACCATCGACAAGTGCTAAAACCAAGGATCGTCAGAGACGAGCGAATCTGACCGGAAGTCGTGGCGACAAGCCAGTGGAGCTTGGATCCGTCCTCAAGAATGTGTTCCCGGAACAGAGTCTGGAGCTGCATTCTCCCCATGGCCCTGAAGGCGAACCTGGAGGGACCTGGTGCACGAGCGCACCTGACTTCCGAGCCCCGTGGAAGCAGCTCGTCTTTCCGGCGCATCGTCTGGCAGCGGGGATGCTGTTATGCCTGCGAGTCCGCAGCAAACGTCCATGCCTCAGAAGAAAAGAAATATGTGTCAAGGCCAGCACGCGAGCCCGCCTGACGCGATGACCAGCTCAACGGCGACAACACGCGACGGCGCCTTTCTGTCGCCCACGTGCAGTGAGTCACCTCAGCAAGCGAGCCGTCGAGCAAACAACCGGCGTCTTCCTGTCTGGGGGTGGGTTACGCAATGCCTGGCGACGTCACTCGTCCTTGGGTGCAGCCACCTGCAGCGCAGCCTCTCCAGATTCGATGAGAAAGAATGACGCGGCCCAGCGGCGACGCCAGTGGAGGATACTGACCTCACGACCAGCGGCGCTTCTGGTTAGACATTTGGGTTGGACCCGGTGCATATAAAAGAAGCTCTGCAGTGCGTCGAGAGCAGACCTGTTGGAGAGCAGAAATGTGTGTTGCAGTTGGGCTATGTGTTAGCAGACCCATTCGAGAGTAGAGCTATGTGTTAGAGAGAAGAGCTCGGCTCTTCGCGTCTCTGTCGCTCCAGTGCTGAATTTGTAACGCCTCTGTATATATGCTGTACATAAAGCTTGTTTAACTCACCGTCATCTCGTCCGCTCGTCTATCAGCTCTGCGCAGAAGCAGTCGGGAGCTGAGAAACCTACGCTACTGTTATGCCTGCAAGTCCGCAGCGAACTTCCATGCCTCGGAAAAAGGAAATCTGTGTCAAGGCCAGCACGCGAGCCCACCTGACGCGAACAACTCAACGGCGTCAACACGCGACGGCGCCTTTCTGGCGCGCACGTGCAGTGAGTCACCTCAGCAAGTGAGCCCGTCGAGTAAACAACCGGCGTCTTCCTGTCTGGCGGGTCTGACGCAATGCCTGGCGACGTCACTCGTCCTTGGGTGCAGCCACCAGCAGCACAGCCTCTCCAGATTCGATGAGAAAGAAAGACGCGGCCCAGCGGCGACACCAATGGCGGATTCTGACCTCATGACAAGCGGCGCTTCTGGTTGGACATTTTGTTATTCAAAGAATCCACCCGGTGCATATAAAGGAAGCCCTGCGGCGCGTCGCGAGCAGCAGACCTGTTGGAGAGCAGACATGTGTGTCGTAGCAGTTCTATGTGAGAGCAGACATGTGTGTCGCAGTTGAGCTATGTGTTAGCAGCCCTCTTGGAGAGCAGACATGTGTGTCGCAGTTGAGCTATGTGTTAGCAGTCCTATGTGAGAGCAGACATGTGTGTCGCAGTTGAGCTGTGTGACAGAGAAGAGAGCGTTGTGATAGAGAGTTGAGCTATGTGTTAGCAGAAGACATGTGTGTCAGAGCAGACCCATTTGAGAGCAGACCTATGTGTTAGAGAGGAGAGCTCGGCTCTTCGAGTCTCTGTCGGCCCCAGTTCCGAATGTGTAACGCCTCTGTATATATGCTGTACATAAACCTTGTTTAGCTCACCGTCGTCTCGTCCGCTCGTCTTTCAGCTCTGCACAGAAGCAGAGACGAGCTGAGAAATCTACGCTACCGAACGGCTGGTGACCTTCCCGGTGGAATTCGGAGCAGTGGCGCCTTCAGGACCGTGTTGGCGTCGCCGTATTTCGAAACAGTGGTTGCAGCGGTGAGATTCGTAGCGCCCTTCACAACACTACCAAACGTCTGGTGACCTTCCCGGTGGAATTCGAAGCAGTGGCACCTTCGGGACCGTGTTGGCGTCACCGTCTTTCGCAACAGCAAACACTAGTGGGAAGCATTCCACGTCGGTGCCCGTCGGCGCGATCACATAGCAAGCAGCGTCAAGCTGTTCACACTATCGGCGCTGTGAAACTCTCGAGGCGCGCTCACCCGCTGGCTCGTGGCTTTTTCTCGCCAACAGGTGGCGCGGGTGACACGTGAAATTCACAGCATGTGATAATCGCCGGGGACTCAAATTCAAATCGATGCACAGAAGCCATCAAAGAGAGGGTAAGGGGTAACAAGAGGGTTGCAGTAGGGGTGTTCCCAGGACGCAAGCTTGAAACAGTCATGAGGCAAGCAAGCGCAAAACTCAAAACTACAGCTGATAGACGAAACCTCGTTATAATTTCAGGCGGTTTAAACGATGGGTTAAATGAAGATACAGCAGGACTAGCAGCCACACTGGCGAAAGGCGTCGATGACATGCGCGCCACTTCTCCTAAGGTACAGGTAGTGATATGCACGATACGGGAGGTACCGGTGCGTGATAGCCACCTGCAAAGAGCGGTTGTCAACGCAAACCAAGAAATATGGCGGATGAGTCGAGAAAAAGGCTTTGAGGTGGTGTAAATAAACAGAGAAGTGCATAGGTGGGGTGGTTTTCAACGAGACAGAATTCACTTCGATAGATGGCTAGGTCATGAGGTGGGCTGGCGGCTTGCAGGACGCGCAGTAGCTTTTTTGGGGGGCAAGCGAGCCCTTCGGGGTTCAGGATAGCTATTAACGAGGAAAACAGCCAGGGAGACTCTTCGACAGGTGGTCAGGTGGTAGGGACCGATACGATTCCAAAGTGGCACCAGTATCTAAGATAGCTAGAGTCCGGGCATAAATAGACGTAGCCACAAGCGCCGAGCCAATTCAGACATAGGGTATATTAACATGCAGGGTGGTAGGAACAGGCTCAAGTGGGAAGAGATAGAATAACAGCTAAGGGAAGAGAGGCCAATGGTATACGGTTTTGTAGAAACACATTTCAGGGACATGGAACAACCTCCGAACAATCTGGACTACGCGTGGTAATATTGTAATAGAACAGAAGGCAGCAGAAAGGGGGGTGGTATTGGGGCATTCATCCATAAAAGTACAGACTGGCAAAGGGTCAAGCAGGAATGCAAGGAACATATATGGCTAAAAGGGAAAGTGGCAGGTCAAACGACACTCCATGGTTTCGTGTACTTGTGTACGGGAGCAAAGGCCAGAGAGGAAAACCAGGCAATGGTAGAGCGTATATCAAAGGACATTCAAGAGTTAGGAAGAGAGTGCGAGATAATTATACTAGGAGACATGAATGCGCACAGAGAAGATATAGATTGATATACTGACCCGACAGGCAAAATAATCATGGATATTTGTGAAAGGCTTGATTTGATCATTTGCAACAGTACCGAGAAGTGTGAAGGGCAAATAACATGGGAGGTAGAAAGGCTGCATTCGACGATAGATTATGCACTGATGTCACATAGAATGTATGATAAGCTCAGGGGAATGCACATAGATGAAGATGGCTCCAGAAGTCTGGGTAGTGATCACAAACGTATCGAGCTAAGTTTTGGAAGAGCAGTGAAAGTGGGAAGGAGATAAGATGAGCAACTACAGCAAAATTTTTATTCAGAAAGGCAAATTGAAATAGCCACTAAACAAACTGAGAAAGTAATCACGGAGGATAATAAGACTGTGTGGACATACGCGAATCTAATTAAACTGTTTGAGCTAGAGCCTGCTACGACGCGTGACAAGTCACCCGGAAAAGACGACACAAACCCAAAAGTTGGTGGGATGAGGAAGTTCAGAGAGCCATAGCAAAACGACAAGAATTCTCTGGGGAACACAGACATGCTAAGCAGCGGGGTGAACCGACAGATCATGTTGAAAGAAAATGGGAAACCTTTCTAAGCTGTACAAGGGATGCATCCCTTCTGATCAATGAAAAGATTAGAACAAAAGGAGCTCAGTGGCTGGCAGAAGTACATAAAAAAGATAGAAAGGCAGCTGCGGAATTTCGGAACCATCTAAACTCCCTAAGAAATGAGACGAGTCGAGAGCAGTGGTTTTTAACTACAGCCCAAGGTGCTAGGCTAGAAGGGGACGAAGCTATTAAATATATAAGAACAAGGGTGACAGAAACATTTCAACAAAGAAGTGCTTTATGCACCACAATAGACAAGGACGAACCAAGTGGTGCAATTGCTCCATTTTCACAACGTGAGTGGGAAAGGGCTGAGAAAAGGGTTCCGAGTAGCACATCAACAGGTCCACATGGCATTCCAGTTATGGTGATAAAGACATTAGGTCCGAAGTCTGAGCAGGCTTTGAGAGAGGCAGTGAGCAAACTAATAATCGATCGGGAAGTTCCCGATGGATGGAAACTTAGCAGGATGAGCAAGATCTATAAAGGAAAGGGGGACAAAGCTGACATAAACAACTACCGTCCCATAACAGTCACATCAGTGGTCTACAGGCTGGCGATGCAGATTATAAAGGAAAGACTGCAGGCATGGATAGAGGGTGAGGGGGTGCTGGGAGAACTGCAGAATGGGTTTCGGAAATACAGGAGGCTGGAAGACAATCTGTTCTCACTGACGCAGTGCATAGAAATAGCAGAAAAGGAACACAGGCCCCTGTGGCTAGCATTTTTGGATATCAAGGGAGCGTACGATAGCGTGGTTCAAGAAGAATTGTGGGGAATACTGAACGCACTAGGCGTGAAACATGTAGTCACTAATCTTTTAAAGGATATCTATAAAGGTAACAAGGTAGTTATAAAGTGAGAAAAACAGGTATCCAAGCCTGCAGAGGTAAAACGGGGGCTTAGGCTGGGGTGTCCCCTGTCACCCTTATTATTCATGATGTACCTACAAGGATTAGAGGCCAAATTAGAGGGAAGTAGACTGGGCTTCAACCTCTCTTTAGTCAAACAAGAAAAACTCATTGATAAGGCACTACCAGCAACAATGTACGCAGATGATATAGTGCTAATGGCCAACAACAATGAAGATTTGCAGAGATTGATGGACATCTGCGGTAATGAGGAAGATCGGTTAGATTTCAGATTCAGTAAGAAAAAATCAGTAGTCATGATTTTCAATGATAACGAAGGTAGTGAGCTTAGAATACCGGAGGTCACGCTAGAGATAACAGATAAATACAAATATCTGGGCGTATGGATAAGCAATGGGACCGAGTACTTGAGGGAACACGAAATATACGTGACGACTAAAGGTAACAGGAATGCAGCAGTGATGAAAAATAGGGCACTGTGGAATTACAATAGGTATGATGTTGTGAGAGGAATATGGAAAGGGGTCATGGTTCCTGGGCTGACGTTTGGCAATGTGGTCTTGTGCATGAGATCAGAAGTTCAAGGAAGATTAGAAATTAAGCAACGTGGAATAGGTAGGCTTGCTTTAGGAGCTCACGGGAATACACCAAATCAGGGAGTACAAGGTGATATATGATGGACATCATTTGAGGGCAGGGAAGCTAGCAGCAAGATAAAATTTGAGAAGCGATTGAGAGAAATGGGGGAGGAGCGTTGGGCTAGGAAGGTTTTCAGCTACTTGTACATGAAGAATGTCGATACAAAATGGATGAAGCGAACCAGGAAATTAACTGGTAAATACTTAGAAAACAGCAGGTGGCCAAACCAAAAAGAACTATCGGTTAAGAAGAAAGTGAAGGAAACTGAGACTGACATGTGGAGAATGGGCATGATTAAGAAATCTGCACTAGAGACCTATCGAACCTTTAAGCAGAAAATTGCCAAGGAAAGGATCTATGATAATACTCGGGGTAGTTCTCTACTGTTTGAGGCCAGGACGGAAGTACTGCGAACCAAGACATATCGGGCCAAATACGAAGGGGTAGACACAGTATGCAGTGCGTGTGGAGAGGAAGAAGAAACTACCGAACACTTGATAATGTTCTGTAAAGGGCTTCACCCTATAGTTCAGGATGATGGCGCTGAGTTTTTCAAAGCACTGGGGTTTAGGGACCGGGAGGGCAAAATAGACATTAAGCGGGTAGACGTAACTAGAAGAAGGTTATCTGATTGGTGGCTAAAGTCAAGGCACGAGTTAAAATTAAACCCTTCACTGCAAAGTACGAATCCTCAAACTCACTTTTTAAAGAAAAAAATAAATCTAGTTTTCGGTTCATTAAGTATTACGGCTTGGTGGCGCTAGCCACCGCCTAATCTAAAGGGTATAGCCATATCCATCCATCCATTCATCCATCCACGTGAGGAGAGGGCTCGGGTGTTGCAAGCGGTTAACAGGTTGAAGCGAGAGAAAGGTGACAAGCGGCGAGTGCACGGCAGGCGAGGGAGAGAGACGTCACCACGCATAGCTAGGAGGGCTGAACTACTTGGAGTGGTGTGAAAAGAGGGACATGGTTACACGGGCTAGTCAAATAGCTGCTTCGCATCCAAAAGAAAATATGCATGATTTGTAGGCGTGCGGCTGTGCCACCTTCATCTTGTATTGTTTGTTAAACTTAATTACAATACTTACCACGCTCTCCCTTATGCTACCTATTTATCTATCTTGCCAGCGATATTATTGTTTATAGGAAACCCCGCCCTAGTTTTTTTGTGAACTAATCCACGGTAGCATAGGACGTGTACTTTCTTCAGCACTGTGTAAGCCTCACATGTGCTCCTACTTGGCTGAGCCGTATTACATCCTGTTCAACATTCTCCAATTCCTCGAATAGCACAGCTAGACTAGCCTCACTAGATAGTGTCCTGGCGCTGAACATCGTCAATTTCAGATTCCTATCGTGGCCTATCTGGGCCCAGAGATTCTTAGCATCCTCCGCTGCGTCGCAGGTCTGACCGCCACCTTGGACAGTTGCTTCGTAGCCGCTGGGTACTGATGGCCAACGGTTAATTGCTGTATTCATTGGAGGTTAAGTGCAATTTTGTCAACCGCATAATACACCGCCAGGTGGTGACCTTAACCAAAGCGTCAGCGTGGCTCATGCCCTCCATCTAAACCCACAAGAGAAACCGCACCCGTGAGGAAATGCGAATACATTTGGGTGCACCCGATGAGTGTGCGAATAATTAATAAAGAGAGACTAATGTAGCGGCAACTCGCTTCAAGCGCATGCGTTCGACATTTGCACTCTTTGCTTCGCAGTAGTGTCTTCTTCTCCAACCGATGATGACGTTGAAGTTACTGCAGGGATGCCAGCACCAGGGAGAGGCGCAATGCTCGAGTTGCATTGTTACATTTCGTCCTAGTGATATCGTTGCAGCGAGAGATTTGGCTTCATCGAATTCCATCGCTATCAAGACACCCAAGCGCGCGCTCTGTGCAATATATAATATATATATATATATATATATATATATATATATATATATATATATATATATATATATATATATATATATATATATATATATATATATATATATATATATATATGTCCAAGCGCGCAGAGAAAGAGCGCCCGAGCTCTGTCTCCGCCAAGCGAGCTCCGCGATGCGAGCGTCCTCACCTGTTACGCACTTCCTATCCCTTACCTTCCGCTGGTCTGCGATTCGAGCGCCATCACACGCACGCGCGCTCCTCCTCTTCTTTACCCTCCACCGCTGGCCACCTGCTCCAGTTGCTTGGCGCAGCGCAGCGGTTGCTAGGGGTGAGGTGGAGCACGCTGAGATATCTGTGCGCACGCCAACCAGGGACGCACGACAACCCCCGACAAAGAAATGCTTTCGCATTTATTAGTTCTGAAACACACAGAGCAACGCCCTTGCTTCTTCTGGATACAACTCCGCGTTCCCCGCTTAAGCTCACCACGAGAAAAATCATGACTGGCCAGGAGGGAAGGCAGAACTCGCATTGCTTTTTCCTCTAATCGGTCATCCTGCTCGCTTCGCCTACTGACTTCAGGGCTCTCCGCAGCCTGTTGGAGTTTCTGGAGGGGACTGATTTCACCACCTATCGTTAGGCACCTGCAGTTTGCTGGACTCTTACTCCACTTTGGCGCAGTGCTCTCTATTGGGCTAGAGAGTTAAGCGTCATTCTAACAACAAACACTACTGTTACTACTACTACTACTACCACTACTACTAATCATAATATTTATTGACATTATTTATTTATTTATATTTATTCATAGAATACTTCGGACAAAAAGTCCAAGCAAGGTGAGCATACATGAAACACACTAAATAACAGAATTAAACAAGGTTGCAAAGCGTTTTTTACACAATTTTTGCTATAAGACAGAGGGGTTATTACTTTAAAAAAAAGTAACAATTGAACAACAAAGTGATAATACAATTCAAGGAAGTCATGGAAGAAGAGTATTTACACAAATGGTCAAGGGCGTTAAGGAAATTCTTCGGTTAGTTTATTCCAATCATCTATTGTTTGTGGGAAGTAGGAGTACCGAAAAGTATCAGTCCTTGCGAAAATTGGCGTTAATGAATGAGGATAGTGGTGTCGAGTGGGTCTGCTTAACAAGAGGGATACGTATGCTGCGGTGTCTAAGGGTAGCCTGTGGTTCACTATGTCTGAAAGAAACTGTGGCCGACTTTTTTTTCTTCGACTTTGTTATAGTTCTATACCATTTGCCGTTAGCAATGCAGTGGGGGAGTCGGTTGACATAAATTTACTATATATGAATCGTACTGTTTTTCTTTAAATTCTTTCTAGGTTTTGAAAGTTAATTTTTCTGTGGGCATCCCAAACTATGGAGGTGTACTCAAGTTTAGGCCTAATTAGGGAAAGTAGGAGAGGAGTTTAACACTAGGCGGAGCAGTCTTGAGCTTGTGGCGGAGAAGGCATAATTTACGTAAAGCGGCAGAGCAGATGTTATTTATGTGTAAATTCCAGGATAAGGTACTTGTTAACGTTAAGCCTAAGTATTTACAGGAGGCTGCTTTAAGTAAAGGTGCTTCAGCTAAATTGTATTTGTAGTTTAATGGGAATTTTTTGTGCGTTATGGGGAGATACACACATTTGTTTGCATTAAGAAGCATTCCCCATTGTTCACACAATTTTGATACATTGCATAAGATAGTATTAAGATCAGATTGGTCACTAATGCAAGTTACATCTCTAAAAACACAATCGGCAGCAAATAAACAAATTTGTACCGGGGTGCTAATTGCATTGACAATGTCATTAATGTGGACGAGAAACAGAAGGGGGCCTGGTACGCTCTTTTGCGGAACGCCAGAAGTCACAGGAAGGCAGCCCGATTGTTTTTCTCCTACCTGAACATATTGGTTGCGATTGAGTAGATAAGCTGAGATACAGGAGATAAATAATTCTGGTATACCAACTAGCCGAAGCTTTAAAATTGGTTTATCGTGTGGAACTGTGTCGAGTGCTTTACTGTAGTCTAAGAATACTACATCAATTTGGCCGTTAGCATCAAGAGAAGCTGCAAAGGTATGAACGATAGTAACCAATTGTGTTGTAGTAGAAAATCCTTTTCTAAACCCATGTTGATGATTTGTTAAAACTGAGCGTTCTTCTAAGAATTCATTTATTTATGAGCTATTATGTGTTCGATAAGCTTACAGCATGATGATGTTAAAGAGATCGGTCGATAATTTTGTAGTACCAGGGGGTCACCTTTCTTTAATATAAGAACTATTTGTGCCGACTTCCAGTCATCTGGCGATTCCGCTGACAACAGAGAGACTCGAAAAATGACGAGTAAGTATTTTGCAACAGACTCTGCAAAGCGACGCAGAAATATGTTGGGGATATTGTCGGGACCGCAAGAAGTCTTAGTCTTTGAGTTCAACAACAAAGCAATGACACCAGAATAAGAAATAAAGTTTACACTTGCAGCATTGACCGCATTTATGACAGATGGGGAAGCACTAGGAGTAGAAAATACACTATGAAAATACTCATTGAGGTGTTGAGCAATGGGAGCCTGATCAGACACCATTCAACCATTGACAAAAACCTGTAATATGGGCTTCTTTTTTTCGCTAATATAGTTCCAGAATTTCTTTGGATCATTTTTTATGAAGTTTGCGAGTGACGTATTGAAGTAGTATTCCTTCGAGGTGTGTACGGCATGAGCAAGCTTATCTAGAGTGTCAGCTATACCTTGGGGTCAGCATGCTTTTTCTTTAATCTTTTAACTTTACGCTTGAGATGAATGATGCTTCTCGTCATGCAGGGCATATGTTTATGCACCTTTTTACGTTTAGACGGTATAAATTTTTCGATACAGTAGAAGCATATGCGTTCAAATTGGTCCCACAATCTACAAACATCGGTAGCTACAAAATCTATCAGACAGGTTTCTAGGTGCTCGATAATGCAAGCATCATTGGCATGTGTATAGTCTTTCACACAATGAAAGGACCAGTTAGCAGTTTCCGAAAGCGGTACTCTGGTCCCGCTTTCGGAAACTGCTATTAGAAACAATTATTAGTAATAATTGAATTAAGGATATTATTATTATTAATAGTAATATTATTAATGAAATACTGCTACTACTACTACTACTACTACTACTATTACTACTACTACTACTACTACTACTACTACTACTACTACTACTACTACTACTAGAGCAGTGGCGTTCAATACCTTTAACATGCCGTGACTAGGCCACCTTAGCCTAAGTTTGGCGCGCAATGAGTCGCGCTTTTCTGACTGTCACGCCACTTTTTTGATATCGCTGTCATTGCTAATGACAGCTACCACCTACATTCGTAACCACAAGGGCAAGTTCAAATATTAATCAATCATTGATCATGAACGTTACTCGTCAGGGTAGAGATGTATGTCTAAGTCTCAACTTGGATGTACTGACGTGAAACGGTGCTGTAGCTATCAAACACCAGCAGACATTGTATAAGCTATTTTGAATCAATGTACAGTAAACAATTAACTACTTCTGTCAGAGACGGTTAGCTTTCGTTGTACACTAATCTGTAAGATGGAGGTATCAACCAAATATATTTCTAAATCTATAATAGTACAATCAGGTGTGACGATGACTAGTTCAATAAGTCATTTGAACTAAAGGTATTCTTCCATAAGCGTTATACCCCGCCGCGGTGATCTGGTGGCTCAGGTACTTGGCTGCAGACCTACAGGTCATGAAATCGAGTACCGGCTACGGTGACTGCATTTTTAATGAAGGAAACAATGCTGTAGGCCCGTGTGCTCGGATTTGGGTGCACGTTAAAGAACCCCATGTGGTCGAAAGCTCCGGAGCCCTCCACTGCGGCGTCTCTCATAGTCCTATGGTGGTTTTTCGACGTTAAAGCTTACATATCAATCAATCAATCCTTAAGCTTGATGGGCCATGAACAAGGTAAGATCTCTTTACACTCCGTCAGGAAGCGAGCAGAATTATATCTTGAGTTACGCTGTGAACATTCATTATCAAAACAAGCCTGATTGGATATTTCAAATGACAGGCCCAAAAGGGTGTTGTGCTACGGCCGTCATCGTGATTTATCCGTATTAACAAAGTCCTACTAACGTATGGCATTGGCCAGCTACTGCAGCCGTACTAAGAGCAATGTTCACGCAAATACTTTTGTTGTCGCCAACACGTAATCTAATATTCGACCGGAAAACAGATTTTCGCCTGTGTGCTTATGTTAGGCGTGGTGCCAGTGCCCAAAAATGTTCAAGTTTCAGCCGCACTGCCAGTTGAATATAGGTCATTCGTTGCTCCAACTCGCCCCCCCCCTCCCTGCCGACGTTGGACACCTGTGCAAGGATAGACGAGTCTTTCGCGAAGCGCGGGCCTTTACACAGCCTCGTTTGATTACGAGAACAACTGAGCACACAAGCTGTCACCAATGGTCATAGTGCCTAGACACAGGGTGGACCTGGCAGGGTGGAAATTCCTCCCGTGCTTTCTATATTCCAACTTCATCATGAAACAGACACATGTTCGTTTTTTTTTGTTTTACTTTTATTTTTGCATCATTCCACTCGTTCGTTTCGTGTGACTCTTGTCCATGCTAGCGCTTGTGTTTGCGCAGCCGTCAGACCAGCGCCGACCGGAGTCAATGGCTCTTTGATTACGCCTACTACCTTTCTGTTATTGTCTGCTGAGCCTTGTCCTAAATTTAAAACTTTTTTGTCGCGATTTCTTTCACTTTTTTAACCTCATTCTTCCCTGTAACTACGCCTTTATGGATGTTTGCGTACTCTCATCTTTTCGGGTGGTTCTCTCAGTTACTGAAAAGTTGGCACTGTGTAACCGTATTCATCGAGGTTCCAGCCTCTGGCTTCCAAGCTGCTTCTTTATATTGAGAAGTTTTTCAGAGCACTGCATCCTCATCATTGATCATCATTCACCACCCAAGTTTAAGTCACCAGCGTGTCTATTTTTCTTTCCGATTTTTTATTCATGACTCATATGCTTCTTTCCGCTGCACGTATGATTTTCTTCGGCTAAGTCATGCCACTCCAGTATCGAACAAGCGCCCAGTTCTAAACTCGACTTCATTCGTGAGATTCGAAGGATATTTTAGATTCTTTAAAACGATCAAATTGCAATCTCGCACTGTCCTCTCTTCGGGGCTTTTCTAACCTCCCATTTAGATAAAGGCCACACCGACACAACCGGGTGAACTCGCAGCAAATAAAGAAAAGTCAGGAAGAGAGAGAGGAAGGAAGAGAGTGGGCGAAAGGAGGTCACAGAAACGGCATAGGGCCTCCGGTTCTCGTCACCTGTCCAAGATTGTCCAACAATTTGCTTCTGCTTCGATGCTACGCTCTTCCTGAGAGTGACGACACTGCCAAAACGACATGGTGTTCTCGTCTTTTGCCATCTTCGCATTTCTTGCCACCGCTTTTTTTCAACGTACACTAGTGGCTACTGCTAAGGGTGGCAAAGTGGTGCTCAGTGATACATATCCCTGCAAGTCCGTATTCGACCCTGCAGTTCCCTTTGGTATGAGATTCTTTGAACGTAAGTAGTTTTTTCTTTCCGTATGTCATGGCAGTTTCGTTAGGCACTGTACGATAGGGTCATTGCATCTTTGCTTCAAACGTGTACTCCATTTCATGCAGAGCATTCAGTGTTGTGGAAGCTAGCGCAATATCTTACACGGGTTGCGTTTTTACCAGTAAATATTTTAATGTTTTACGAGCAAATGGGTTACCCTCTCCTTACTTTATGTGGTCCATATTATGCAGAACATGCAGTGTTGTGGAAGCTAGCGCGATATCTTACACGGGTTGCGTTCTTACTAGAAAATTTTTTAATGCTTCTACGAGCAAATTTGTTACCATCTACTCCGCGTGGACAAAGTAATAACTTTTAAAAGTTTGTCGTATGTCCCCGTTTACATGTCATGTAAAAACTATTTTGTGTATTGAGGTTTCTTTCAGGTTTTAAATTCATGTAATGGGGCCTAGGCAATTTTTTGGGCGGGGGGGGAGGGAGCACCTTTATTCGAAATGTGGGCTCGACACGCCGATGTAGTGCACAAATTGTGCTCTTTTTTTGGTGGTTGGATGCATAACCCTTATTATTTTCGTCAGAACGCGCTCTTGAACATTGCGGACCACTTTTTACGTGGGAGCAGAGCGAATACCCTCTGCTGCGTCGCAGACCCATTGAAATAGTAAAATATTTCCGGGGTAGGTGGGGTGATACGTGCCCGCCGTGCCACTCCTTGGCTACCAGGGCCATATCTAGGGGGTGGCACACTGAACACGTACCCCTCCCCCCCCCCCAAAAAAAAAAAACTTTGTCGCCATGGCATAGAGAGCCGAAAATGGCCATTTTAAGGGGGTGATCTTCCCGAAATTGAGATGGTGCCTCCCCTCTCCCCCACTCGAAAAAGATTCCTGAATACGCGTCTTCTGGCTACACCACTGTCATGTAATGCTTTGACAGCTTTCATGCTACGCCTTGTTAAGAATTAAGGTAGCTCTGACTATGTTACGCGTTTTTCACCTAAACTAAATGGTACTTTAGATTATATCAGTTCAGTCAACTCATCTGCTTTCCCATATGAACTCTCTGTATAGCTTCCTATCTGTCTATCTATCTATCTATCTATCTATCTATCTATCTATCTATCTATCTATCTATCTATCTATCTATCTGTCTGTCTGTCTGTCTGTCTGTCTGTCTGTCTGTCTGTCTGTCTGTCTGTCTGTCTGTCTGTCTGTCTGTCTGTCTGTCTGTCTGTCTGTCTGTCTGTCTGTCTGTCTGTCTGTCTGTCTGTCTGTCTGTCTGTCTGTTTTACATTCGATGAGCATGCACCACCCAGCCTAGCAACAAATATTACAGGACACTGCGTTTTTTTTTATCTAAATAATGAACATGTTCTTAGGTGACACTTCAGAAAATTTTGTTCTCTAAACAACTTGCGGATGTTCACAATGCAGCGGCTTTGCCAAATGTAATTGATAGTTGTGGCCAAACTCGGGGTGTATAAGTCGATAAGTATTATGCCTGAGCTCATTTCTTAAAGCCCCATGAGTATTGTTTGCTACACCAATAGCTATTGCAAGACAATTTTATTGCTTCATTCAGTGTTTCAGTAGAAACTGCTGACAAAAAATCTGCGCAATTTTTCATGCATTATGTTTTTTAGGAAGCTCAGTAGAAGAAAACTTGCCTAAATTGTATCAAACTTACTGAATTTCGTAATTTAACCCCGCACTTTTGCTGCTGGAAGGTATCAACGTCGCCGCGTGAAAAAATGTTAAATATTTCTCATTTTCTGATCTACAGTGAAAGAATCGCATAACTGGACTGATCCACATGTTTTTCTTATTTATTTATGACAGCCATTCTCTACAACCAAACAATTTATTGCGCCAAAACGTACAACTATAGCAGTCTCTCGTGTACTCTGACGACGCGAGTAATGCTATGGAAAAAAAACTCTAATTAGCAATATATGTAAATTACATCAATTCTTCTATTGCGTAGGGTGGCCGCAAGATGTCCGGGCAAAGCACATGTCCTGTCATAATATAACAATGGAAGAAGCTCTGGAGGTGAGATTTTACCACTTACAACAGCAACGCTCGTCTATTATACGTGATGAGTAATTGATTATAAATCACTATTCTGATTGTAAGCCTATGTTTCCAATATGTGATGTGATATGTCCCAAATTATTCGTAGTAAAAAAAACATGTGAATTTTTATGAACATATATGCTGTTTAAAACAGTAAAAAGCTTAATATCACGTGTGAAAAAATATCAACGATTGCTGTTACTAAATTTCGCAATGATCTTTTAATTTTTTAACTATCTGCAAAGCGACGCTCAAGCGTAGAGGTACGCTAGTTTTGGCTACTACGTTATTGGGCAAGCTGCCCCCTCAGCCCACACAGAAGATCATAAACTACGAATACCACTTTCTAAAACAGATGCTGCACGAAAGCTCTGCAGGCTTGCTCGCGAGCAAACCACATTACAATAAAATCAGCCACACTTCAAGCATGCCCGACTGTACTCGCTTGACCCTACGCTAATTCTTCAAGTCCCGTCGAGGCTTTGCCGAGAAGACCGAACCCTGTTATGTAGGCTGTGGTTGGGCGTTGCGTTTACCAACGCCTACGCTTTCCGCATTGCAATGGCCGACACCGCAGCCTGTGGACACTGTGGCAAAGAAGAAACGACCCAACATATTCTTTGTGACTGCCTAGCGTATAGTAAACAACGACTATACCTTCGCAAGCAACTAAGCAATTTAGATAATCAACCTCTGTCGGAGCAAGGAAATCTACAATATCGACAAGATACAACTTCACAAAAGAAGGTCCTGAAAGCGATACTACACTTTTTGCGATCGACCGTACTTACTGAACGGTTGTAGCTAGGACGCCCTCCCTGTGTGTGTTTTCGTTTTCTTATGAGTGCGCGTGCGTTTTTTTTTTTCTCTCTATCTGCCCCCTCTTTCTTGCCCCTACTTCCCAGCCCCCAGCGCTGGGTAGCAAACCAGATGCCAATATCTGGTTAACCTCCCGGCCTTTCCTTTCTCACTCTCTCTCTCTCTCTTTCTTAATGTGATCTGTTCTTGTGCCACACGTAAAGCGCAGCTTCATCCGTGTTTATATATTACAACGATTACTTTGCCTTACCGCACACCGGTGTTGATACCTTATTTTGCATAATTTTAGAAATATTACAGTTCTTTCAGAATATGGCATAAAACATGTCACCTGTGGACCTCGAAACATTGTCTGCATATAATATGAACTGATGATATGCCGCGTAAGAATAGTAAGCATAATTTTTAATCTGCATGTGATTGCAATGTTGCAGCAACTTTTTTTATTTTTTATTTTTTGCGGTTCTGATTGGAACCGTTGAGTTAGAGGAAATTTTTCAAGAGTGTTTGCATTGGAAAACTCAGTCTGTGTCGCCTCTATGAGCATCCATTCTACAAGTAGTTATCATTCGTTTTAAAGAATAGCGATGAGTACGTATACATTGCGGCAACACATTACTAAACCTAAGCTGTATAACAGTGCACTGTTATGCAGCTTAGTCTGAATATTGTATTGCTGCAGTCTGTTGTGGCTCCAGTCCTTAAGAGAACGAATTGGGAAGGTTAGTTCAAGGGATTTTATTGTTTACTGTTCCTAAAATTCCTTTTGTTTCTTTGTGCTATACCTTACCAATGTGTCATGTATGAAGTAGTGCAAGAATGTAATACATTGAATTACTTCTGCCCCTTTGTGCAGACATGGTACCTGGTCTGAATGTTATATACCATTTGAAAAGAATTTACCTATATACTGCAGTAAAATATCTCTTCAGTTTGCACCCAGTCACTCAGCCTATGAAACCATCTGAGATCATTATTCGCTCATTCGTACCTTGCAGAGACCAGAGCATTCTTTTTAGCAAACCGAAAATTGCTTAATATTTTTGTGCTGGAAATACGGCACCTTCTGGGACGTCATTCAGCACAATTTGAAAAAGCACTTATTTCTGAAGAGACGTGGTATTTCATTTTGCCTAGCATAAAACAAGGGCAGGGTGGGATTAAGTGATATTGCTGCGTCTTCGCAGTATATCGTAGCCTAGAATAAATGGTGGCTCGCGAGTAAGATTTATTGAATGTTCGATTCGATAGCACTTAAAATCAATAGAGCACATGTTCATTTGTAGAACACAAAGGATCTACGAAATGAAAGAAATGCAATCCACAAGTACAAGGCCTTTTGGAAATGAGGCCGCTTGACGATGTTTGTGATTGCTCGAATTCGCGTAGCCATTCTTGCCTTTTTCTTTATTGCATATCCCGGCAGGCTTGCCAAGTGTGTCGCGGTAGAATGTGGGTCCAGGATCTGGAATAATTCAAATGGCAGTCTGGTGACTCCGTACACGCAACGCGTACTTTAGTACACAACCGACTTTACTCTAACCGCGTCGTGTTCCAACTGCTCGAGCCGCGAGGGCCGTTCATTCATCCTGTTTGTCGTCTTCTCATCCAACGCGTGCCGCAGAGCAGAACTGCCGTTCCCTCTTCGCCCCGTCAAAGGCCATGCAATCCACATCATCACAATATTATTATGATAAGAATGCACATGGGGCATAAGAAAGTAAGAAATAAAAAAGCGTGAACGCAGCTTTCAGTTAAAGGCTGTGCTGCATAGACTTCTCAACTCTGCATAGCCAGTTACATTCCACTTGGCGCATCTGATATGGCTGATATGTATCACTACTGCATTGATAGAATTAAATATCACTTCAGTGTGCTTTTTTTTCTTTTACTATGGCATGCTTCTGAGCCCAAGTGGCTTGGCTGCGTGATATACGCATTAACTCCACTTTATGGTAGAAGACAATTGTTCAAGAAAAGTGGAAGATCTTCGAGTTTGAAAATATGAAGTTTAGTGGCAGTCGGCTTCTTTTGCGAATGCCTAGTCTTTGACGCTTTCGATATGGTTGTATGTAGCAGTGAAACACTGAATTCACTGTGCACAAAAACGTACGCACAGCGTGACCGGTCCTACGACGAGCACAAGGCGAAATGCATGGCCGCCGTGCTGCCCTCTGTGGAGGCATCGATGCGCGAGAAGGAGGCCTGCCGCATTGTCGTCGAAGCCACAAACATGAGCAGCGCCGCGTTCTGGACTGTTACAGAGGTAACGAGCTGGCTCCACTTCTTTGTGTTTGCGTATAGTATGCTCAGGCGACCATCATTCTGCATTGAACCATACATTAGCATATCACGCACTGCCATCACTTACTCTACATCGCGCATTCAGTGCGGCTGTGACGTAAAACACGTTACACTGTTAAAAGGAATACACAATCTTTCATGCTGTTTGAATCATAACTACATTAGCATGTAGCTGTGATGTTTCCATCGCAACTACACGGTGTTTCCATCATAACTACAAAGTTCAGTCGCCTTAACTACATGTTTGCATCATAACTGCAGCAAAATGGAGAGTTGGGCTAGTTGTCTGGTAATCAATTTGAAGTGTTCGTGCATTCTACAGCTTGATCTACACGACTGAGAATAACTTATGCATGTTCCCTTCCTTAAATCTCGGTGCTCCTGCTCATGCCAGCGAAATATACTTGTATACACCGCCATCGCGAAAGTTCTCCCATCAGCAGCATAATTTTCTATGCAAACAAACATCTCGCACAATTCATGCAAATGGTGCTCGCCAAGAAAAAGCAGAACTTTGGCACTGAACGAAAGGAGCAATATTAGAAGTTGTGTTTTTATTTCAGGACATCTCTTTCAGCCTTTCCGTCACGTTATTGAATATCTATAAATTATTTTCGAGCGAAGAATAGCCAGTTTAGCCCCTACTTCTTTATTCCTCTGTGAAAGAAGACGCTTACAAGGTGCATCGAACTCTTTAAATAATTTGAGAAGTTTAGTTGTGAATCCAAAGTCATATTAAACAGTTGAAACTACGCACACGCAAGGCTTCTTGCGGCCTCGATTTTTATAGTGATTCGGTGGGTCTATCCTAACTCTCATTGACACTTGTGACTATCACCGCCTGCACAACCAAGTAAGTTGCAACCCTACTGGTCGCCAATAGCCATTTCAGTCTCAAAGCCACTAATTCGGCCCAATCGCTCGCAAATCTATCTATAGGTCACGCGACTGCTGTCGCAAACCTCCTTAGCAATCGCATGCGCACGAAGAAAAGTACAGTTTACGGTAAAATGGCTATGCGAGCACACGTTCATTCTACGGTAACTTGTATAAGCAGGACACTTGTGCGAGCATCGGTCGCCTCGAATTGCCTTTTGGTCACCAGTCGCAAACGATCGCGCTACTGTTGACAGTCACAGATGTGATTGACGCTTTACAGTGCTCTTTATATCACGTGAACCCTAATCTTTTTCCTTTTACCCAAACGCCGTAAAAACGTAGTGACCAGAATACTCCACGCCTTGAGCTAATCGCCTTGTGGGGGCTCACGAACCTTTGCGATGAGCCATGCGAAAAAAAGTGTCCGCATTCTTTCAACTCAAACAAGCGATCCAAAAAAGCAAAGTGAAGGGGGAACTCATGCACCTCTTGGTCCCAAGGACTGTTTGTACCACACACCAGTTTTTCGCCGAAACAATCTCAGTCTCATGAAAATTTACGGGTTTCGGCTTATAAGCCCCAGATCAGGTATTTCAATAGAAAGTTCAAGAGTAAAGTCTAGAATTCGTAAGCTCTATAAAATTTAATGAATAGCGAAAAAAATAGTCCCATTGGAATTTTTTCACTGAGTTTTTTTTACATGGGAAATGCAAACGAAAATAGTGTTTAACTACCTTTTGCGTTTGGAGAATAATTTTTTAGCGAAATCATGAGACTGCAGCCATAAGCATATATTTATTCGCGGACCAGAAACGTTCAGTCCAAAGAACGTTGAAAAAAATTTGAGTTGTGAAAAGGAACTTTATGCACAGTGCTTTAAAAAGTGAGCTGACATTATCATGCAGTTTTGAAAGTGAAGCGACCCTTTTGCTAAGCAGTGTAAACTTGGAGAGAAGAAAACAATGCGCATGTGCTCTTTTTCTATAACAACAAAATCGCCAAAAAGGCTAAGGTCTGTCACAACTGATAGGGGTATCCCATGAGTCGGAGAGAACTTTTATACTGCAGTATAAGATTGTCTCGTAACTATTTCATTTTGAAATGAACTAATTTAACAGAGGCTGCTAAAGCTCTTCAGCATTTTATGGTTTCGATGTGGCTATTCCAAATTATATCATGTGACCAAAACAAAAGTTGTGCAAAGCAGCATGAAAAACAAGTGACTTCGTCAGATTTTTTTTCTTACGGTCGGCGCTCACCCCTATCATGTCATCAATATAAGAGTCATATTGTTTATACCAGGCCTTATTCAAATGCATTGTCTCTTGGCAATGTTTTGAGGGCTGTTCATGTTTATAAATAGCACGTGGTGGCATGTACGAAACATGAATTGCGTTTTTACTACAAGCGCGTGCTGTCTTTTGCATCAGGGCGGACATGAAACGTCTGATAATGTAGGTTACAAAACTCTTTTTCAGGTTCGAAGGTGCATAGCAGACAGTGTCATGTTTCCGGATGCCGATGAGGTAAGACTATAGTTCAAATGAGAATTTGTAAATTAGGCTGCGGCTGCTTTTAAAAGTGGCCTTGTGGTACACAATTCCGGTTACAAATACAGCGTGATGGTAAATTAAATCAGTCAGTGTGGTACTTTTTCAAACTACTATGTCGAAAATGCTAACAAAGCTCATTCAAACTCTACTGCTAGATGCTCAAAATCATCCCACAAGACCAATTAATCGTACAGGCGTCATCGCAAATTCATATTGTGCCCGTTTAAAACAACAAATAGGAAAATCATGCGCATAATGGCAAGCAGATCGAAACCTGCTCCGCATTCTTCACGCACAAACGACGCACAAAACGTACTTACAGGTACACATGAACGCGAATAAACGTCTCAGTTCTTACTTCGCTGTGTCTGAAAAGCGCACCTTTTCGCAAACGGAGACTGTGCAATGGTTGCAGTGATCTTTGTGGGCCCGGTAAATACAACAAAATTGTTTCAGTGAAAGCTGAAGGCCAGCCAAGACGTTCAATCCTCCCCACCATGAAATAAGGGCGCACGAGCGAGCGTCCACATCCCTCCTCTCCGGGAGGCAAAGTACGAGGGAGCGATAAGAGAACACGATGAAAATACGGTAGCTCCCCCCCCCCCTACGTCAAGGTGCCCGCCAACAACGGTAAGTGGTAGATATAAATAGCTTGCCGTTTGTACATCGCCGGAAGTATTTTTCGGTGGCTGAGTTGTTAGCGTCTCACATTCACGACGCTGAGGTCCCATGTTCGATTCCGCGTGCTGGAGTCTTTTTTCTGGATTTTTTTCTTTCTTGCGTTTTTATAATATAGATACGTATACATATACGATGCATGACATCGACGACCACGCCAAAGCCGGTGGCAAAATCCAGCCCACAGTGTTCATATAATAGCCATCGCGATAGAAAGTAAATAGGACTACATCACAATTTTCGTATCGATGGCACATCCTCAGCATAAAGTAGGTCTCGCGCTATTCCAAGAATAGACACCAGGTGTGTGTGTGTGTGTGTGTGTGTGTGTGTGTGTGTGTGTGTGTGTGTGTGTGTGTGTGTGTGTGTGTGTGTGTGTGTGTGTGTGTGAGAGAGAGAGAGAGAGAGAGAGACTGGGACGCCACAGAGGTAATTGCGCTCTTGCAGGAGCAGCTTGACCTGGAGTCTAAGCGTGCGCTTTGTCTTCGTGAGGCACTGCCGGATACACCTGAAGCTGACAGGGCCGTCGCATTTCGCCGAGCTGCCCAGGAGGCCAATGCACTCACGAAACGGCACACTGATCTGAGGCAGAAAGTAAGTGTCCTTGAAGAACTATTTTTCGAAAGGCTCATAACAAAACTTACGTTTTTAGAGCGGTCATACAGACAGTGCTACATTAGCCCCGACACTTAAGTGTCATAAAAAGCTGTGGCGTCGTTCCTTAGCAATTCTATTATTATGGCTAGGTAAAAGCAAATGAAAAGACGGATTATGAACGTCTTCTTCATAACGGGGTGTTGAAACGTGTGCCACGCAGCTTGACAAAAATACTTTTTTTTTCTTTTTTTCAAGTTGGTCTCATGGTGGTTTTCAAGTTGGTCTACTTAAAATAAATCGATCTTGCTATATTAAAAAAATCAGTTCATCGTCCAGTTTTTTTGAAATTGCAGCAAAATGACCTTCTTTTTCCCACTATTTATTTCTCTCATTTCGCTCTTGTTCTCATCCACCAATAGTCTAACCATCTCTTAGATATTTGTATCGCTGGCGTATTTTCTCTTAAGCCCGAAATTTTATGTAGGCCTGTGCTCAAATGTGTACCTAGAGGGACATCTCCGCATTCACTCAAAATGTCGAGAATCAAAGCTAAATTGCCCTCTATTATATTAAACTTTATTCGGCCTCTATCTAAATGCCCCGTTGCAGTGGTAACAATATCATGGTGTTGATATTTTCGTGTCCTTTAAAATTCCGTGCATGGAAGGAGAAGAAGGAGGAAGGGAAGAAGTGAAAGGCAGAGAGGTGAACCAGACGCACGTCCGGTTTGCTACTCTGCACTGGGGGAAGGTGTGAGGGGATTGAAGGAGGAGAGAGAAAGAAGTGAAGGGCAACGTGTGTGTACATGTGACCTTATCCATTGCACGCTTATAAGCGGTCGCATAGTTCGATCGTCTTTAGAAAACTCAGCAATGCCCGCGTCCTTTTGCTGGCCTGTGACGCGTAGAGCCATGAACCAAGGATCTTCTCTTCGAAAAAGGTCTACCGTCTAGTGTATCTAACGCTTCGCGTAGCAAGTTGCATTCGCTCGCAAAACGTTCACATGAACACAGTAGATGTTCTATTGTCTCGTCCGTGTCGCATAATTCACATCGGGAGCTATCCGCCATTCCTATGCGAAAGCAGTACGCCTTCGTACGTAAAAGCTACTCCTAACCACAGGTGGCACAGTAAAGTTGCATCTTGGCGGGAGAGGTCCGATAGAACTTGAAGCTTTATCGATGGGTCCAGCTTGTGTAGGTGGCGGTCCCCGACACTGGGGTCACTCAGCCAAGTTTTCGACATAGTGTTATCGTAGGAGTGAAGGCCCCTTGTAGCGTCGGTTCTCGACAATCGAATTGGGGTTGTCTGGGCGTCAGCGTAGGCGGATCAGGCAAATTATCAGCAAGGTCGTTACCTACAATACCACAATGCCCCGGCAACCACTGGAACACCACGTCATGTCCTTTCAATAAAACTTCGTGAAGCATTTCTCTCATTTCATTCACTAGTTGTTGATGCTCCCTTTGTCGTACAGCTGATTGCAAGCTCTGAAGGGATGCCTTGGAGTCGCAGAACACAGCCCATTTCGAGGTCGGGCTTCCGCGATATAAAGTATGGCAGCACGCAAGGCGGCAAGCTCCGCTGCTGTGGATGTTGTCCTATGCGACAGTTTGAACTTTATAGTGACCTGGTACGTCGCGATGACAACAACACCTGTGGAGGTGTCAGCCGAGACCGTGTAAATGTGGGTCCTCTGGCCGTATTTTTCGTTGAGTAGCGACAATTTCACCTGTCGTAGGACCACTGTTGAAGAACGGCTCTTGTTCATTATACCCGGAATAGTGAGGCGCACCTGTGGTTATTGTAGGCACCACGGAAGTGACGCTGGTCGTGTTGCAGGAGTGAAGTCAAAAGGAAGGCCTTTCCTATGAGTGGAAATAATATTTGAAAACATCGCTTGCGTTCTTTGAAGTGGCAACACTGCAAAATGGTGGCCAGGAACTCTGCAGAGTTGTCTTATGTGGGCTCTTAAATTGTCAGTGGTGATGTATGTTTGAATTGGATGCTCTCTTGCGGTCATAATTGCCCCGTAGGTTGAGGTGCATCGCGGCAATTCTAAGCACACGCATAGTCATTGTCCTTGCAGACTTTCGAGGGTGCGAATGTTTGTCTTGCACGTGCTTGCCAGTAACGGCAAGCTGTAGCGCAAAACTCCCAGAAACAGTGCCCTGTATAGCTGCATCATTGACCTTATCGATGTGCCCCAAGATTTTCCGCTGAGGAACCACATTATATGGACGATGTAAGTTAGCCTTCTCTTCAGGTAATTGCAGTGGGCACTCCATGAAGGTCCCTGTCAATAATCACACCCAGGAACTGATGATGCTTCTGGTATGGAATATTTTGTCCTTTGATGGGGACGGGGTATTGTGTCATGGCTCTGCGAGTAAACGCAACAAATGCGCATTTCTCCGTTGAGACGGAAAGACCTTGCTTGCGGAGATAAGAGCATGTCAGGGTGGCAGCCTGCTGGACTCTTGCACGTACTTATAGACGAGCTACAGCCAAATTCCATAGACAAATATCGTCAGCATATATGGATATGAGGACAGTATGGGCAAAATTTCACGAAGACCTACCATCACGAGGTTAAATAAAAGGGACTTGATACGGCGCCCTGAGGGACGCCACGTGAGGTATAGTAATTGGTGGTAGGTCCACCTGCAGTTTGTACGAAAAAAGACCTTCTCGTCAAATAATCCTGGATCCATCAGAACATACAACCACCGATTCCGACAGCTCCCTACGAGTCTAGAATGGCTTCATGTGTTACGTTATGATAAGCCCCTTTGATGTCGAGGAAGAGTACCAGTGGTATGCGCGTGAGGCTCTTCTGTTGCTGGATAAATGTTGTGAGATCAATCACGCTGTCAAGAGATTACCTACTTCGCCGAAAACCCGTCATGCAGTTTGGGTATACGTTGTAGCGCTCGAGGTACCATTCTAGGCGTGTAAGTATTATCTTTTCCATGACTTTTCCTACACAACTTGCGAGGGCAATAGGACGAAATGATGTCAAATCAAATGGTGACTTTCCTGGTTTCAGTGGTGGCACAAATCGACTTATCTTCCAATCCTGGGGAACAACGCCCGCCTGGCATGAGAGGTTGTAATAGCATAACAACTGCCCCCTGGCCTCCTGTTGAAGGTTGGCTAGAGTGGCGTAGGTGATGGCATCGGGTCCTAGGGAAGATGATCGTCGGAAAGCCGCCAAAGATGCGTCAAGTTCTTCTATAGTGAAAAGATTTTCCATTTCGGAGATGCGGCGTTCAGAAATAACACTCTTAACGATGCCAGCGGACAAGGCGGACACACCAGCGATTCGCGTACAAAACTCATTTGTCGCTTCAAGTTGGGTGCGGCCTAAATGTAGGGCTAAAGCCATGAAAGGATGTCTTTGTTGGGGAGTCGAGCGCAGGCAACGAATAGTGCTCCAGATGCGTGACAACGGCTTTCGGGGATCCAATGATTCGCAGAATGATTTCGAGCCTTCGTGTTGAAGTTTGTCAAAACGTCGTTGGACTTTTTTCTGTATGCGTCGTGCCAGCCTCAAGTCGCATATTGCTTTCGTCCGTCTGTATCGCTTTTCCGCCCTTCGGCGAAGCGCACACAGTTTTTCCAGTTCAACGTTGAAATCTGAGCGCTTGCTGGTGAACGGGAGGAGACAGGAAGCTTCCCTTATTGCCTATTTGATTAAATCCTCCAAGTTCTGCTCAGGGTCTTCACTGCATGTATTTTCCATGAGTCGCTGAAATTTGGACCAATCAATTCTTCGTATTGTGGTCCTAGGAGAGGAGTTAGTAAGACCCCTTATTCGCATATAACTTGGAATGTGGTCACTCCCATGCATTTCGATGTCTGAAAACCAGTGCACTTGCGACTGGAAGTTTCCGGATACCAGAGTCAAATCGAGGCAACTGCTGTACGTAAGGCTCCGCAGGTATGTAGAACTGCCATCATTTAAGAAACATAGGTCATGCTTAGAGGCGAATGACACAAGGTTTCTTCCTTTAGCATTGATTGTCGAACTACCCCAGATTAAGTGATGTGCGTTGAAGTCTCCAGTTATAACCCACGGGCCCATAGTTGTTGTCAGTATGTCTTGTAGTCGGTCTTGTTCAAACCATCCGGATGGTGATATGTAGACACCAATGAGTGTGAATGACACTTTTTCCTTTTTAACACGTAAGCAGACATATTGATTGTCATCATGCGGTTGAACTGCTTGATGCACATATGTGAAATCTATGCGAATGTAAACCACTTTTCTGCGTTCCTCGCACGTTGAAGAAACCGAAGATTCATACCCTGATAGTTTAGGAGGTTGTTGCACGTTTGGTTCACATATAACTATTACACGAATACGGTTCATGAATACATATTGACGGAATGAGGAGATGCGGGATCTCAGGCCTCTCGCGTTTCACTGTAGTATCGATGCTTGTCGGACCTCGTTGCGGAAGGAGAAAACTGGTCGAGCCATGGTTTCTACTGAAGACTTGCAAATACAGGACTTAGAGCATCCAGTACTTGTAGTGCACTCTGAGCGAGGGGAGACTTCAGGCTGATGCACAACTTTCGCATGGCATCCCGCAGTGTTCGGAACATTCTGATGACTTCTGTGTCCTCCTCGTGCAGCTTGTCAGCGGCTGGCTGAAGGGATGTGATTGTCGATGTGCGCTTGTAATTTGCAAGTGGCTGTGATTTCGGCAATGAAGGCCAAACTAATTCATCTGCAACATTGCTGTTCGTTGGTTTGTTGACCGCGCTGGCCACCTTCGGTCTGGGAGACAAGGGCGGTGAAAGAGGAAGGTGGTGGAGTGGCGCTGTTGATGCAGCGTCTGCGGCATTCTTTGATGAACTGCGGCGACGATGACACCTCTTTCTGGCGATCCTGGCAGCCTCTCAATGCGACGAATTGTCTCTGACAATTTGTTTCAATACCGCTATTTCTTTTTGGATTTTGGGGCATTCTTTTGACGAAGCTGCATGTGGCGCATGACAATTCGAGCATTTGAGAGTAGTTGCTTCGCAGTCATCCGCAGAATGGGCTTCCGCGCAAGAGGACACACCGTCTTATTTTCGCATACGCTTCTCACGTGGACCATCTTCACGCACTTATGGCAATGTAAGGGCTTTGGTACGAAAAGTCGCACAGAATGCCGAAAATGGCCCACCTTTACGTGTGAAAGAAAAGAGTCGCCCTTGAACATGATCTTCAAGCAGCGTTAGTTTCCCAAACGGACAACTTTTGCGATGACGCTGGCTTCATTTGCTGGAGGCTGGCTGCATTTGCCGGACGCTGGCTTCATTTGCCGCTGCTCATTGAGTAAACAAGAGTGCCCTCGCTGTCGTAGTCGCTGTAGAGTCCCGCATGGTTCCTGGATGGGGCCACCGCCAACGCCGCCGTATTTTGTGGACGTTCGTGGAGGACCACGTTCATCACTGACGGACACGAATGTGATATTCGCGAAGTTCGCTGATAATTAGGCGAAAAAAGAGAAAACCTACTGAAACAGCGATCTGCTAAGCAATCACTTCGTCGTCGTTCCATTCCGTGCAGAGATTTTATGTTTGCACCGCACCTTGTCAAAGCATTGCAGCATGAAGCATGTTGTGGCGCAGAAGAATCCCATCGCTGATTGACCGAAGGTTGTTATTTTGAAGAATGCTGGACGGTGTTAACGAGTTTTTGCAGCTGGCACAACCAGCTTGAGAGGCAATCGGACCAACATATACGTTTTTTTCCTCATGTTTGATGAATCTGCTCAACTAGAAACATTAGAGAAGGACGTAAAATGCATCATTATCTTTTTTGCTTTATTCCTGCTAGTGAAATCATTATTTTCTACAATTTACAACAATACAGATGAGCTGTGACCTTCACAACATTGTTTATTTTTAATAAACTTCAACTTTTTCTCGGTCATATTATTCTTCTTTTCATTCCTCACCCCCATCTTCACTACTGTAAGGAATCGCGGCAGAGGCGATGAGTAACCTAATCTCTTGATATATTTAACATCATAAAAAGAAGTCGACTGTCTCGACATCGCTGCCTTTGATAGTTTTATAGGTACAATGCTTAATCGATGCTGTGCAATCATGCGAATGGACACACTTTCGTGCTCCGCATGAAAGCTTTAGAGAACGTTAGCAGGGCCGACTTTCCACAAGGTGCAAAGCTTATGGTAGCAACGTTACCGGCGTGCACATCTGTAAGGCAGAATTGTGAATTTCTTAAACACACAAGCAGAAAAATATCCTCCACGCAAAGGAATGCGCACTATGCATTCGAGGAACAATATAAATAGGTGGGCTTGTCGTGCGTGTTTTACGCGCCCAGTTTCTGTGCCAGAAAATTTGTGGGGAAATTTTTCAATAGATGTCACACTACATTGTAGTTCAGTACAATTCTTCATCATGAATCTTGAATTATTTGTGTGTGGACTTTCATTGTTGGTCTATTACGATTTGCTGCTCTTTAGGCTGATTGTCAAATTTGCAGGTATATTGCACTATAAGTAATATTGCACTAAGTAATTATCGTCGTGTTATATTTCAGTTGGAAACCTGCATGCACGAATACCTGCTGCATATTGAGGCAAGTGAACGTTTGTATAATCTTTTGTGACAGCAAATCGTTCGTTGTGTTGTTATCGTATAAAAACAAACGTTTTTACCATGCGGATAGCCAGTTCAAACTTGACGACCGTGTCTTAGAAGCTGCTATTTCCAGGCTTTCGCACCGTTTAGTCTTCATATGAATTGTTGAGATATAACATTCTAAAACCACGATATGGTTATGATAGGGCTCCGGAAACTTCGGCCACCTGGGGTTCTTCAACGCGCAGCTCAAACTAAGTACACAGAAATCGAAAATTTTCACCTTCATTGAAAACGTGACCGCCGTGGCCGAGACTCGATCCCACGACTTGCGGGTTAGCAGCTGAAAGCAATTTAGTCTCTAGGCTACTGTGGCAGGTAAGTTTAATCGTAAAGAACAGTGACACCTACGTGCCTCTTGCGTGACCAACAAGATGTTCAGTAAACCTAGATTCACGTTCTCAATCTAAAAGGCTCTTAGCCTCTTCGCATAAATGAGATTGTAATTGGTGAGTAATGAACCATCACATGAAAGTTTGTGTGGCGCATTAGTGTAGTAGCGAGCAAATAGGGGGTTGGACACTCGAGAGTTACAGTGACCTTTGATATGTCGTGATTACTTGCCATATATATTATTCGCACTTCTCTTACGCGATCTGCAAACACTTTTTTTAACCTAACCTACCAAATCATGTCATATCATTGTTGCTCCACTTTCATGATTTTTTTCTAATTAAACAGCTATTATTTCACATTTCGCGTACGTCTACATTTCTCATTTCCTGAGCCAAAAAAACGTGATATAGTTGCCAAGCTGCATTCAGGAACGCCTACAATACTTACCTAATGGTCCATCCAACGTGGTTTCGTGAAACAATTTTTTTTCAATTTTCGTAAGTATGACAAAGATTGTTGCATTTCAGAAAAGTTTTATTCTGTTATTATCAGTACAGATAGTTATATTGAACCGACTTGAATGACGAGGCTTGTTATGTCAGTTTTGAATGACTTACTTTGGAAATATGTATAAAAAGTCACGTGAGAAGACGAACTTGCGCGCTCAGTATGCTATTCGAGTCATTTTGCCTGATAATTTCATTATCATATCACACAGTTTTTACATTTACTGCTTCCGCTCGTTTGAGGAAACTTCACCATCGCCGTAGAAGAATTCATCATATACGGAGGGGTCACATTAATGGAAAGACAGTATAAATAGCTGCATAGTTTGTTACAGTTCTTCCCGCGATTTTTTTATTTTTTTTTATTTTCAACATACTGTTAACCTATTGGAGGGTTCTTATAGCAGTGGGAGTAAAACGAAAAGCACAAATAACAGCCACAACAGAAGTAACAAGAAAATTTGGGTGGAGCAGCGTTGCTGAACAAGTAAAAATTAGGAAAAAAGGAAACTTCATGCATAAATAAAGTGGTAGTGAACGCATTATTAATTTTATACGATCGTAAAAAGGGTAAAAATGTTGATACATTAGTAAGAATTGATGTAAATACAAATATTGCATATCAACCCAATACAAAGTGCTAATCGTAGATTGAAAATGAAAATGCAGTGCATACTATGTTGTCAGGCGTATTACTAAATGCTATGTGCATTTTGCAACAACTGTATGATGTTCGGCTATAATTTGGTCAAGAGCATTTCATTGTTGAACGCATCTAGGAAAATAATAATAATAATAGAATGTTTTGTTGTTACAAGAGTATACTTGGACAGTGTGATCATTTGAATCGAAGCGGAGATAACAAGCCCGTGCAAAGTATTACCTTGTGTTAAAGGGAAACAGAGGACGTTATAATATTCAACTGAACTTCCTGGTTAACCCACGTTACTGTCGACGACGCCTTAAATTTTCCCACTGGTGTTGCAGCGAGTGCTTTGGAATACGCGAAAGAAGATCGTGTTTTCGTCTGCCCATGTGAGCCCGCTGAAAGTCTGTGAAACCTACGTCATATTCACCACCTTTAGGAGAAGCCATGCTGTACACTGACGCCTGATTCTCCCCGCTCACTGACTGGAAGTGCAAGAACAATATTTATATGACAAAGGCTCATGTTAGTATAACGAAGCTGGAATTCTGCATCCGGGTTTCAATATCTGGAATACCACAAACAGCAGAGTGCTCCGTAAACAAGTATTTTTCCAAGCATGGCCTTCGTGACATATTCGTGACGGGGCAACAGCAGAGCTAGACGAGGCGGCCACACTTAAGAAGTGCTGCTGTTGGAGATAACCTGGTTTATTGAGGATGACGTCTCCGCGTTCGCT
The DNA here is from genome assembly GCF_043290135.1 of Rhipicephalus microplus. NCBI lineage: Eukaryota > Metazoa > Arthropoda > Arachnida > Ixodida > Ixodidae > Rhipicephalus > Rhipicephalus microplus. Next base: position 121,158,994 of record NC_134704.1, read on the forward strand.
CTGCATCTTAAGTGACCCTAAGGCCAGAGCCTGTTTTTTTTTTCGAAAGGTGTTTTGTGCATTCACTTTAGAGAAATCGCTTCACTTTTTGAATTCATCAAGAGTCAAACACGCTTTAAAGTGATTTTCGAAGTAATCCAGCTTCCATTTAACCGTATAATCTCAGTGTTTAAGTGGTCATGCATATGGTCATTGAATCCGGTTTAATGGCACCCCACCTGTCGGCGAACGCAATCTACGTGCTTAGCTGTAACTGAATCACAGGCAAATAAAGCAACAATGCATGTAACGAGTGAAACTACCCAGTAAAATTTATCTAAGGCTACACGCACTACAGACGCACTAGAACGTTCTGTTAATATTCTATAGTGTGTCATGAACGGCCTATGTTCGAGCTTGTTTGAGCAATTAGCAGCAACGTTAGTGGGCGAATAATTATTTCTGCGGTTTGAAGCCCTCGTTTGGCAATAAGATAATGAGGCACGTATAGCAATGAAGGGCCCTGCAAAGTTCGATCATCTAGACTTCTTGAACATGCACCTAAATGAAAGTACATGGGACTCGAGCATCTCATCTCCATCGAAGAGTGACCCGCGGCAACTGAGATCACTTTCGTGATATTCGGGTCAGCAGCCGAGCCAAATTTTCAGTTGTCTAGGGACCCAGTGTAACTTACGGAGAATGCTCCAGTTTCGTCAGACTATTTCCGTGATCCTCTAGTATACACAGCCGTGAACTAACATTTATAAATTGTCTTGCTCACCAAAGGCACTTTTGTTTTTATTTGCCTGTTTTCCAGTCACTTACGGTAATACTCGGCAAACTGGGGGCATGAGGTCACGTTCACCTAATTGAAAGCATTTAGTGCGATGCATCAAAGCAAGACATAAATGACAGCAATAAAAATTACAGCATACCCATAGAGTGAATGATGATGAGTGGGGCGAAGCGTCCGGACGCGCGGACATACGTATACAAGCACGGAGGATGGACGTCGGGCGGACTGATTGACGCATGGACGAACGCACGAACGTGCGGATGGACAGAAGCATGGACGGGTGAACAGACGGACGGCCAGAAGCACGGACGCACAGATGGGTGTAAGCACGGAACGACAAACAGATAGACAGACTCGTGATCTGACGGACAGAAGCATGGATGGACCCACGGATGGCAGCACGGACGAACAGAGGCACAGACGCATAGATGGGCAGAAGCATAGACGAACAAACAGACAGACAAATGGATGGATAGAAGTACAGTCGGACAGACGGGAGCACGAACGGATGGATGCACGGACAGATGGACGGAAGGAAGCACGGATGCACGAACGGAAGCACGGATACACGAACAGAAGCACGGATGGATGGATGGACGGTTGAACGAATGAACACACGGACAGATGAATACACGGACGAACGGACGGATGCTTCGCCCAACTCATCACCATTCACTCTCAAGATATGCTGTGAAAACCACTAGTGCCATCCAGTATTCGCTAAAATTTCTCCCAAGGACATACACACAGAACATTGAGCAGCTCATAAACTAGAGCTGGCTACATACTGCTACTACGGCTACAAAGGAGGGCACGACTTATGGCCTAAGGACCTTCGCCCTTGAAAAGTGGACATGGTGTACCAAGTGCTATGAACTGATCAAATTAACACTTATTCAATTTCGCATTCTACATCCTCAGTCATTTGTCATTGTAAAAGAGATTGTGCGCCCGCAGGCATGCTTACATCATCATTACTGGAATCTATGCATTTAGCTCACCAAATAACAAGACCTGTATAATGAAGAAGTATGTAGTGTTTAGCGCAGGCACTAACTTTTTTTTCTTCAGAGAAGTTTGTACAGCTCTCTGTAAAACTCCTCCGCTATTTTAACTATCCTATTCATATTGGTAGTTATTTTGCCTCCTTTGTCCCTCAGTGCATACATCCGATTTCTGCCTATCCCAAGTTTACTCTTCACTGCTTTCACGCTTCCTCCGTTTTTCAAAGCGTGTTCGATTCTCTCCATGTTATACCTTCTTACATCAGATACCTTACACTTATTAATCAACTTGGAAAGCTCTGCCAGTTCTATTTTGTCTGTTGTACTTGAGACTTTCATGCTTTGGCACTTTTTAATGAGGTTCTTCGTCTCCTGGCACAGCTTGCCAGTGTCTTGTCTAACTACCCTGCCTCCAACTTACACTGCACACTCCGTAATGATACTCGTCAGATTATCATTCATTGTATCTATGCTAAGGTTGGTTTCCTCACTAAGAGCCGAGTACCTGTTCTGAAGCGAGACTCTGGATTCCTGTACTTTCCCTCTCAGTGCTAGCTCATTGATTGGCTTCTTGTGTATCAGTTTCTGTCATTCCTTCTTCAAGTCTAGGCGAATTCGAGACCATACCATTCTATGGTCACTGCATCGTACCTTGCCAAGCACCTCAACATCCTGAGCGATGTCTGGGTGGGCACTCATTATAAAGTCTATTTCGTTCTTATTTTTGCAGTTAGGGCTCCTTCATGACCACTTATGGCTTCCCCGTTTTTGGTAGAAGGTATTCAGAATCCGTAAATTATTGCGTTCAGCAAACTCCACTGGTAGCTCTCCTCTGGCATTTTTAGTACCATTGCCATAATCTCCTACTGCCTGGTCTCCAGCCTGCTTCTTCCCTGCCTTCGCATTAAAGTCTCACATCAGTATAATATTTTGTGTTTTTACCTTACTCATTGCCGATTCCGTGTCTTCATTGAAGCTTTCAACTGAAGCGTCATCACGGCTGGATGTAGGCGCGTAAGCCTGTACCGCCATCTTTTTGTATCTCTTATTGCGTTTAATTACCATACCTATTACCCTTTCATTAATGCTTTAGTATTCCTCTCTGTTGCCAGCTGTCTTTCTGGGAATTAGAAGGCCCACTCCCAGCAGTTCTCTTCTGTCAGCCAAGCACCGATAACAAAGGGTGTGCCTATTCTGTAGCACCATATAAGCCTCATCTGTTCTCCTAATCTCACTGAGCCCTATTATATCCCATTTAACACCCTCTGCTTCCTCAAATAGTACTACTAGACCTACCTCACTAGATAAGGTTCTAGCGTTAAACGTTGCCAAGTTCAGGTTCCAATGGCGGCCTGTCCGGATCCAAAGATTCGTAGCACCCTCTGCTGCGTTGCAGATCTTACCGCCACCGTAATGAGTTGCTTCGCAGCTGCTGACACTGAGGGCTGTGAGTTAATTGACGTATGCATGTGGAAGGTAGTGGCCAGGTACTGCACCCGGGTGGCCAATCCTTTTCTGGTGAGGGAGTGCGTTACCAGCCACGGTCACCGGTGAGGCCCCATCCCAGGCCTCTTAATGCAGTTCAATCGCCACGCGGATTTTTTTTATCCGGTTGAGAGCTGTGCGGCACCGGGATTCGAACCACGGACCTCTTCCCTGTGAGGCGGATGCTCTAACCACTACGCCATCGCCGCATCATCTGTTTAGTATCAGTCACCATACATGCTACAGTCTTGAGCTCAGTGACCCCACTTAATACTTGATTGCACTAATGAGCAACTTCCTACACAGAAGGTTTTGGGGCAGAGTGCGTACAAATACGGTTCATGCACAGTGAATTGCACAGCGCGCGCGTGCTGAATGCTGAAAGGGCGGAAAGAGTACATAAGCACTCCTTTTAGTGCGAATTTTATTTTTTTGTTTTTACGCGTACCAGGCCATGTTGAGGCGTTTAAGTGAAATTCATGTCTAATCGTTTATACAGGAAGTGTCGTAATAAGGCGCGCAGATTGCACAGCAGGTTGGCTTCATCGTATAGGCTAACAAAAAGAAAAATGTGCGCTGCATTTTGGTGTACACCTTGACAGCATCAGTAAGCATGCTTGTAGGTGTGCGCTTGTTTTCTTTGCATGATGATGTTCCTGTTTCATTCTTTCAGCAGCACTCACAATTGGGCGAGTTGGTACGAATGCATGAATTTATGAAGCACTCTTTTCTGTCCTTGTTTTGCAACCTAGAAGTAGTTACTTCGTAACTACTTCTATGTTGCGCTGTTCTTACATTTAAAGATGGATTTATAACGGCGTGACAACGCAGACTATTGTTGCACGAACACAAGCGCTCTGAATAATATATATATATATATATATATATGTGTGTGTGTGTGTGTGTGTGTGTGTGTGTGTGTGTGTGTGTGTGTGTGTGTGTGTGTGTGTGTGTGTGTGTGTGTGTGTGTGTGTGTGTGTGTGTGTGTGTGTGTGTGACGCTACGATGAATGGGTGACGCGGCCTGGCTCATATCCCATGTTTATTCTGTTCTCCACTTCTTCCTTCTCTGCCTCTACCAACTATCGCTTCATACGTCACACAATTCCCCCTCCCCCCGAAAGATGGCACTGGTTACAAACTATAACAAATTAAAGAAGTGAATGAACAAAACAATGCCCAAATTCACAGTTTCACGTCCAGACGGAGTTCCACAATCTCACTAAATCTTCAAGGCCGATTGAGAAGTCCGATGAATTTTATGACAACTCTGGTGGGCGAGGTTGACTATTGCGTTCTGGCCAACAGAAGCACGCCTTGAACGTAGAAATTACTGATGCTACAGCGATTCTTGTCATGAATGAACAAGGGTCGAAGTACTTGTAGCATTTGAGAGTCGGATGTCGTAGGCCCGAATTTCTCCGTCGTAGACGCTGCTTTTTGTGTCGTGGCTGAGACAGAACGAGTGCTTGCAGCCTGCATGTGCGAGAACCGAAGCTGATGGTATGATGCCTTTGTTCCTTCTTTGTACACGTGGTAGCTGCACGTTTCTTTCGTAGCTTTCTGTAGTGTTCTCTCAGTTTGTTGAACCGTAAACACGGCGTTGAGAACTGGTGCAGGAAACTTTGTCGACGTTGCTTTCTGCGAAGATGACTCAGGCATCGACTTCGTCTTTGCTTCTTTAATTGATGTTGTCTCTGATGATCTTTCAGCCACAAGTGTACTCGTGAGGATGTTTCACTTGATCGTTGTTCTTGTTCGAGTAGCCGTTGCAGTTCTTGGAGGTCGTAGAGTTGCCTTTGTTGAAATTGCTCGTCTTCTTGCGAAAGTTCGTCAGATGGGCCTCTTTCAGGAACATGAGTCTGCTTTTCTTTAGATGGTGATGTGATCAGTAGATTGTCGGTAGTCGACACTGTACTGCTAGGCTTGTCCTGCGATGAAAGCAGCGTAACACGCTCCCAAGATGGTTGTGAGTCATCCTTGATTGTAAATGCTTCTGTCAGTTGACAATGCGCCGGCGTTGGTGAATTCGAAATTCCTGCAGTGCTTTGACTCACATGTGTGTTGTCACTTGACGATGAGAGCACAACAGAAATGGCTTCAGATGGTTCTGATGGCGTATGTTTTTCTTTTTGCAGCATGATTAGGCTGAAAATGTCTGCCGAACGACCCTGGTCGGGAACGTCAGGGTGGGGGCTGGTATTGCGAGGATTCACCAGCTCGTCACAGCTCATCACGCGCTCGAAACTGTTTGGGCCTTGTGTGTGACACAAAGCATCAAGGCATTCGGGTGGTTCAGTAGAATCTGAAGTGTTGTGGTGCAGTGAACACGTTGAAAATGCCGATTTCATTGTTTTTGGGAAAGCCGGCTTTAGGTTTAGTCTTTTGCCGAAATGGTCTGGATTCCTTTCGGTATACGGAGGCTTTACCTTGTCTGTTGCGACGTGCAAGTTACCAGTCGGTGTTCGAATGCGTGAGGTTTTTTCGGAAGAGTCATATGATGGTACAATGGTGGTATATTTTCTCTGAGGTCTCGTTTGGGAAATAGGCTTACTGCGGGAAGACTTCGCGTAACCCTGATGGGCGAGTTGAAAAGCCTTCCGCTGCTGAGGTATGTACAGGCCTTCATAGTACTCCTTGAAACGGCTGATCATTTCTTCTTTGATCTTTTTCCAAGACTCATCGTTCTCGAAGATGTGGGTGAGATAAAACTTGAATGCCTCACCTGAGATGTAGTCAGTGAAGTTTATGATCATCTCCCGTTCCGACCATGATGCAGCGGTAGCGTGGAGCTCGAACAGGTCGAACCAGTCTTGTACGGGTCCATCGTCCGCTGCTCCGGTGTACTTGGGGATGGGAAGGTCAGTAGATGCTTCTGACATGATGCTGGTCGATGCGTAATGCTAGGCGCTTGCACGGTTGTCCATGTGTGGTCAGGGTGTCTTGCGTAGAACTGCGTCGATGCTGAGCGACTGATGAAGGGGCGGGCAGGTCTCCATCCTGCCGACTCGTGTGACGCTACGATGAATGGGTGACGCGGCCTGGCTCATATTCCATGTTTATTCTGTTCTCCACTTCTTCCTTCTCTGCCTCTACCAACTATCGCTTCATACGTCACATATATATATACATATACATATACATATATATATATATATATATATATATATATATATATATATATATATATATATATATATATATATATTTATATATATATATATTTATATATATATATATATATATATATATATATATATATATATATATATATATATATATATATATATATATATATATATATATAAGATCTAACAGACAGTAATGCCAAAGAATGTACAGGGGAAGTTATTGGTTCTAATAACTTCCCCTGTACATTCCTTGGCATTACTGTCTGTTATATCTCATTAATATTATGTTAGAACATGGAAAAACGAGCCCTTAGTTATACACTTCTTTCCCTTATATATATATATATATATATATATATATATATATAAGGGAAAGAAGTCTATACCTAAGGGCTCGTTTTTCCGTGTTTTTAACACAATAATAATGAGATATAACAGACAGTAATGCCAAGGAATATATATATATATATATATATATATATATATATATATATATATATATATATATATATATATATATATATATATATATATATATATATATATATATATATATGTGTGTGTGTGTGTGTGTGTGTGTGTAGTGTTCCTACTTAAAAGAACGAAACAGCATTATAGCCTGAGTATAGAACTGGCGTCCATCTTAATCTGCTTTCTGCTTTATTTATAACTTCCGCCTTCTCTTCTTTCCTGCCCCGGCTCTCGTGTTTCTTGTTCTTCTCCTGTCCCAAGGCTCATACAGCTTCACCCTTCCCGGTTTTTTTTAATTACCCCTCCTGGGCTAATCTTTGAAGACATTTCCAATTGAAGCACATTCAACTGATCCACGTTCACAAGTGTACCAGACAGTCTTCAAAATTCCGTTCTGGTTGGCTGTCTTGGTCACAGAGTAAGGACCGTAAAATTTGGCGCTGTCATCTCTTATTCCTTTCTTCACTAGTACGAGGTCGGTGACTTGAATGTCTGGCATGCCTTCTGGATGCCTCTTGTGGAAATTCTTCTTCATTCGTTTTTGGTATCTCTCCTCCAGTGATTTTTCTTGCCTCTCCTCCATGATCACGATATTTTCCAAGAGTCCCAACTCATGGTCTGCCTGCAGAATGGGGATTCTCCTGAAGAAGCGTAGTGTAAACTGCACCCTAAGCCACTTGCATAGGATCAAATACGATGTTTCACGGCGGCTTCCAAAGAACATTTCCATCCACCAGGAAAATTATAGTACATCTTGATGTACTGTTTAACGTCCAGTATGGCACGTTCTGCCCGCCCATTCCGCCCATTCGCTGCGGGATGGTATGGAGCACAGAACTTGATCGATACATTGTGATCTCGAGCCCGTCTTGTTAGCTCTTCGCTCTTGAACGCAGGGCTGTTATCACACACGATTGGCCGCGTAGTCTTAAACATGTCTCTTTCGAGGTGTGTTATGACGCTATTTGCATCTTATTTTTCTGCTCGTGCCATGACCATCCTCGCGCATTCATCTATGGCCAGAAGAAAAGCTTGCCTTTTCTTGACTCCTTCCCGTTTCTTATTATGTCGGCAAAATCTAGGTGAACTACTTCGAAAGGCATGTTTGAGTGGCAAGGTAGTACCATAGCATCTGTAGGCTGTTTATACTTGGCTTTGTGTACTTGACACACATGGCAGAAACGAACGTACTGACGGACGTCTTTCTTTATGTGACGTCATGAAAATCTCTTGACCAATTTGTTATCATCATCATCATCAGCCTGACTACGTCCACTGCAGGACAAAGGCCTCTCCCATGTTCCGCCAGTTAACCCGGTCCTGTGCTTGCTGCTGCCAATTGATACCCGCAAACTTCTTAATCTCATCTGCCCACCTAACCTTCTGTCTCCCCCTAACCCGCTTCCCTTCTCTGGGAATCCAGTCAGTTACCCTTAATGACCAGCGGTTATCCTGTCTACGCGCTACATGCCCTGCCCATGTGCATTTCTTCTTCTTCATTTCAATTTGTTATAGGTGCACCAAAATTCGTCGTGTCCTCCAGATTCTGGGCTATTGTGGTACAAATAAAGGACTCTGGAAACAAGTGTTGGTGGGACTTGATACCGACCTTAAGTAAAAACCAGCTGTTCGGAACCTTCCCACAGCTTCACTTCATTGATTTATTCAGATTGTTCTGTGTTGCTTCGTACCATCAACCTTGATAGAGCATCTGCATATGTCACGTTCCTTGCTACGGCCTCGACTAGAATCACATCGTCCCAGTATACGTTGATCTTTAATTTCTTTATATCTGGCCTTGATAGAAAAAAAAGTTGTGTGTCACTCCCTTTATCACCAACAAGTCGCTCTCTATTTTCTGACCTTGAAACGCGATGTTTACAAAGGCCCACTGATCATGTAACGTTACTTTTCCATCATAGCCTTGTACCCTTAGGACTCTCCCACTATGCACACGATGTGCATCCACCATCTTGGCATTTATAATGGACACAGATCCCCGCTGTCTACGAGAGCCATCATTGGCTTGTTTCCTACTTTGGCGGGAAGGTGAAGTAGGCGAGATCAACTTAAAAAAAACAGTCTCATTTGGAGTCATCGGGTGGGACCGACCACCTTCATTTATTGTTTTTTTTTCTGTCAAATCCTCCTGAGCTTCAGCGTCGATATTATTCACTCGACCTTTTGGAGCACACCAGGTAAAGCAATCCGTGCTACTTGCGAGGTGGCTCGGTTCTCGCTGATTGCGACTTGACCCGTCCGCTTTACTCCGACTGAAACAGCTGCTTGAATTATCGGTTATGCTTGTTTCTGAAGTTGATGGTATGTTCTGAAGACACTCCAGGAGGTCATCTAGTGTTTTTGGTGACTGTATCTGCACCTGCTTCAAGACTTCAGTGTGTGTATCCATGTATTATTAAGGCTACTACGGCCGTAGATGAAAGCAAAGGCTCAGCTAGCTTTAAAAGACGGCGTTTCGCGAAGAAGTACTCGACAAGGGACCTTTCCGCTTGGACTTGAAATTAAGCGCTGAACTCCATCTATGTACTGGATTGCTTCCCAATGCTCTCAAAAGTTTTTTCTTCCACCGACTCCAAGAGTCAACACTGTCTTCCTGAATGCATATTTCATACCACTTTAGCGGAACACCTCTCAAGTAAACGCGCATGTTAGTGATTTTATCCTCGTCAGAGAGCCATCTGTTTTTTAGCGGCATATTCATAGAACTCAAGCCAACTTTCCGGACTTGAAGAAATATCGTCAAAGGCATCAGGTTCTACGAGTTTAGGCACCGGTTTCTGCATTTAGAGAGCTTATAAGGGATGTCATAATTTGGTTCTGTTGCACAATCTGTTCATGTCGCAGCTGAAGAGCTTTTAAAACGAGACTCACCTCTTCCGTTGAAGACCTTGATCCTGAGTCTCTTCGACGCGCTTGTTCAAGAAATAGGTTGTAGAAGGTCGCCGCACGCAATTTCACTTTTACAGCACCTTTCCGTCGTAGTTCAGTAGAGTCCACAGCTGTCTTTCCCACAACCAAGTTCACGAGTTCTTTTGAGCAGAGCTCACGAGGCAGGTCCACCGCTGCTTCATGTTGAACTTGGTACTTCGAAAAGATTATCTTGTCCGCGGAGGTCTCGTCAACAAAAAATGTCACTCTACTTTTGGCTTCGATGGCCGGCTGCGTCAAAATAATGTAGTGTCCCTACTTAAAAGAACGGAACGGTATTATACCCTGAGTATGGAACTGGCGTTCATCTGGTCTTGTCTTGTTGCCTAGGAGATCTTGGCTCATACCCACAAGGGGGATCACCTTAATCTGCTTTATTTATAACTTCATCCTTCTCTTCTTTTCTTCCCTGGCTCTGGTGCTTCTTCTCCTGTCCCGACGCTCATGCCGTTTCAATATATTTGTCACACTTTGCTTGCGTCCCTGTTAGCATGGTCGCGAATACACAAAAACTATTGCTACGCATACTTTTGCTGACATTCCCTATTTGTGGCACATTAAGCCGAGATGTGTATTAGCCAGGCGAAGCGGTGCATTTTACATTGCCTATTGCTGTCCAACCTACTCTTCAGTCACAGTCTGGCAAATTGCGTGGCAAATCGAGTGGCCTACACTTCAGAGTAGAGTAGTGTGTGTCGCATGCATTGAATGCACGGGTTCAATGCACAATGGTTCAATAGCCAGCAGTTACACTGATCGCACAAATGCAAAAAATGCCGAGCAACATTGAGTTGATCCATGAACATGCCTGTGCGATACGAGTGCTTTTAGTGATAAAAAGGAAAGTAGTGAAAGTTCCTACTTCTATAGATCAAAGCAGATGAAAGAAAAGGAGACTGCAACTGGAGGGCCTTTCAACTGAGGGATATGAACACAGATGCCAAGTATTACACTACCAAAATGCAGTTCACTCAAATGGCTGTTTTCTTTACGAGACACTTTCAATTGACCACAAGTGCCTCATGGTTCTTTGCACCCAGAAAAATGAAAAAATATAGTAATAAGGTACTTTTTGCGTCAAGAAATATAATTTACGCAGTACCAACACCTCTTTAAAAACCAGGTGCTTGAAAATTTGTAACTTTAATAAAATGAAAATGATGTGACTCGGTTTTAAAAATATATTTGTACAGTCCTTGGAAATCACTTAAGATGATTTTTATGAAGCCCTCGAGTGTTGTATATAATTTTTTACCAAGCTTGTTTTTTTAATTTCAGGCAACGAAATTCATTCCTTTGAGACTTACAAGAATATTTACTATATTAAAACTAACACACCTAAATATATATGTTCTGAATACGAACAACCTAAGACAATCACAGAAGTAACAATTGCCTCCCAAAATCAACAAAGTTTCAAAAAACAGTGTTTCTAGGAAACAGTTAAAAATGAAGATTCTTATTCGTCCTACAAAAAAGATATAGTAGTAACACTTTGCTTGTGTGACTGTTAGCATGATCTCAAATATTTGAAACCTAATTCTTTGTGTTACTCAGTGACGCTGGTCATTACTTCCTTGTTCGAAAATACTTTCTTCGAAAACTAACTGTGATTTCGCGATGTGTAGCCGTATGTGCCTATGAATGTCATCAGCAAAATAAAACAATAAATATACGTTTAGCGACCTTTCATGCAATTTACAAGAGAAAATCGGCAGCTTGAAGAAATGTGTATTACCAGCACATAGCTTTCACCTTGTTCTCAGATGTGGTCCAGCCAGTTTGTAATTTGGAGCAACTTTCGAAGCCAGGAAATTTTCGTTATGGAGCAGATTTGAAAAAGAAGAAAATGCGTTTTAGAGCAGGTTCAGGGCAGGGAAAAAGAGATTTAAGATAACTTGGAGCAGCATACGCCAAAATGTTAAGTGAATGTTCATTTAGTGTGCACACTACAAATGGTGCTGCAATGTAAACAAGGAGAGAGGGAAGTGGCTATAAAAGGGAAAAGAAGAAAAAAGTGAGCCCCGTAACTGTCTGCATCAGGGTGTGACACCTCAACAGTAGCTCACAATGGATGGGGGTGAGAAGGGATTAAAAGGATATGAATAAAGGTAGAGAGAAAGAAAGAGAGATGCACTGGGACAGCCAGTGAGGACATATGAGGGATAGGAGAGATAGCAAAGTTGGAAACACGGTCACAGGAGTCCGAGGATGGGGCACTACTCGCGAGAGCTCTTGTCGGCGTCAGGAGATAGCGTAGGGCAAGTCCAGTAAGTCAGAGCTACGCTGTCGTCTGAGATCGGCGACAGGAGATGACGTAGGGCCAGCCCAGTCGGCCAGAGCTACGCTGACGTTGGAGATCGCGAGGGCACAACCGGTCGGCACGAAATTCAGCGAGCGAGTGTAACCAAGGAGACAAGGCCAACGTGCACAGAGCAGCCTTCAATCAAGTTTTCAGCCCGACAGAGTGTCACATTGAATCATCACAGCACAGCCGACGGAAATCACTGAAGTGAAGCACTAGTGAATAGGCTAGCATGGCACTTACCATTCCTCCAAATGAGAGGTGTCATAAGGTCGGTTCAAAAAGGAAAAAAAGTCTCAAATATAAAAACAACATTCCCAACAATGAAAGAAATAAGGCTAAAACTCATTTTTTTATTATTTATAGCTTTGATGAACTTGCCTTTAGCGACAAGCTTAATCATGTTTCGCCGTCATAGGTCAAGTCGGTGCGCTGAATTATTTGCTCCCGTTTTTGGCAGTAAAACAAAAAAAAAACTTTGCGAAAAACAAGAGGGGGGCGAAAAACAATAAGAGCGAACATCAGCGTTGTGGTTTTTTAATGGCTTCGAGTCAGGTGCATAGACCAGAAATTTTTTTCGGGGAAAGGGGGGGGGGGCACCCCATCTATATGGCTGTTTCTCACTCTCTATGTCATGGTGAAAAAATTCGGGGGGGGGGGGGGGGATAACGTGCTTGGTGTGCCATTTCCTGGCTACGGCCCTGCTTCCAGGGGCCGAACACACGAGGGTAGGAGGGTTTCCCACAAAGCGAGATTCTCAACGGCGGAATGCTCCCGAAATTTCGTGTCATCAAAACAACAACGAAAGAAATCGATTTCCGTATAAACAACTCGCGTATGTATTCACACGTGAAGGAACGGTATGGCAAAGCTGGCTGCCACGAAAGCGCGGGTCAAAGCTTTGGCATTACTCGATACCAGATGTATTAGACGGGAACGTCAAAATGCTTCTAGCCTCTTTTACGTCTTCACCACAATTATTCTACCGCTGCATCAGCCACGTGCCATCGGAGCACATATATCAGTACCATATCGCCACGACCGCGGTTTTGTGCGCGGCTGTTACGGAAAAAGGTAGTTTTGTTTTCGATTCACGTGCGTTTAAAACTAAGTCGTTTTATGCTATCTATGATCGAAACTACCGCGGAGTTTGCGGAAAGCAGCGATGCTTTGACTGGTCGGGTGTTGTTCGAGCGTTGGTCGTTGGTCGTTGGTCGGATGTTGGTCGAGGCGCACACTTTCGGAGTTGTGTCAGTAACGTCGTCGCCATACATGTTCATGCAAAACAACTGTGGTTTCGTCCACAGCGGTTGTGGCAACGACAATCATACACACTGTAGAAGACAGTCCATGCACTGGTCGCACGTGTACTTCCGAAGCTTGATTTCGATCAGCCTGCGTTTGAAGGTTTCAATAGTTCTGCATCACTGAGACTCCACTGTATACGTTTAGATGAATGCCTCTCAATTTCGTTTATAATAAATGCGGTGGGCTCGCAAAAAGCCTGGAACGGACTGACCTCCATTTTTGTAAATGCGGCCAGATCTTGCACACAAATTTCGATTTCTAGGAGATTTTTATGGCAACCGTACAAACAGAAGAAATGATCAAATCAGGTAGTATCCCGGACAATGCAGAAGACTTGGCAGGCATGTGATGATGATAGCAAAAATACATATTGTTCTCTCCTGGTGGCGCGCCGTTTTTGTGACCTCCCCGATTAGCTAAGGCAATGAACTGAAGCTGACTGCAGAGGCCACGCTATTTTACAATTCTTTTTTGTCGAAAATAAAACATTTTTTTGTAAAATTTCATGCAAGATTGGTAAAATCATAAGTGCGGTCGAAATTTGTACATTGTATGGGAAAATCAGAAGAGCCGACAGGTATGCAGCATGCACAAGTCGCTAGAAGCACTACCGGCATCGCGATAAATTATCATCATTGCTAGACCACATCCATGTTCATAGCCTCTCAGATGGGGAAATATTGCTTATGAAATAACTACGTCCTTCTGGGATTAAATACTGCAGCTACGACGTGTCAGGGTCGGTCACGCAAGAAAAAACTGGTTCCAACAAGATACGTTGTCGGTCCATTTACAAATATTGTTCAAAACGTAACTTCAATGAATACCTAGTCAAATCTCATAGAGCCTAATGCATTTTCTGATTTGTGGGCTGCTTAAACTGTAATGGTTCACCTTATGTCCAAAGTTAGTGCATACCCTTCATATGATTGTAATTTTATTTGCCATAAAACAGAACTGTGCCGCAGCACTTGCCATAACGATATTCTGCCATGAAAGGTCTTTCATATTTTCTTGAATCGCGGTGGTCAGTCGATCAATGATTCCATTGCGCTATTGCGGCCACATCTGGAGAAGTAACCACCAGGAATAAATGATGGTGAAATGACATCCGGAGACTCAAGTGCTACATGATCGCTCAAAGCCCTATGCACTCCTCACCATGTTGAATCAATGCCTGCTTCCTTGAATGTCTTAGTATATTCATATTTACATCATAAATATCCACTCACGTAATAAATGACTATGTCCCTTTCTGTTATTCTAAAAGCCTTCAATGTAATTATATTGGTTAATCAAAACGCAAAAAAGATAGTGTTGGTGAACTTCTATAGTAAAAAAGAAGCGCTTAATATTGGGTAGAATTATTCTCATTGATCGCAACGGACTGTAGAAAGTTATTCTGGAAAAAGACATTGGATCACTTTTATCTGAACAAAGAAATTTTCATACACTGTTTTCAGAGTGTTGTTGCTACGGCATCAAGTATGTCTTCTCTTGCTGCTCATTGACGTCATGTAACACCAAATTCGGTATATGTGGAGCTAGCTAAACTGCCGCGAGCGCATTATGAAGGGTCTGAATATACTCCGATGTCACGTTGACGTGCGCGCACGCTAGGCACAGCGACGCTACGTTAGCAAAACGCGAGCACTTTATAGTCTGACGCCAGGCGTGATAGTGTCCGTCGGCGCGGCCCGACGACAACCAGCACGAAATCAGACATGCTACATTTCGCGCCAATGCATTAGCCAGGGAACACTGCGTCTCCCTATTTTTGTTACCGAGAGACGCCGGATGCACTGAAACGAGCATGCGTCAAAGCAACGCAGCGCGGCGCGTGCCAGCGAGTATATGGCAGGACCGGCACCTGGCGTAGCAATGCCGGCGTGACGCGACGAAATGAACGCTGGCGAGCATGCGCACCGCGTCACGTCAAAATGTACTGGCGCCTTGACTGTGGCATGTAGTAATGCTCTCACTTGACACGCATCTCATGATTATCATGCTTGCACCAGTCACATACCTTCGCCATCCATTGAAGTCACGTAATATCAAATTTGGCATACGTGAAGCTGGCGAAACGGCCGTGAGCGCATCAGGAGTGTGGCATGTAGTCATGTTGTTACATGACATGCATGTCATGATTATCAAGTTTGAATGTGTTATTTACCTATGTCATTCATTACCGTCATGTAATAACGAGTGTCGTACATGTGAAGCTAGCGAAACGGGCCGAGCGCATCATGAACGTAGCCTGTAGTCATGTTACAAGGCACGCATCTCATGTTTATCATGTTTGCACCAGTATAATACCTTCGTCATTCATTTACGTCCCCCAATACCAAGTTTGATGTAAGTGAAGCTAGTCAAACGGCTGCCAGCACATCATAAGCGTGGCATGTAGTCATGTTGTTACATGGCACGCATCTAGTGATTATCATGTTCGCACCAGTCACATACCTTCGTCATCCATTTACGAACCATAATACCAAATTTGGTATATGTGATGCTAGCGAAAAGGCCGCGAGCGCATCATGAGCGTGGCATGTAGTCACGTTGTTACACGACACGCATGTCATGATTTTCTCGTTAGGTTCTGTCACTTGGGTTCGTCATGCAATCATGTCATACCATACCACTTTTTCAACACGCCATGTGAAGGAAACCACCGCAAGAGCTGCAGGACCATGACATGTATATCATGACATTCATAACATACATATCATAATTTTGATGTTGTGACTAGTCAAATATGTTCTTCATACAGTCATGTAATGCCATACCAAGTTTGGTATCGATTCCGTTATTGAGACGGCAAGGAGAGCTAAAAGTCGTAGGCGGATAGATAGATAGATAGATAGATAGATAGATAGATAGATAGATAGATAGATAGATAGATAGATAGATAGATAGATAGATAGATAGATAGATAGATAGATAGATAGATAGATAGATAGATAGATAGATAGATAGATAGATAGATAGATAGATAGATAGATAGATAGATAGATAGATAGATAGATAGATAGATAGATAGATAGATAGATAGATAGATAGATAGATAGATAGATAGATAGATAGATAGATAGATAGATAGATAGATAGATAGATAGATAGATAGATAGATAGATAGATAGATAGATAGATAGATAGATAGATAGATAGATAGATAGATTCAATGTCGCCGAAGTTCACTAATAAATCCTTCGCATTTAAAACTCACGTTGCTCAATCGTTGAAAATCACTGCAGCGAGACCACAGCCTTGATAACATTGATTTAGCAACCGCAGAGTACGGCGTCTCTTTGCTTAGAGGAGCAATGACACCAAATTTCAAACTCATCAAGTGGCGTTCATTCGATTGCTTGGTATGGGTGAGTGTTTCTAGCGCAATATTAAGTGCGTCCGTTACGCAGAATTTATTCTGTTCCAAGCGCAAAGAGCGCCCAAAGCTCATCGGCGTGTGCCCGGCCTAAGACATTGACAGTATTTTGACGTGTTCTGCAAGCTCCTATATGCCACGCCTCAAGCACCAAGTGACAATAAGTGAGCAGTTATGACGTCTACAATTTTCGTATTGTCATTGTGCTGTCTACATGTGGTACCATCTGGATGCCTAGCAATGGCTTTACTTGCTTTGTTTCGCTAGCTTCGTGCAGCCCGTTCCTATGAATCCCGCGCTTTCGTAGATTCGCTTCGGGTGATTTTTGGGGTAGTCGTGAGCACAAACGTGATTATTTCAAGCTGTGGTCATCGTGAACATTTAACACACGCGCAGCGCTCATATGTCTTACCAGATAGCGCGGGCCAAGCATGAGTTTCCAACCGGCTCATCGGTGTTCGGTTCAGCGTCGATTTCAAAATCACTGCTCAGAAGAAAATGATTCGACACGCAGCGAATCAACGTGATTCCATAATTCACAGTGTTTTCTTCGTCGCTTGATGATGTTGATGATGGCGGCGACGGCAATGAGAGCGGCGGGGACATGCCTACACACGTTCGCGCCAAGCAGACGAAATGTCAACGAAAAATTGCGTCGCCATTTCGTGTGGCCACAGGGTCAGGCGGGTGGGACAACGGGAGGTGACCGCTTGGCAGCACTGGCCACACTTAAAATTAGCAGGCTTTGCATACGTTTTTAATTGTGTTCAATAGTGGTCATAAAATGAATATTATAAGCACTCATTCATCTCATTGTTGCATTACTAGTACTGAATCATTACTCGAGGATTCATAACTACGCGTTGATGCAAAAAACGCGACATGCGTCATGTTGATGTCACGGCTCCTCGTATTCACCGTAACCAAAGGGGAGGGCACACCGGCCTTGTGCCTGTTAAGGTATCCGGCTTCATCAGGAGCGGCTATCTACGCATTCGGTGAGCTTGTTCAGCTCTTGAATTCACACGAGCGAACGATACACTTGCGAAGAAATAAATTATGGAAGGAATGCACAAGCCCACCATGAAAAAAGTAAGTAATGTTTGTTGACCCAGCAATGCGCCGAACTAAGCACAAATCTTAATATCAGATTGCCTGGATACGCCCCCCATTTGTGGCACTCGACCAGCAAATGAAGCAATGAACCGTTTAGCCTAGTGTGAAAAAAACCGTAAAGCCATAGATAACTTCGACTTCAATCAAATAACGACTATTTGAATATAAGACATTGAGTTCTTGGTTTTCGTTATTTATTCCCTGCTCACGTAGTCGTGCTTCAATCATCAGCGGGCATTGATGCCTGTAGCATTATGTTTTCGACACTTTTCATTCCAAGTTTCGCGACTGATATATTTAGACCATGGATAGTGTTCGAAGGCTGCGTGACCGCTGAGTACCTTGTTTTTCCGCAGGAGCAGCGCGAATACCGCCAGCTGCTGCCAGACTGCCAGAGAAAGTTGTTCCCTGAACTCAACTTGCAGCAGCTGCAAGAGAAGCTCGACACCGCCCTCACAAAAGGAGACCTCAGTCTTTACGTTCAGGTAATGTCCTCCAAAGCACACATAGCGACATTTCTGTGTGTGCCCTCCTAATGTATACCAACATACGATATGATTATGATGCAAGTCGTAGTAGCGGGCTTGGGCGTGCGCACAAAGAGTGGGGTGCCCCCCCCCCCCCCTCCTAGTTACACAAGAGAGAGAGGTGCTCAAAATCTGCCCCATACATTGACTTAGTAGGTGAGGCAGTGGAGGAGAGGGACGAGCTGCGACTAGCCTTTTCCCCGCCTCCCTTAATGCTGGTCCTTACGAACACCTATGCAGGAAGGCACCGAGAATGACAACCATCCGGTGCCCCCTAAGGTGCATTGACATCACCCAGTACGCGGACGTCAAGCATTTCCTTTCCATCGAAATGTGACTGCCGTGGCCGGGATCAAAGCAGTGACCTTCGGTTGATTGCAGAGTGCCGTGACAACTCCTCCCGCGTGGCAGACGTTCAAGTGCTAATGAGTGGCGGGAAATGAACAATGAAGCATGCGTGCGCATCGCCTTTAACGTCGGCTGATTGTGTTACGGCCTCTATCGACCATATTTGGTGACATTGTTTCGGAAAACTCAAGGTATGCTATATTATTTTCAATGCGAAAACGTGTGAGCAGAGAAGCTGCGCCTCACGAGCTGGTGAAACAACAAAATAAGTCATGCCCGTTTGGCGCAGAGCACAGTTTGATCACTATAGCCACCGTATGAACATATAATTACCTGTGGTGTAATGGGTGCTGCTTCTCGCGATAGTACTCGTATGAAGCCGCCTTAGTATCGTCCGCAATTTTAGTAGGAACTGTTTGTCCTTCCCGTACATTAACCCTCTTGACTAGCTGCAGGTATGCGACCAATTTGCTGTTAACCTTGCATAGGTAGTGTTTTACTGGCAGTGTAACCATGGGCTATGCCTCTGGCAGTAGTGATGCTGAAAACAAAGGGAAGCGCAAAGCTTCACTACATAGGTTACTGACCCCTCAGAGAAGCTGGTCATATACGTACAACGGCGCAATTGCGACACTGAAGAAAATATAGGCCGACAGGAGGCCGACTACATGATTGCGGCCAGCCAACTGCGATGCGAATCCGGCAACAAGTCATACGGCCAGCTCTGCTGACTGTCAGTGTGGTAGACGGCTCCTCTCCTTTGCACAACCATATTTCCGCACATTAGGGAGTTTTCGAATAGCATACGCATAGCTTCGTGTTACCGTGTCGCACCACTGCGCATGCGTCGTACGTTAGCTTTCTGTGGGCTCCTGCTAAGTCACGGAAATAGCGTAGGCTATTCGAAAACTTCGTATTTCTGAAGCAGAAAAGTATCTGTGTTTCTTCCTATTATGAAGTGTTGTTTTGTTTTTTCACAACGCAGGACTTGAACAAAACATGGACCATAATTTTTTGGGTTGTTGGCAGTGTGGGTCAAATTGTAACTTGGTTGATAGGAAGAAAGGCTATAGAAATGGTGAACGTCAGCCTATTATTTATTATTCTATCGCTGCAGTTGGTAACAACAGTAAAGGCAACCTACAAGGAAGACTTTCAAGCCAACTTTGCAAGTTTGTTGTGGTGGCAGCGCAGACTTGCATGGGATAAACAAATTTCATGTTTCACAGCTTGTGCCCATATCAATGAAATTTCCTGGTGGACTTAAATTATACATTGTTTGACTGTTTCAGGTTCACACCTGCGTCTATCTCGAAACGACCAAAGGACAGGTAAGAGGTGCTCGTGCTGTATTGCATGGCTAGAAATACGAGGAACCACGCAGAAGCAGCATGTATCGTTATTTCTTAATTCACTAGCGCAACGCCTACAACACATATTTGTTTGACTAAATGCCGTACACCCTGCTTTCTTGCCCTCATTTAGTGGGAGCTACAGAACTTCCACGTGGTTCAAGCGTGTGCTCAGCAGGTGTACGACAACACCACCAATGAAGCCATTAGGACCCAGCTGCTGGCAGAATATGAGAAGTACATGGACAATGCGACCATAGAAAAGGCAAGTGTCGAGTTGCAACACAGCATAGCATGTTCCTAGCTTTCTGTATAAATACATAAACTTTATGACCCAGAGATTCTTCTTTTTTTTCGTAGCAGCAGCATTGCTTAATATGTTGAATAGACTGTACTGCGTCTTTCTTAGAAATCAGCTTGCAGCCGTGAACCCATATATATATTGTGTCAAAATTGTACTCAAAATTTAATTACTTTTTCTTGCGCATATATGAAGTGTACCAACTGTCTTTATTCAACTTTTATTGCTACGTGTTATGCAAAAATTTTTTCCTAAAACCGGTTTTAATCATCTGTGCAATCAAGATGCAACAATCACCGCGTGATGAAGAAAGGTGGGGCGCGATATTCCGCAGCATGACAACGGACCTCCCGTTTGCGGTGCGCTAATTGAAAGTCCCATCGGTTTATCTGTTTTTCTGAAGTAACTCTTCTCTTACGTTGCAAAATAGATGAAATAACCAGCAGAAAACGCAATGCAGCTGATTCCATCATTGCTTAAAAGGCTCTGTGTTTCATTTCGATCTAGCGTTATTGTTTATATTATGTCGTGTTTTACAAGGCTTGCAACGTATATTAGCTAAAGTTGGCTACTTTTGTAATGTAAACCCAATATAGTTATTTATTTCAATTTGTGGTCGGCAACAACCACTGTAGTCTTCGGCCATCTGTACGTGTTCAAAAACTTTTTTTCCGAACTTCTTACTTCAGAGCATCTCTGAAGCCGTGCATTCTTATTTCAATAGTGTGCTACTAGTATTCAATTCTTTCTCACAGCTTCTGTATTCTCGGGGCCACGCACAAAACATGTGTGAGACACAGAAAAACGGGTAGTTACAGGGATCGTTGAGAGCAAGTCATTAGGAGAGGCCCCAGTTATGTTTTTGTTGTTGTAGTTGTTCTTGTGGTTCCTGAAGTTTCGCTAATAGTGTTCTATGACCATCTTGGCACGCCGAGGCAATCATGTCTCATCAGCTCCCAACATTCGCTCACAAGAGCTTAATTGGACGTTTGTACACACTTTATTTAGACTAGGCATTAGGCACTGCCATGGTGGTCTAGTGGCTCCACTACGGCGTCTCTCATAATCATATGGTGGTTTTGGGACGTTAAACCCCACATATCAATCAATCAATGGTGGTCTAGTGGCTAAGGTACTTGGCTGCCAACCCGCAGGTCGCGGGATTGTATCCCGGCTGTGGCTGCTGCATTTTCGATTGAGGCGAAAATGTTGTAGATCCGTGTGCTCAGATTTGGGGGCAGGTTAAAGAACCCCATGTGGTCGAACTTTCCGGAACCATCCACTACGGCATCTTCCGTATTGCCACCTTGGCACTTGGTAAAATTCCTTGTTTAATAGACCTCAATAAACATTCTCTAGACCTCTGGAGCGATGTCACAATATCATAAGGCAGTTTTGCGATGTAATGCCACGGCAATCAATATTACTCGATTAGCCATTAGAAAACAGCTACCAAGATGTTAACTTCAAAAATAACTAAACGGTCTTAGCAATTTTCTGTGGACTATATATGTATTTAGGATGTATACTTATATTTAACAACCGCGTGATAATGCCCCGGGTTAGTAATTCTGCATCAAACTGTAATGCCTAACTTTTTTTCTCAGATCGTCGCATGTCACGCCAGGCGCCTCTACCCGGACGTGAAAAAGGTATGCAGCTTTTGACTTTCTTTTTCACGCGATACTCGCCACTGGTACTTATTGTCATTCTATAGTACATATGAATAGATGGACCCACCTGAAGAGGATAGTGGAATTGCGCATTTGGTTACTTTACTTAACTCTCATTGCACAAATCTGGTTTCCTTTGAAAGTAAATCAAAAAGAGTAACTGTGTTAAAATACCGAACAGTGAACAAGCCCAAACTCCACCGCGTACGAGATAAGTGAGACTGGAGCCACTACTCAAACTAGATGATTTTGTCAACCTTTCATGGTCACAATGCTCGGTACACAGGTCATGACTATTTACAATTATCATCAATATATTGAAATGTTCAATGAAATAAGTTGCAAAGATTAAGGCCCGTGTTGCTGTTGCAGTCACAGCTATGCAGGACATAAATCGTAGGGATTGTCACTTTTAGGTTTGAACTCAAGTTTACTGATTATGACGTAGAAATAAACAATTAGGCAGGACAAAAAAACACAACTTATCACCGGAGAAGATTCCACCTACGACTGATTTCCGAATAATGCGTCAATATATTAATTAACTTGCCAGATGTAAAGGCAATTTTTGGTATCCTGTTTTTTTCGTGTCGCTTGAGAGGTTCTCGTCGAATTTTACGTTTAAATATTGCTCTTGCACGCATCAGTTACCCGGCACCAAATCTTGCAGAACGAGAGTGGAGAAATGACCGTGATGTGCCGCTCGCCTCCGCTGCCCGGCCACGGAAGCAAAAAGTTCCAGGACACTGAGGCCCTACGTATGCGCAACATGGTGGCTCGTCAGGTATGATTTATATTGTGGTTATGAAGTGTCAACAAACCGAGGTAATTTTAAATAGGACATATCGGGTTGTATGAGACAGTGTCACGGTCAGTAAGTGCAATAACTTCTCCAGCTTTCGGCACATTCTTGTTAAGAGCCCCCTGACTCGGCTAGTGGAACCTCCGGTCCCATCTAGTCTCTGCCACTTTTGGACCACAATGAGGTTCTTACAGACTCACTATACTACGCTGGTATGTAGATGGTAACTGTAGGCAATAGCGATACTGAATTATTGCACAAGACTACCACCCGGGTCGTGACCAATTGTATTTATTATAGCGCTGGTGTCAAAAAAGTTAAGACAAAGAGGATAACAAAAAATGAATAAATTCAAGGAGTACAGCACATGAGATGAAATGCTTGATGAAGCAGTGTAGGCATGATAATTAATATACGTGAACGCTATTTATCAATTTATGACTACAAACATTAAAAAACGGTAAGACACAGCGAGGCTTAACAAAGAGTATAATTATGTGTGCATTCCCTTTTCACTTCTGCCCGAACAGAAATAAGATATACTTAGTACCTTTCAAACAGTGAGTGTCACAACATTTACTGCCTGTGTGACAGGAGGTAGTAGGTGCCGAATTGGTCAGCTTACGGCATGCTCTGACACAGCTTACAATTACTCTCTACACAGAAGTAAAAATACATATCTGGTGAACTTACTACTCTGGCAAGCTCAAATAAAACTGAGAGCGTCGGGTATTATTTTTTTACGTGATTGCAGTGACCCCCTCTATCATACTTTTTTTGTCGCGTTAAGCCCCTTACGCATATTTGAGGATAAAGAAGCGCCGAATCAGTAAGTTTACTCCTGAAAGCCGTAGTGCAAGATTAGAAATGAGAAAAACGAAGAATAGACAAAGACAAGCAAGGAGATGCAGAAAGACGGAAAGGTCGAAAACATGTGCTACGTCATTCAAGTAACGATGCGCTAACTGGCCCAAGATATGGCTGCATATTCTGCGCTAACGCCACTATTGCGCGGCGCGCACGATTATGTGCGCATCTTTCGTTCTGTTGCGGCGGCAGCTATCGCCACTACTCTCGTTCGTTTTTCTTCCTCGCTTAAGTTCATACTAAATATAAGCGAGCCTGGCTTGATAATAAAGGACGCTCTGCTCTCTTGCTGACCGGCGTAAGCTCTGTTCTTTGGCACGCCTTTGCGCGGCCCGCGGGATGCAAATAGCGTACTGCCCCAATTATTCTTTGCTTTTACACACACCTACAAGAGCTTTCGTATATATTAGAGGCACAATTATCAAGACAAACGTGCGTAAATATACCCTTTATAAATTCATGGTTAAGAATGCCGGGAAGACTTCCATTTCTCCTGACAGGTGCATAAGACAGTTTTTTTTTTTTTAGTACTAGCTTTATCTTATATAATGTCAGCCTCGAAAAAAATAGCGACACACGTGAGCAGAAAGATAGTGCCATATGCCGGGTATCGCGTGAGGTTGATTTTATACAGATCAACTCGTAATGAATTGCTCGCACCGGCACGTGTTTTACCTTGTTCCATATTTCATTACAGCTGATGTGCTGATTCATAAAAATCAAGTTGGAATAAAAAAAGTCTCCAAATGAAGTAATAATATTTGTTTCTAATGACGCGTGTTCCATGCCTGGTTGTTAAAGGCGTGACAATGAAGTCATTGCTAGGCCAAACAAAGTATTCTTAATTTATTTTTGTAGTGGCACTCTCGCAGCTATACAAGGATGATTTTTATTACATCTTTAAATGACTATTAGGACACTGACAATCATATTCATTCTTGTTATTATTCTAGGTTGGAGAGTGCATTCGCCGACGCTCGACAGTGACTGAGGTAAGAGCATAGTTTGCTTATGTAAGGGCTTCCAAAAGTAATACAAAAAAGTCAGACGTTCTTATTGAATTACGTAAAGCCAAACTCGCTGATTTTCAGATGCGAAGCCGCTCTTTGATTAGCCTGTGTAACGCTGTCCTTCCGTGCGCCTGTACAAACACACCAAAACGCGCTCCCCTCGCCGCAGGTGTTAGAGCGGCGCCAACTAGGTCACGCGACGGCTGCGCGTTGATATCATGGTCTCCTCAGAGTGCGTGCTGACGTCACTGTCTTTTTTGCCTGCGCTTACCATACACGGAGGAAGGAAAAAGGTAAGGAGAGGGCATGCCCAGCCGGGGCAGGGCGTAAAAAATGTGGCGGAAATGACATCACGGCGGCCATACTCAGTAGGCACAATGGCGGCGTTGTTATGGTTACGTGTTGCGCAGTGAAGCTTGTCTAGCAGTGAGCGGCCGCGGCTGGCGGCGGAATTTGTGCTTCCCCAGGTCTCGAGCTGAGCCGTGGTGGACAATATCTGTGCTCTGCGCCGCGTTATTGGTTACGCAGTGTTCGTCTGGCTGTTACATTACTCTTAGCAACGTTTACAAATCTTTTTGTCCATCACGGGGTTTCAACAGTGCGTAGAACAAGTGCATATCCATGTGTCGTGCGGCGGATGACGCGAATGAAGCAGTTAGTGTTCAGCGAAATGGCGTTGGGCACCATGACGAAGCTGAATGACGACGAACGCCTTGCAGGTCAGTGACGGTTGAGCAGTGCTCCTGCTTGTGACAACGGACGACGCTGTTGAGCCCAGCAAGACGCCGTGAGGACCATGTGCGCATACGTAGTTTCGTGTTGTGTGTGTACAGTAACAACTTGCATGTGCGTATTAAAACACCTTTTCTGTTCCGCTTGGTACACTCTCCACCAGCATTGCATGTAATCTCAACGTAACAGCAACCACGTTTAACTGTCACTAGCACCGTGCTCAAAGTCACCACGGTCGCAGAATGCTGACGCAGGTGAGTTTCACGCGGAACACGGACACAGTGGCAGGACGCTGCGTCAGTCGCGCAGCGGAATGCAACCGTAGAAGGCGCACGACCGATCGTGTTGTCTGTACAGTTGCTGAATTAATGATGTGAAAGCACTCGCCGTTGTCAGTGCATCTAGCGCGCGTTTTTTCGTAGTTGCTTCGTTGTCGGCGAGCTTTTACTCCCTGTTATTACTCGGACGAAGCGACTTCGCTGAAGGTGTCCCGCTGGTTCTGAGTGATGAGCCCAGCTCCATTAGTTTCGGATCGTCACGACACACGCGCTGCGCAGTCCACGTGCTTTCCGAGCCGGAGAGGGAGTCGCGCCTTCTGCTTCGCATTCATATGTAAACAAGAGAGGAGAATTTGCCTACTCAATACGGCCGACTTCCGGCTTCATCGCGGCTTCACAACGAGTGACGTCAGGGCCTCTCCTTACCTTTTCCTTCCTTCGTGTTACCATAGCACCCGCAGCTGCCGCTACCAGCCGCCACTCTTTGCTACCGCGACCACCGCTCGCTCTGCCCAGTCGTCTGTATTGGAAGAAGAATCCGCAACCACTCGAAGATGGTCCTGCTCTTAGTGCGTTGCCATGCTCGACTGCAACGTCACGATCCTCGCGCTGTACCTCGCGTCCAACCTGTCGAAATAACAGGTTCAGTGCTCTCTGGAAGAGACGCTGACTCATTGCGGTGCGTCGTGTCGACGCGCGCCTTCTATCGTCGCGGGGCACTTCAACGTTGACGCCAGCGGAGGAGGACGAGGGTGGCTTGTCAATTGCATGCGCGACGTGCTCTCGCTGAAGTGCGTGTCGGCGGAACGGAAACTAGCCACCACTATGAAGGAAACGTGCACCGATCTGCCCTTTACCAACTTCGACGACGAATGTCTGCAGTAACCTCTCAGCGTGCACTTCGCCGATCACAAGACAGTGGTAGTCAAAGCGAAACGCGGGTTAGCTCCAGTCCAGCGCCCGTATCTACACTAAAAAAAAGGACAAGACCTATGCCAGCCATCGCTTCTAACAAATTTTCTAGCGCTCACCGCAATACCCGCATTAGCAACGTTCAAACCCTAATGCGCCACCCGTGCAAAACTTTGCCTGCTTCTTCTCTCATCAGGGTTCTCTTCGGGAAGATGTGAATATTTTTCCCGCGGAGACAATATACGTGCGTTTGCTCAATTTCGCATGATGTCGCTTGACCTAATCAAGCAATGTTATGCTCTGCAAAGGTAGTTTACAAAAATAATTCCAAGTTTCTTGAAATAAAATTAAACAGAATTCGGCGGTTTATTTTTGCTGCTGTCGTTATTTTATAATGATATACAAAAAGGAGGCATTTTAATTATATATATAACTATAAGCTTTATTGGAACAGCACTTCCCAAAGCAAAAGAACACAAGTTTAACCAGCTTAGCACTTATAGGGTTCATCTTAAGTATCATTATTCAATAGACAGAAATTTATTTTTGTCAGCTTCATGCGTTCCTTTTTAGTTCTCACTGCAGCTTTGTGCACGAAGTCTTGTAGAAGAGCGCAATCAGAGCATAATCTCATCAGTGAAGTGCTGCTAAGTAATACCGCATAACTTTTTTTTCGATGTACTCGTGTCTCTGGCAGTCAATAACAGATAAAAATTAAACTTTTTATGGGGTATTCTGCAATAAAATGTGGCCACGCTGATTTCATCGTCCCATTGTTAGCGCCAGTTCTAGTGGATTTTCATATAGGAACTATAAAATTGTTCATATTGCATTCTATCCTTAGGAAAGTTTCAAAACCATAAACCAGCTAAAACCTTTCCATGTCCCTACTTGCTGGATAGTTATCACTGTGATCAGTGTTGCCATTCTAGCTAATTCGAAACTGCATGTGGTGACTTTTTTAATGACGGCAATCCCTTTTACTGGCGACTGAGTTATTTCGCGATAACATGAATTAATACGAAGACATATATAATGAAATATTTCGAAGGACTTGATTCAGCAATTTAATGCATCAATTGAGTGCATTATCATTCAACGTTAAAAATTCAGCTACTCAGTTTGGTTTGTGGGGATGCGTGATTTTGTAACTACACTGACGTGGTGGTAGTGCTTCATCACATTTGAATGATGAGCTGAGGTTATATTACTATAACCAGTTCTAGCCATCGTGGTTATTTAGCAAAGCCAGTCACAGTTTTTTTTTTTACAGTGAAAACAGTTATGAGATCACAACACGAGTCGCGTGTGCGCAGTAGTTTTCCGCTGCCGCTGCCGGTGTCCGTAACCACAATCACACGAAATTGAGAAAAAATCTCTGCAAATAAAAGGCAACACCAAGGACAGAATACTAATCAAACCCAATTTCCCTTCGTGACAACGCAGTATTCTACCACTGAACCCCTCCGATGCTTGAATTGAAACTCTTCAGCAAACTGGCCTTACTCAGGCTTGATGCCGGGAAAGGAATCGCAATATTATCAATAATAAAGTGTTTTAGAACAGCAAAGCAATACCCTGGTATAACATAATGCGAATTGCGCAACGAGTAGGCCTTCAAATGCTCCAACCCTTTACAAAAGAACTATCTTGTCCACCTATTAACTGTGGCGCATAACCACTGTGGGGGTGGGAATGGGGAGTTTAAAAAGCTTCTGGCACAATTTTTCATCGTCGTCAGTCGCAGCACACAAAAATTGCGCAAAGTTTCTTGCAAGAGTGTAGCAGGTATACCACGCTTCTTCGAAGAATGACGAAAGATGGAATAATGGGCGCCTGCCAACTACACAATGATTAATGGCGTGGTGGGTACCCTGCAAGTGTGCTTGCAGCAGCTTCCCGAAAAGGGTTAAAAAAAAAAAGTTCTCGAAGGCCGCTTTTCCAGCTCTCGCTGTGACAGTGCTGCGTGTTCCGCGCTGGCCTCGCTGTTATTTCTTTTTTGCTGTTCAAACGCACATCGGAATTGGATGTGATCCTTGTTCAGTTTAAGCAAGCATGTTCGGAGGCACATCAATAAATGCTCAACCTTCTCACAGTGAAGCTCTTCGGCAGATCGTTCATTGTATCTTGCATCACGAAACTATCCTCAACGGGTGTGTGCCGCAGAAATCGGTTACACCCCACTGCTCATGACTGGTCCACTAAAAACTAAAGAAGCCGCCGTCAAGCACCATAATGAATTTACTCATTCATTCATTCATTCATCTAACAACACAGGCCGAGCAGTATGTGCCACTGCTCGGCCTGTGCCCAAAACCTTCATCATTATGAACAGGTATATGTGCCGCAGAAATTGGGTAAATCGCAATTCTCACGCCTGGTCCTATAAAACTGAAGAAGGCAGCAGTGAGGCTCACTAAAGGCTGTGAAGCACCTACAGACACCAAGTACAAACAACGAGAGAATACTCGCGAACGGGAAAGGCAACGGCGACTGCGAGAAAACCCTCGAAGCGAAGGAAGGTCCACGCCAACGACGACGTACTCTTAGTCTATCTGAGGTGCGAACGCTTGATTTAAGCGGCAGGTAAAGTCTTGTGCTGAAACTTTCGGACATCCGTGGGATGTCTGTGACTGTTTGTTGTTTACCCCGAACCTCTCAGCGCTGAAAATCAGCGTAGAAACAGCCTGGCATCCCAGAACTAAAATTAACAGCGCAAACATAAAACACGCCCCACAGAGAAAAGAAACGACGCACACGAGCGCCGACTATCAACTGCTTTATTTCTTCATTTGAGAATGTATATTTATGTCCAAGCCAGCCTTACCACGCATGCGTGCACGTCAAGTTTTAAACAAGTGAAACAGTGGAACAGCATCACCAGGCTAAAGGCTATAGCAACCAGCTACAAGCAACCTTCAAACTACCTTCAGCGCCTAGCTAAGGCTTAGAATCAACCTAGAAGCAGCCATATTCGTCTTCAGAATTGCACAGTTTCTTTCAAGCCTTTCGCTGCTCAGTGCAAGCATCGCTCTTTTGTTTACGTGTTTTATTGGTAGTCCCCAATGCAGCACCTTGTATTACAATTTATATTATTATGACCATTTTTACACACAGGGCTACTGCAATGTTAATAATCAATGGTTATTCTACTCTGTAAAGGACTAGTTGTGTAGTACAAGACACCGAAGTTAAGCAGTGGGGCTTACCGAATTTCTGCGACAATTACATCCATAACGCAGGGCATGACCTGGGCTCTGAACAGAGTTAAGATTGGGAACTGCAGGGACTGTAAATTAAATAGGATCGTGTAGAAGAGGGTGTATTGAAAATCATTGGGAGGGGCCACCGTGCTGCAATAGGTATAACACAGTCCGATTATAGTAATGATGGTAATGCTCATGATTGTGCTGATCATGACGATGACGATGCAATAGCTTTCTCCTTTTTAGTGGCAATTTTTATGCGCTGGCACACTGGAACCATCCCCTTTTTCAGCCGTCGAAACCAACATGAGGTGAAACTGCAATAAATTCACCTTGTGTAAAAATACATTTTTTATGTTACTCGTGAACTGTGTAAGAGGAGTATTACCATGAACATCTATGTGGATGATGATGATCAAAAATTATCACTCCCAAAAGAGGGAACCGGCCGAGAGGTCAGTTACGCTGTTTAGAGGAGATCAGCGGGGATCCCATGGAACACCGCGGCCTCTAATGCGCGTAGAGTCTTGCCAACGAGGCTTCACTGTGTTTTCAACTTGCGTTGCTCGATGTATTCAGAGAAATTGGTAGGATGAAAAGACCTCAGCGGTGACCATACGTATATGTGTGGATTAATTAACAAATGTACTGATCTTGTTTACTTGTCTGTTATGAACATGGCCACATGGGCGAGGCAGTGTAATCGCTCTTTAGAGGTTTTTGAGCACCTGTACTCGGTAAAAGAAACAAACGCTTGGAGGAAATACGCTCACTTGCAACTGTGAGCGTCTGTTTGGCCAATGTCTGTTTTCTTTGCTCAGCGTCAGTGCTCATCTACATTGGCGAATTGCTATAACTATCCCTACAACCAGTGCTTTTTCTGCATATTTCATTCTCCTCTCACCTTCACGAAAAAATATATCTGCCGACAATAAAGCAACAACCACTGCGTTTTACTACCGCTCCTATTAGCTTGCTAAGTGACAAAAATAGGCTTTTGGCTGTGAAGACCACTTTTTAAAGTATAGTTTTCGCTTAACCCCCACAAGTGTAAACAATCCAACACGTAAAGTTGCTATGGACACTTTATGACATGCCTTTCTGTGTGATGTTTCTATCCCCGTACAACAACACCAAAAACATTGTCAATCTATGTTTTGAGCTTCGTTATACATCTTTGGAGCAACGTCTAAATGAAAATTAGTAGCCTTGGTTATTTAGTATAGCATCACGTCCGAAACTATTAATCAATAATTTATTTAATTATTTTATTTATTTATTATACCTCAAAGGCCCCTGCAGGAGTTTTACATGAGGGGTGGGCATTTAATGTGAGCAATGTAAATGGTGGCCAGTGAAGAGTTTTAGTACATAATGTCTTCGATTGCTTCGTTAAAATGAATGGGGCTAGAGATAACAACGGCATCGTTTGGCAGATCATTCCAGCCTTTTGCTGTTTCGACAAAAAAAGAATGCTGATGGACAAAGGTGAGGGTCTTTCCTGGGTAAACAGCCAATGGGCGGTTGATGCGGTCAGAGTGACGATGAACTGCTTCAATGACTGTCGTAGTAATGCGTAAATTATACAACTTATGAAACAAGCAAAGCTGTTTAACTTTATGCCTTGTTACGAGCAGAGGAAAATTATCTTGGCTTTTTAGTTTAGTGACACTTGTGTGGTAGGAATAGGCCGAATACATAAACCTTGACGCACGGTTTTGCACAGATTCAAGTGCATTAGACACTTTAGAGGAGAGGGGATCCCAGATCGCACATGCGTGCTCAAGTTTAGGTCAGACCAGTGTTTGATATGCGAGCAATTCTCCAGGTGAAGAACAAAAACGTAAATTACGGCACAGATACCTCAGAACGCAATTAGCATCGTTAGTCACGTTCGAAATGTGAGTTGCCCAAGTCAGATCCTGGGTTAAGGAAACAACCAGATATTTATGGATTTGAACAGATGAAACGTTAGAACTGCCAAATATGTAGCGATGCGGGACGTATGTCGTTGTGCGGTGGAAAGACACTAATGAGGTTTTGGAGACATCAAGAGACATTAGCCATGTATCACACCAATTCTTAATAATACTAAGGTCACACTGGAGAATTAAATTGTCGTTACAAGTGTAAATGGGACGATATAAGACGCAGTCGTCAGCAAATAGACGTATGTTAGATTGAATATTAGTAGGCAAGTCATTAATGTGAACTATAAATAGTAAGGTCCCTAAAACTGTTCCTCTAGGCACTCCTTGGAGAACGGGAGATAAACTAGAAGAGTGCGAGTTAGCGAATACAGATTGCTTACGGTTAGTTAAGAAATTTTGTAAACAAGTCAAACAACGTGATCAAGGTTTAGACAAGATAGCTTCAGAAATAATCTGTTATGTGGAACATTGTCAGATGCTTTCTCAAAATCAAGCAAAAGGGAATCTACAGGAACATTTTTATCGAGGCTGGGACTGACGTCGTTAATAAATAAGGCTAACTGAGTTTCGCACGAGAGTCCTTTTTAGGAAGCCATGTTGATTGGGGTGGGAAAAGTGTTGGGACATTAGGAATTTGGTTACGTGTTAATAAATAACATGTTATAATAATTTACATGGTATGCTGGTGAGTGAGATTGGACGGCAACTACTCTGAGCTGATGGATTACCTTTTTTTTTGGTACTGGAATAATCTTTCCCACCTTCCAGTCCTCTTAGACCACTCCAGATGTTAGTGATTGCTAGAAAATGAGTGAAAGTATTGCACTAGATATCTGTTTAGTATGTTTTTTTTAATTTTTGAATTGATGCTGTCAACGCCCCATGATGAAGTGAGTTTCAGTGATTCAATCACTTTCATTATGCCATTAGCTTCAAAGGTAATTCCGGGCATGACGGGGTGATTGTAAAGAGGCAAATTGGGTAATACTGTATCGGGTTCTTTGGTGAACCCCGAACCGAAGGCACAGTTTAATTTCTGGGCAACTCAAAAACTGAAATAGGACAGCTGCGTTCGTCACACAAGCTGACCTGTATTGAATGCTTCGGGTTAATTATTTTCCAGAACTGTTTAGGGTTATTCTGTAGCATACTAGGTAGGGAAATGTTATAGAAAGATTGTTTAGCTTTAGCCGAAAGCTAAAGGTAAAGTTTCTCAGATTGGTGATACCAATCCCAAGCACTAGCACTATTTTCGAGCTTTGCTGTTTTATAATGGCGTTTCTTTTTGTTCTTGAGGCGTTTTAGCGAATTATAAACCAAGGGTTAGCTGGTCGTTCAGTTACAGAAATAGTGGGAACATATTTTTCTATTAGAGCATGCATTTTATTCTTAAAAAGTAACCAGTTAGTGCCAACTGATCGATCAAAAAAGTTAGGCAAAAATTCTTCATAAAAAGGTATAAGGTTGGCATTCATGCTACAGTAATCGCCTTTATTGTACAGTGTTATTGTTTTTTTTTTATTCGTGGCTGGGCTGGCACATGGCCTTCAACTGAAACGTGGATAATTGAGTGGTCAGATATCCCGGGAATGATAATAGTGATAGCGCAAAGAATGACGTGACCATTTAATGGAGAGCTTAAAAAATGGAGCGAGCGTTACGACGTCCATATGGTGCACTTCTGATTCGGGTTCATAGGCGAGTCACTGGCGCATTCCCAGAAAGTGGGAAACCTGAACGAGTTCCTCAGGGGTCCGTTGGTACGGTCTGGCGGTGGCCGAAACATCGACTCCTCGGCCAGTTCTCGTCGCCTGTCCGCGTCTGTCGTCTCGCACAGACCCTTGGTGTAAAGGATGTAGAAGAGCTGCTTTACAGTGATGTTCAGGCCGGTGAGCAAGCCGTAGTCCTCGATGTTCACCTGCGACAAAAAACAAGAACAAGAAAACAGCGTGTTTCTGACCCACCATACTCGGAGACAAGTTATCTTGACATTGGAATGAAAGCTATGAAAACAAGACTCTTCCGCACATTCGTGTAGCTTCGCAAGTGGTGCGGAAGTTTGCGAATGATTTCTGTATTGCTTCCTGGCAATGTTCATGCGTTCGGAGAATGACATACACAAAATATGAATGTGAAATACGTTTCGATAGTTCAGAGTACATTTTAGTGTCAGTTTATGAGCACGCTTTTCTTGACGAACCCAACAGCGTGTTTGCGACCGCACACTGACCACACTACGTCATTGACGCTATGTTTACTTTGGAAAACTTAAGTGCTGAAAAGGTGGTGCTGTCGAAAAAACAGAAATCAATCGAAGGAATGCGTTTTTCTAAAGTGAACAATAACTCTATTTTACCTACGACTTCTCACTGGTGTTTTTTTCATTTGCAAATACTGTTGGCCGTTATGGCCGTAACAGGGTGGGCACAGCAAACATAAAACAAAAACAAGTACAATGCATTGTAATTAAGACATAATTTTAAAGAATGCACAAAGGAAAAAATATTTAAACGCTGTTAACAAGAGCATACATACATATATTGTGATGGTGGTATAGTATGCAATATGAAGTAACTACGCGATGTATTTTCGAACAACATGGCAATATATGTACAATACTATAGCAACACTCAATGTTCACGACGTATTTTTAAAGCACTTTTCAAAGATTTCTATGCTCTTCGAATTCAGTACCGGTACTGGCAACTGATTTCAGTCTTTTATCATTCGTGGAAAAAAGGAATACGCATAAACATCAAGATTGCATTTAGAACCCGAATACATAAACTGATTGCATGATCTGACATTGCTGGAAGGCCACGAAACAAGATAGGGTTTGGTTTCAATATTAGGTGTGTCCTTTTGATAACAAAAAAAGAAATTTAACTCGACCCACTTTCCGGCGATGAGCCAGCGTAGGCAATTCAAGCAACCGAAGCATTTCACAAACGGAGTCACTTTGTGAATAACGCAATAAAGTTAGCCTTGCGGCTTTTCTCTGTATTTTTTAATTCGATTTCTTAACCCCGACTAGAAGGGGTCCCACACTGCACTGGCGTATTCTAACGTTGGCCTTACGTTGGTCAAATATGCAAGCAGCTTAACGGATGGTGTTGCTAGCTTTAGTTTGCGACGATGGAACCATAACTTTTTTCTGCAGCTGCACAAATCCTGTTCACGTGTGGTTTCCAACTTGAGTCATTTGAAATGATTAGGCCTAGTTATTTTATCATGAGTCAGCTTCATTTAGAATTGCGGAATTCATTTCATATGGACATTTAATTACATATTTTTGCTCGTCGTAACTCTGAGCATAACTGACTTGGATTTGATTTTTATTTGATATGTGGGGTTTAACGTCCGAAAACCACCATATGATTATGAGAGACGCCGTAGTGGAGGGCTCCGGAAATTTTGAACACCTGGGGTTCTTTAACGTGCACCCGAATCTGAGCACATGGGCCTACAACATTTCCACCTCCATCGGAAACGCAGCCGCCGCAGTCAGGATTGGAACCCCTGGTTATTGATTTCACGGTATATTAAGCAATCATCTGCGAACAACTTGATGGTTTTGTCGTCACTAAGGTCATAAGCAATATCATTTATGTAAATAAAAAAAGCAGGGGTCCCAAAACGGATCCCTGTCGAACGACTGAAGTTATGTTTAGCATATTCGATTTGTTGCCGTTTATTTTGACGTATTGTGACCGACCTGTGAAGTATGAGTGGATCCACGCTACAACTTTATAACTCGTATTCATTTCCATTAGCCCACTTATTACGTTGGTGTGTACAACCCGGTCAACAGCCTTCGATAAATCTAAACATATAGCGTCAATCTGCTTTCTGTTATTTAGTGCAGTTGAAAAGTCATAAATTGTTTCTACGAATTGTGTAACAGCGGATAGATTCCGTCGAAAGCCATGCTGATTAGAAAAAAACGAACTCTTGTTTTCAAGATAACCGTAGATTGATTTTGATATCATGTCCTGAAGAAACTTGCACCACACGCACGTCAATTAAATGAGCCTCATATTGTTTGACACTCATAATAAAAAATGGCGCTTTATTTCAGTCAGATAAGATGGATAATTACCAGCAAACTTGAGCACTATCTCTTGGAGTGGTCGCAGGCATGCGCTTCAATTTTTAAGCTTCCGTAGTGTTTTCAAGAATAGTTGTTGCTGGATGTAGTGGCTTGTCAAAGTGAAGCCACTCTAATGAAAGATTCAGGGGTGTACCGGCTGTGTTACTTCTAGAC
Organism: Rhipicephalus microplus; assembly: GCF_043290135.1. Taxonomy (NCBI): domain Eukaryota; kingdom Metazoa; phylum Arthropoda; class Arachnida; order Ixodida; family Ixodidae; genus Rhipicephalus; species Rhipicephalus microplus. The sequence goes on from NC_134704.1 coordinate 121,195,128, forward strand.
TTGAGATTAACTGTGAGACATCATCTTATTTTTTTAGATGCATAGATTACTTCCCTCCAGTGCCCTAAAGCTTCCCGCACCTAACTTTCTTTTATACGTTGCCTCGAGCATCAGAAGCATTGCAACGTTTCCGCGTCTGACCCGGTAATGCACTACCTCCAGAATCGGCAGGCCTTTAACCATGCGGTGATTACGTCATAGCGATTTCACATGAGTTTGATGGTGTTTCACGTCATGACGAGGTTTTTACCTAAGGCTTTTGCCTTAGGTTTTCGCCCTGTGTTGTATTGAACCACAACTTTAAAATACCAGTCTGCCGAGGCGATTGTAGTAAATACTGGTCATATTAGTTTAAACGGCTCATACCTCCGATTTCATCTGTGGCACACCTCAATGTACGCTCTATAATGTACAACGCTCATCTCAATCTAAATATTCCCTTATATCTTTCATGTTTTTTTATTATTTCAGCAACTTGCAGGAGCACCTAACAGGGTGGTCTCGAAATAACAAAAGGTACCACGTCCTCTATTAGGACTTTCAGTGCAGCGTACCTGCTTTTCACGTTTGCTGAAGTACGTTAGGTCAAGCCTTTGAACGTATTTCGGGTAGTTGATTTTACTGCACAGCTTTAATTGCTACTTGACGCAAAACAATAGCCTGTCTAAGATACAATCCAGGCACCCATGATTAGACCGAATGGCAAAACGATGTGGAGTGCTACGTATGCAAAGGCAGGGTCGTAAACCATCCCATTCATGAATTTATGTGTTTTTATGAGTGGCTGTCATGTGTACTCTTTTATAAGGTGCCTGTTAGCCATCCCGATACCGACAGTAGTACATGTGATAAGCATTATTTAGTATCATAGACAGCCAGCACCAAGAACATTTCAATAGAAAATTTATGCGTGCTTAGTCAAAGTGGTTAACGATTTGGAGTACTTGTTTAGAAAATGGGTTTAACCATTCGGAGTACTTCGTACCTCTACTGTGGGAGAGCAGAAAGCCACCCCAGTCACTAACAGGCACTGCGGTGGTCATAGCAACTCGGCATCAGGAGACTTCTGAGATATCAACAACTGTGCACAGCGGGGTCCTTGACTTGCCACGCAGAAGCACGTTTATGTCTCTAGTTATAAATCAAAAGCTTGTAGATCCCAGCAAACTGTCTTCATAGATCTTAAAATCAGTTCCAGTCGAACATAATAATTTATGGACGAACAAATAACTTCAATTTCGCTGTGTGCGTAGCATTTTCATTAATACAGGAAAATACTTACACAAACAACAAGAATCACAGCATATCCACGGAGCCACCTCTCGTTTTAGTCTTGTAATGCCCGCTGGATGGCAGTGCTTGTATATGATCAATATATGCAGAAAAAGATGCGAGATGGTGGTACATGGAGTGTTCACTAGATGGACGGACGGACAAATGGACGTACAGACAGACCACCGGGCAGGCGGACAGAGACAGACGAATGGATGGATGGACATACGGATGAACGGAGGAAGGGACAGACAGACAAACAGACAGACAGACGCATGATTGAAAACACGGATGAAAGCATGAATGAAATCATGAACGGACGGACAGATGGACGCCGTATGGACGCACGGATGGACGGATGCACGAACAGATGCTTGGATTCTTCACCCCACTCATCATCTTTCACTCAGTGGACATTGTTAAGTTTGGCCTGGAAATTCGTCTGGGCAGTCGCCGTTGTTCGCAAGCCAGTCTGCCAGATGCTGTCCAAGATTTGAGTAATTACCCAGACAATGTGGCAGGCAAAGGCGAGTTCCCGTCTTTCAAATGCGGACCCTTTTGTCGTCTCTTCGAGCAGAAGCGGTGACTGAGATGCTTGGATGCTTCACCCCACTCATCATCTTTCACTCAGTGGACATTGTTAAGTTTGGCCTGGAAATTCGTCTGGGCAGTCGCCGTTGTTCGCAAGCTGGTCCACGGGGGAGGCTCTCAATCCCTTCAGCGCCCAGTCTGCCAGATGCTGTCCAAGATTTGAGTAATTACCCAGACAATGTGGCAGGCAAAGGCGAGTTCCCGTCTTTCAAATGCGGACCCTTTTGTTGTCTCTTCGAGCAGAAGCGGTGACTGATGCCATCAGAGAACTTCCTCCTTCAACCTTAACAACTGGTTGGCAGCGTGAGATGGACTTCACGACTTGGTGCTGTGCTGTGGTGAGTGCTTGGTCTTTGCTATAACTTTCCAGGCTTCATTTATTGAGTGTGAGTTGATTAGAAACTGGATTGTGTGTGCGTTAGGGAGATCACCTATTTGTGTGTTAGAGGGATCCCCTACATTTGTGTGAGATGCAGGACCAAATACAACGGCAATCATGGAGGTGAAGACACTGCTGAAAGATGGTCTTTTGTGCATTTGTGAAGACCTTGGTATTAAGATTAAGGAAGGAATGGGCCAGTCAGAAATTTTAGAGCTAATTTTGGGAAGCGCCAGTGAGGTGGATATTGGATACGCGTTGAAAGCTTAAGAAGGTTGGAGGAGCGAGAGGAGGAACGGAAACGAGAGGAACGCGAAAGAGAGGCACGGATAAGCGATATAAAAGAGCGTGATCGAGCACGTGCCTTGGTGCTCGAACAATTGGAACAGAAAATCGAGGCAATAAGATGGAAAATTCAGCCATCCGCAACTGTAGCGCACGAGAAGTGCGATAATCAAATGAGCGAGGTGCAGCCCAGAGTAGTAGAGAAGGCTGGCACGTTTAAAGACAGCAGCAGGTTTGATGAAGAACCAAATTCGAGTGCTGCGAAAGATGCTGCCCTGACTAGAGAGGCCGACGAAGGCCAGAGCGAGTGTGACGAGGTGCTGTGCCAGTTAAATTCTAGCGAAACAGCTAGTATAGCTGTAGAAAAGCTGGTACAGACCTTGTTTGTCGCGACGGTGGATCTTGCAAACAATGTGCAAGTAATCAAGAACACCGGAGAAAGCTCAGGAGAAGCAGCCAAAGTAGAAAGTGAGGGCAACAACGCGGTTGCAGATAGCTCCCAGGAATGCCAGCGAGACTGTTCAAGCAGCGGCATTGTTCTTGAGTGTGTTAACCTGTCCGCTGGTTTAAAATGTGAAAGCGATGATTTTGTTGAAAATCATTTAGACTGCGCGAGTTCGACAGCTGAGGAATGCTGTGAGAGTGTTCACGAGTGTGAGATGCAATCGGAAGGCTTAGAAACGAAGCGCAAAAAGCGGCGCAGACGAAAGCGACGTTGGAGAGCTGCGAGCGAGACAAAAGACACTAAGGGTGTAAAGAAAAGCTCGACATCTTTGAGCGTAGAAGAAAAGTACAAAGAAAGTGGATTTGCAAATAGAATCTCGTGTAAAGCGCCAGTTTTCTGATTCCGTCCACAGCAAGTGTCGTGGTGCACCACTGAGCTGTAAAGCCACCGATGACGCAACGCGAGCCCAATTTCCTAGGTGTGAGAAAACGGGTCGCAAGCGTTGCCGTAAAAGAGGGAAGCGTACGCGAGCAATAAAGAGAAGCTATGAAAGAGGTAGCAATCAGCCGGGCGAACGAGAGAAGGATAGACCATCGGCCCACTCAATGAAAGGTCCTTTGTGGCCTACAGTACGGCCCAGACGGCGAAACAGTAAGCCATGGTGCAAGTCCTCGCGACGGTATGCGCGGTGGAGATTTAGAGCTTTTCGTGGAAAAGAGTGTCGACGTGGTCCTAGAGTGTCGACGTGGTCGACTTGTTCTCATCTACAGTACAGAATTACTTACGTGATGACACGTGAAGTGTATATTGTACATATATATTTTTGTACTCTGTTTGCCCCATTCTGATGATACACGTACATTTATTGTACTGCCTAACATCGAATTTTCATGCTTTGTAATTTTTATTATTTTGATGTTACTATGTTTGCTCTTGGTTATAGTTTTTTTTTTGTACCCCACTCCCCTCTGTAAAGCTATGTGCGATTGAGGGTAAAATAAATGAAATGAAATGAAATGAAATGAAGAACGGCCACAATCGCTAAACACCGCAGCACAGGAGCGAGCCCAAAAAGGGCATGGCCACTCTTTTCCACGCATTGCTCGGGCCCACTCCGCGAACCTGACAGAGACAGGCTGAAATCGCGAATGATGCGTGACTGCGCCGTTCAGCTTGTAGCCCAGACGCGACGTTGCCTCGGGAGTTCCCGAAATCCGCCAAGTCCGCGACCACCACGTGTGCGATTAAGGTGAGGGACGGCTGTAAGCTGGAGAAGGTGACACAGGAATTTACTGGGAAGCATGTTTTTTGCTTATTTTTGCTTATTATGAGAAATATAACTGATTAGTAATAACATCCTAATCATATATTTTATGACATGAATGTCATGATATACACTTCATGGTCTTGCTGCTCTTGCGGTGGTTTTATTCACATGACACTTTGCGAAACCGATATCGTATGACATGACTGCATGGCAAACATAACTGACTGATCCTAACGTGAAAATCATGACATGGATGTTATGTTTTTTATGTTATGACTATGTTATGACTAGTCGTGACTATATACACACGCCCCCTCAAGGTTCGCTCGCGGTCACTTCGCTAGTTTCACATATACTCAATTCGGTATAACGGGACGTGAATCAATGATGAAGGCACATGACTGGTGCAAACGTGATAATTATGAAATTAGTGTCATGTTATAACATGGCAACATACTGCGCTCATGATGCGCTAGCGGCCTTTTCGCCAGCTTCACATGTAACAATTTTGGTATTACGTAACGTGAACGAACGATGAAGGTAAGAGAGAGAGATAAAGATGCAAGGAAAGGCAGGGAGGTTAACCAGACGCACATCTGGTTTGCTACCCTGCACTGGGGAAGGCATAAAGGGGAGAAAAGAGGTTGCAGAGAGATGAAGATGAACGATGAAGGTAAATTACACGTTTAAGCATGGGAATCATGATATGCGTCTCATGTAAAACATTACTACATGCTACGCTCATAGCACGCTCGTAGCCGTTTAGCTAGCTCTACTTATACCGAATTTTGTAGCAGGTGACGTGAATAGACGACGAAGGTAAATGACATGTCCAAACATGATAATCATCATATGCGTGACATATGTAAAACATGATTACATGCTACGCTCATAGCGTGCTCGCGGCCGTCTCGCAAGGTCTACATCTACCAAATTTCGTATCGCCTGACGTGGATCGACGACTAAGATAAATGACACCTCCAAACATGATAATCCTCACATGCTTGTGGTGTAAAACATGACTACATGCTAAGCTCATAGCATGCTCGCGGCCGTTTTGCTGGCTCCAGATATCATCACGCGATACTAAAATTGGTATCACATGACGTGAATAGACGGTGAAGGTAAATGACACATGCAAACATGATAATCATGTGATGGAAGTTATGTACGGCATAATTTAAGTCCGCCTCGTGACTTTATGCTGATAATAAAGTGACATATAACAGCTTTCCTCATTCATGCTTCGCATTTTATCGATTCTGACAAAACGTGCGTTCGGCCATTTTTTTTCTAAGGCTCACTCTCTCCAAACTACGAGGCCTCGTGATGAGATCTACGCCGACCACGGAGAAAGGAAAAGCTTGACGCCGACAGCGGACATGAAAGCCTTAAGAAATGGCTTTGCTGTTAAATGATCCTTCTAATACACCGGCCAACTTCCGCCTTCCTGAACGTCATGACCCCGTGAAGCTATATTTATTACAGTATGAAGGCGTCTTGCTCAAAGCAGCAGTGCCACCGAAGCGACAGTCTTTGACTATATTGATAATTACAGTGAAGATGATGCTAGCTAATGAATATTCTCTGATATCTATATATCATATCTATTTAAACAATGTTGACGACGTGTCACCTCATATGTCTCTATTATCACTCCTATATTTCAACCTGCAGTAACGAAATATTTAGTATGTTCCGCTTGTTGAGCTAAGCTTGCCCGAGTGGAACGCGATAGCATAACCGGGCCCGTGCATATCACATATTCAGTTTTTAGCCTTTCTTCACTTCTCGGTGCATGCCTCAATGTCCCGCGAAAAAAAAAACGAACTTAACGACGCGTAACATCAGCTGTTTCAAATAATTATAGAATGCCTGCTGCAAGTACAGTTTCGGAGTGCCCACTACGCCATAACTCTTCCGTTTTTGAATCAGTGCAGTGCCAGTACACGTCCACAAGGGAACACGCAAGTCTACGCAGCTTGTCACTTTGTTGATGTTTTTGCTACTAATGATGATTGAATATGCGCGATAAGTTATTAAGAGGTGGGCCTTTGGAACACCCACTTGTAGCGCAACTGACGTGTTCTTACACCAGGCCTAATTTTACGCTACTGCCACGCAATGTTACGCTCGTTGATACATGGCATAATTGATAGGGGTCAAACATTCCAAAACTACGATATCATATCACATACACTGAAGTGAAGAGCTGCGAAAGTATTGACTGCCGGGGATTTCGAAACGTGCACCCCAAGTACACGGGGCTCGAGCATTTCCGCCTCCGTCAAATATGTGGCCACTGTGGCCGTAATTTGCTCCCGCAACCTCCGGTTCAGCAGTCGAGCATCGTAACGACAAGACCATCATGCCGGGAGCATTACATGACAATACTACATGGCATTCATACAGAGCTTTCAGGTGCGAAAGCAGCTCTTTGAGTAGCTTGTGTATCGCTGTTCCTCCGTCCACACCACTCCCTCGCCGCAGATGTTAGAGTGGTGCAAAGTAGGTCACGTCATTCTAGCAGTGCACGGTGACGTCTCTCTCCCGCGCCTGCCACACGCTCACCGCAAGTCAGCTCTTTCTCCTGCTCCAACCTCTACATCGCTCGCAGCGCTCGGGCCTACTCCTCACGTGGGCATCATCTAACCCTCGCCACCTCTTTCCACCTGTCCGCGATAAGAAGCCGCAAGCCAGCGGGTGCGTGCACTGCACGTGCCTCGAAAATCTCGTCACGCCGACAATGTAGACAGCGCGTGCGCCGCGCGCCTCTGCTTGTCGCGCGATCACACCGACAGGCGGGACGCCGTCGTGGCATGCTTCCCGCTAGTGTGCGTGTACCTTTCCCGGCTGTCGCCGGCGTTGGGAGGGTTAGCGAAGCCTATAGAGATCGTGAATGGTGACGTCAACTCCGACGAGGTGCCAGAGGGAAGCCGATTGCAAGTGTCCGCAGCGGAAGACCAGTGACAGCGACGAGGTGCGAGTCAAGAACATCGGTCGCGTTCGAGAATGCAGATGGCGTGCAGGTAACATCGGCGAGACGCGAGCCAAGGAAGCCGAGCGCAAGCGTCATCAACGCGTCCCGCCTCCCGTGTCTTTGCGTTTCGAACAAACGTTTACTCGAGTAAACGCTACACCAAGTTTCGCTTCAAACCGTTCTTGAACGCTCGTTTCAACCGGGTCAACACCGTGCGCACTACTGGTGCTTCGCATCTTATGGTGCATTCAGACGACGGACAGAATCCGGATTTGTCGTGGACGCGGACAGCTAATCCGCGGATGGTCCGCCTGCAGGCGCATCCACACGACGGACGGTGTCCTAGGGGAAAACAGCCGGATTACCCTCGACAGCAGATTCGGCGCTCACCTGCGCCCGCTGGCAGCAGACCGGTTTGAGAGTATTCAACATGGATGCCCGCAAGAAGCGAAGCTTGGCTGCGATGTCTGTCGTGTTGTGACAAATGAACGAGTAGTGTTATTCTTTCAGGAGAAAAGGGAGTTGCTAGCAGGATATTCTTTCAACTACATTATTCCCTACTTGTAGAACTTCTAAACGTGTCTCCCGCCTTTTTTTTTAGAAGCGGCACGTTGCCGGTTGCAGAAGTTGGAATATTTCACCACCATGACGGCTAAGAATCTCGCGTGTTAAGCGACGGCGGCGACATTTCCCGAACCACCAAAAGTGATTTCTGCATATTTAATCACCTGAGAACAAAGTCTCCGGAAACTAAGTAAACAATGCTCAAGCGTAGATGATACCGACCAGTCATGCAGCTGTCCGCGAGCCATGGAGGACATGCCGCGAGCAGACGAAAAGTGTACTGGTTGCCACCGACCCCAAGCTATTCCGCTGAAGTACCGGCTCTCCCCCGCCATAATCCCGATGTGAGAAACAGGTTGGGTTCATCCGCGCGGCTCGCGGCGCGGACGAGTCGCGCACGAGGGGAATCGCTGATGTGAGGTCACGTGACGTGCCGTCCGTCCCGCCACATCGGGATTCGATCCGTCGTCTGAATGCACCATTATCAGGGTTTCTTTCGGGGAGATGGCCCGTAGTTTTTTTTTTTTTTTTGAAGATGTTTTAAGCCATAGCACGGCTCTGTGGTAGAACACCTGCTTGCTAAGCACAAAGCCTGGGTTCACTTCTCAGTCGAACTAAAGATTCTTAGTCCTTCTTGTCTGCATTTTCCTCGAATTTTCGGTCATGGACAACGCTGAAGTTTTTACGTCCAATAACACTGACACTCAAGTTTCTCCAATACGAGCTGTTTAAAAGTGCTTCACACTTGGCCTCGAAGGCAGTCAAATCGGCATAACATGCTGCAAATTCCCTCCCTTTCCCACCTAAGCGGCCGGCAGAACAACCCGAGAAACTAGAGTGAAAAAAATTAGTCAGAGACCAATTTTTCCGCCACGCGACAGCAGATCGCCTTTCCGCTTCGCGGCTTTGGCTCCACTAGCTAAAACCACGTGATATCTGACCGCAATCTCAACATGGCGGCTAAGGCGACGCTGCCGGCTCACATTGGTGCAATTGCAAACTACCCATAGAGCACGACAAAGCTCCCGGCCTCGATAAGGACGCGTTCATTGACAGCCTGGTCATCAGGGTTACGATAGCCGAGAACACTGGAAGTAGAAGGTGCTGCAGCAGCGAGTCAGCATGCCCTAATGTGTCTCGCTTTTTCACAGCTGGCTGATACCGCTGCCGCCGCTGCCAGGGTGTTTGCTCAGATAGTTTTCGCTGCGTATCTTCCCAAAACAACGTTCCAAAAGGTTCAAGGTGTTTATTTTCAGTGCTTTTCACTCATAACTAGAATTCGGTATGAAACTTAGCGCTGAGGAAATGGGCAAAAAGGAATGAATTCTCAGCGGAAAAGGCAGTGGTGTTGATGGCGTGTAACGGCAGAATGAAAGTGGACGTTTCCAACCTGCAGGGACGTGTTTTTCAGGTCTATCTAGCGTTTTCGTTTTCTCTTTGGTTCCGAAGTCTGAATGTGGCATAACAGCAATATATTACCAGGGGTAGAAGATTCGCATTTGATTCGGTTTTAAAACTTACTATTCACGCAAACCTAACCATTACTCAAATATAAATTAAATACCAGCATTAGAAGCGAATAAATCTTATTCGTAGCCTAGCCCGACCGATGGCTCTAAATACGTGAAGCGGACGGCTCTCACTTCTTCAGGCGCCACCATCTTGCTATATACGTATACGGAATCATGGGCCTGTCTTAGCGGTGAACGCCTTAAGCTAAAAAAAGCGCACGTGCGCAAGGGTTTGTGTTGTGCAGACGTATTGCTTGTGTTTCCTGCTTTCCGCTATACTAAAGCTTTCAAATTACACTCAGTGCTGCGGCCGCTTGCATAATGCCCCCACAATGACGGTGTTCAGTATAACACAATAAAACATCGCGCCGAACAACGTGACCGATTATTTTTGTTTCCACTCGAAGTCTGTTCAGTGGCCCACAGGCAGTGGGGTCCCTCACCTTGTTTACGTGTTTGAGAAAAAGCTTGAAGGCCGGCAGCAGCGACAAGCTCTCCAGCACGTCGAACTGTGTAGTCTTTTCTGTGCGCAACCTGACGCCGCCGGGCATTGAGGACGCTGCGTCTGCGTCTGAACCCGCGTAGTTTCGTTGCAAGCATTTCTGCACGTCGTGGTAGCCCAGCTCGGTGTCCACCGACCAGTGCAACTTGCTTTGTGGGAAGTTGCCGTAGTGGATGCCGGCGAAGAGCGCCCCGATCACTTTGGTCGCCACTCTGGGAAGCTGCGAGTGCGCGTATGTGGTAAACTGATTGATTGCTCAATTTTTATTGATTAACTATTACTCAATAGATCAACTCGTAAACAAATATTCAGAATATTGATTGATTCATCATTCATTCATTCATTCATTCTCTTGAAAGTTTCTTGGCACATAAATGATGCAGAATTTCTTCCAGTATATACATCTGCGCCAGCCTTCGTGGTCAAGTTGTTATGATACTCGACTGCATGCTGACCTACACGTCGCGGGATAAAAACTCGGCCGCGGCGGCTGCACTTTCGATGGAGGCGATACTGTTTCAGTCCCATGTGCTTGGATTTAGGTGAGCTCTAAAGAACTCCAGGTAGTCAAAATTTCCGAAGCCCTTTCCTTATCTAAGGACGTCATTCGTAGTTTTAGGTAGTTAAACTCCCAGTGATTGTTACTGTGTACATCTGTCAGTTGCAGCAGTGTCTTGGTGCCAGGAAGAAAAAAACACAGCCTCCCGAAGCAATTTTTATTAGTTGGAGCTGCATACACTGACAAATACTGGGTGAGTTTGAGCGAGAAGAAACACTTCTCACGTTTGCTTTTTGGACTGTTCTGAGGAACTAAGAGACACAAGCTCCGAAACATACTTCTAAAGCATCGCCGTGTGAAGTACAAATTTGGGTGTTTTTATGAGCCAAAACGGTCACAGTGATTACGAGGTCGGCCAGTGGGAGGAAACTGGATATATTTTGTCCAGAACGGCTTGCTCAACATAGGCCTAAATTTAATACATGGGAATTTTTGCGTTTCACACAGGTCTAATTGCGACAGTCACGGCTGAAAATCAAATCCGCTTCCACAAATGCAAGTACCTTAAAGCGTAAACGTGTCTGAACGCAGCGCTTACAGATCCCTCTCCTGTGTCGCAACGGTGTGCATCCAGCATTTAAGCATCGAGACACAAAAAAAAAACTGTAGGGATATCAGTTTTTTAATAGCCAATCACTTAATGCGTTGCAGCGCAGCTGGAGCTCTAGTCACTAGTCTAGCTACAAAGCGAGGCTGCAAAGTACTAATGCTGATAATTTTTTATGTGGAGCAATGGACAGCTTTTCGAATATTATTGTTCTGAAAACATTCCATTTCTTCAATATAGACAGCTATAATACATCGTGTTTGATTTCTATTTCATTGCTTGCACATATAGGGCTTCTACTTATGCCCGTTTCGTGTATATTTACATCAATTTCTTGCGTTTTATATTTTTTGGGTATTATTCATGCTAATGTGAGACAGAATATATATTCTGAAGATCTTGATAAATACCTATACCGCTCATGACGATCAGCACAAAAAAGAATACCCCACTTAGCGCTTGTGCCGTGTCTTCCTCGTTTTTGGTGTTCTTTTTTGCGCTGACCGTCTTGAGTATGTTCCAACTAGCCCAATTTGTAAATTACTTGATCTATACCGCTTTAACTGACCTCATTAGATTCGTGTCCATCCATTGAACTACCATCACTATTTACCTTGTGGGGGTGCTGACACCCCCCCTGTACAGTTGTCTGCGCCGCGTGGCGCACGTGTCTCGCCCCAAGGCTTTATTGCGGTGGTGACCACCGCCGGGCGATAGATGGCGTTGTGTTCGCTTTCAGTACCACTGCTGGTAGAGTGGTAGCGCCGGCGGTGGCCCCTGGCGGAAGGCGGGCCTTGGTGGTGGGCGAGAGTTGAGCGAGTCTCTTCGGCGCGTGGCGGCTGCCGCGAACGGTTGTCTGTAGCGCGGGTCCCCGGTGCTCGGCACCGCGGGCTTTGTGCCGGGGTCCCGCGTGTAAAGTCAGGCGTTGGCGACGCCGCCTTGGGTATGTGCTAGTGTGTTGGGTGTGTTAGTGTGGGTTTATCATGTTATTGTGTGTTTAGTGTGTCCCTGCGTTATGTTTGTATGGTAGCGTGTTAATTGAAATTGTTGTATCATTCGGCGGACGATATCGTCGTCTAAATTAGTTAATAAAAGTATGTATGTGGTGTGCTTGTACCGACCGTGTCCACTGTGTCCGTCACTCCGAGAGCGTGGCGTGGCGGTGCGCGCGTTCGCCTCGCCGAGACCCCACACTGGCTGCCCAACGTGGAGCTCTTGGAGTGTCGGACGACAGTTTTTGCGGTTCGGTACAGGGATTTTGTTAAAGCCGGAGTAGAGTAGGCCTAGGGGGGACTTCTTTGCTAGCGTCGGTGGTGTGCTTTGTTGAGAAGCGAGGGGATTGGTTTTGTAACGTGTTTCAATTTGTCGGCAGGTTGACTTTCTATTTTTTTTTTTTGCTCGCAAGTGTTCTTATTTTTTGTTGTTAGTTTTCAAAAACGTTGTTGAATTAGGACGAGAGCCATGCGGTCCGCATCCTGGGGTGAGCAAGGCCTAGAGCACGTGGTTTGTAGGCCAGGCCCGAAGCGAGTGAGTACGGAAGCCTCGTGGGTGGTCCGACTTTCTGTAAATAGCTTCTTCTATCTCTTTGGGCTCAGGGAGCCGGGCGTCGTTGCTGACTTGTATTGCGGCTCGACGCCGGGGCGTCGTGACACCGCCCGGGGCGGTGGACGCCGATCGCTCGGTAAGCTGCTGTGTGCGGCGAGCGATAGGGCCACCTCACAGAGTGGACGTCTCCTCGCGGCTGCCTCTCCTGCGCCTAGGCTGGGTGCTGGGTGGATGCCGGTTGTTGCCGAGCGACTCATTAGGCCTAAGGCTCTGCGCAGCCGCCTGTCGCACGTGGCACAACTAGGTGGATCGTGGCGTTGAGGTGTTGCGCTCTGCTTCCCTCACTTTTTTTTCTTGTGAGCACGAGTTAGGAAAAGTGATCTTTGTTTTATTTTGATGGGCGTCTCGGCCGCCACCGATGTATTAGCTAGCAGTACTGACCACCGTACCACGTGGCCGAAAAGCCTGAAGCTCCCTCCCCTGGGCCGCGCTCCTTTGTTTCTTTCGAGTTTGTTTTTGTTGATGTATTCAGCGGGAGGGGTGTCATCCACGGCCGGCTGTCCTGCATATCGTCAGCGTCACTGGCCAGGAATGCGGTCGTGAGGTCGGGCGATGGAGATGCCTGGGACCTGCGCAACTGCCTACAGTCCGGCGCCCTCGCGAGTGCTGGTCGCAACTGGAAGACGTGTCGGTGCTAGCGACGGATCGTCGCGCCGACGGCAACGTTGCTGTTGCGGGGCCGGTACTGAGGTGAAGCCTAGCCGGACAGTGCAGCAGTGTCGACCGGCGGCGGTGTCGTGGTGCAAGGACATTGTGGTCGTGCGATATTATTTTTTTGTTAAAGCTTGTGTAGCTATTTTTTGATTTCGGGGTATGGTTTGATTTAAGGTTGGGGGAATGTGGGGGTGCTGACACCCCCCCTGTACAGTTGTCTGCGCCGCGTGGCGCACGTGTCTCGCCCCAAGGCTTTATTGCGGTGGTGACCACCGCCGGGCGATAGATGGCGTTGTGTTCGCTTTCAGTACCACTGCTGGTAGAGTGGTAGCGCCGGCGGTGGCCCCTGGCGGAAGGCGGGCCTTGGTGGTGGGCGAGAGTTGAGCGAGTCTCTTCGGCGCGTGGCGGCTGCCGCGAACGGTTGTCTGTAGCGCGGGTCCCCGGTGCTCGGCACCGCGGGCTTTGTGCCGGGGTCCCGCGTGTAAAGTCAGGCGTTGGCGACGCCGCCTTGGGTATGTGCTAGTGTGTTGGGTGTGTTAGTGTGGGTTTATCATGTTATTGTGTGTTTAGTGTGTCCCTGCGTTATGTTTGTATGGTAGCGTGTTAATTGAAATTGTTGTATCATTCGGCGGACGATATCGTCGTCTAAATTAGTTAATAAAAGTATGTATGTGGTGTGCTTGTACCGACCGTGTCCACTGTGTGTGTGGGGGTGCTGACACCCCCCCTGTACAGTTGTCTGCGCCGCGTGGCGCACGTGTCTCGCCCCAAGGCTTTATTGCGGTGGTGACCACCGCCGGGCGATAGATGGCGTTGTGTTCGCTTTCAGTACCACTGCTGGTAGAGTGGTAGCGCCGGCGGTGGCCCCTGGCGGAAGGCGGGCCTTGGTGGTGGGCGAGAGTTGAGCGAGTCTCTTCGGCGCGTGGCGGCTGCCGCGAACGGTTGTCTGTAGCGCGGGTCCCCGGTGCTCGGCACCGCGGGCTTTGTGCCGGGGTCCCGCGTGTAAAGTCAGGCGTTGGCGACGCCGCCTTGGGTATGTGCTAGTGTGTTGGGTGTGTTAGTGTGGGTTTATCATGTTATTGTGTGTTTAGTGTGTCCCTGCGTTATGTTTGTATGGTAGCGTGTTAATTGAAATTGTTGTATCATTCGGCGGACGATATCGTCGTCTAAATTAGTTAATAAAAGTATGTATGTGGTGTGCTTGTACCGACCGTGTCCACTGTGTCCGTCACTCCGAGAGCGTGGCGTGGCGGTGCGCGCGTTCGCCTCGCCGAGACCCCACACTAGACACGTGCGCCACGCGGCGCAGACAACTGTACAGGGGGGGTGTCAGCACCCCCACAACCTCTCATCATTTCTGAAACCTTGATGAGCTCTAGAAAAGCTAACGCGAAATGAATAATTGGAGGAAAGTAGAGCAAAAGAAAAAGAGCATATGTTGTCAATCCTTTCGTGGGGCTTCACGACCAGGATGTTCGCCCTGTGTATCCAAACATTTGGGCACTGCCACTCTGTATTGAACGTTAATGTGCGCGCTTTCAGAAAATTCTTTTTAGGATTAGTTAATGCGTTGTCTTGCTATAGATGAAGACCGCCTACTAAACTTCGAAGTTGCGAGTAAACACCGGGCCTTCGCATTTGATTTGTCACGTGTTATGTTGGAATGGACATGTTTCATAGATGAATGCATATGCGCTAAGTTATTAGCATTGCTAGCTTCATCTGCTTGAATTTTCTTTTTCCGCTATTCCGACACACCACCGATTATCTGTTTATTGATTTTCATACCCTGTTTGTTGCTATGTGATTTTCACCATTCTATTACCTCCTTTATACGTTACGTCAGCAGAGTTTTCCTTCAACGACTGTCAGTTTGGACGACATTTTCTTGGCAAACCATTTATTAGCCTCTGAGATTTTTATCAGTGCCAGTAGTATCAGAAGCACGCATGTATCGCATACAGTCAGCCTAGTAGAAAGCCACCAGTCGTGGCTTCAGGAAAACCACTGAATTGATTTCTACGTGTTTGTCTAGCGATATCTTTGCTTAGAATCATCAGTGTCACTGAGTAGCGTAGGCCTCATCTTTCTTGGCTATTGCTTTTTTATTTCTGTCATGGCATGTTCTCATACTTAACAACCAAGTATGTATCAATGCTATAAAGTACGTTATTGCTTCAGCTCGTATTGTGTACGAAATTTCTCCAAGCTCCACAAGTCGAGCTGTTATCAGCATAAAGACCAAAATTAAAGTAATCAAGGTGGTTGTGATCACATATCAAACTATCTCTGTCATATATATCCTTGCTCTTTAGGTGGCCTTGGTATCTTACTTGTCTAAAAAACACTGTATACTCCACTTTCGCTAATTTTTTGCGGGTGCTGCAACATTTCATACGTTGTAATTATGAATACCTGCCCATTTGTCCACTTCGGTGGCACAGTTGTTACAGTGCTCTGTTGTTGTACCAAACTCATGGGGTCAATACTGGACTGAGCGGACGCATGCAATTCAGTGTAGGTGCAATACGAGAGGTCCGTGCACAGTGCGATTTCAGTACACTTTACAGAACAGCAGATGGTGAACCTTTCCGGAGTTCTTCCCTCAGAATTATGTCGTCGATCGGCGCGTAAGGTCCGAGATATTATTCATCGGCATCTATTTAACGAAATCACTTTTATAAATTTTCATCGAAGCTCGAACTGTTACTAGCCAACACCATTGATATTTGCAGAATAAAATGTGTAGAAAGTCACGATAAAGATGTTTGGTCTCGGATCCTTTTGCTTTCTTACTTTTTGGACCAATTCAGAACTTCTACTTAAAGGTGTAAGCTAAGGAACATGAATTACTTCATCGGTGTTGCTAGCGCAGTCTATTACCTGAAGTAGCATAGACTCTGGGTCGTTCATGTAAGCGGGGTCGAACATGGCCATGGGCACGAAGATACTTTGGGAGTCCCTGTCGAACTTGGGCACCGTGTCGAAGACCGAGCCTCTCCACTTGGTCACCGTAGGATCGCGACGCATTTTGATTCTTGCAAGGCGTCGTTCCATCAGCTGCCTAGCTAGGCTCCTGTAGCATGTGGCAGTTCGGTAACAACGTTAACGCTCGTTTGCCACGTATGCTTAAAAATTATTTTATCCAGCATTCCCGATGAATAAGAAATGGCGACAATTACTGATCTTCTTTTACCAGCGCTTACAATTTTTTACGTATCACTGAAGTTGCGTCATTATTTGTAGCATACGTATGCAGAATTTCTGTGAATAAAAGATCAATGTTGGGTACCAAGCAGAGCAATAGCGCCTGAAACACGGTGCAACAAAATTAATGTGGCCCGGGACCGTCACAGGCAACTTGATCTACGATAACGCTGTATGCGTGGACTATGATTGTCATTGTTAGATAGCTTGTGCAAATTTCACATTTGTTCGATGCCTTTATAATGACTTCTTCTGTAGCATGAGGCGTCTCAAGACGGCTAAATAAATTATTCGAGGCAGTAATTAGAAGTGTTAATTAAATACCTTCCTAATTAGAGGAGTTAGCGCTTCTCTCAAACTATAAAATTTCAGTCTTTCATGCGAAGAATCCTTACAGCTTCGTAATCTTAAAAAATTGGTCTGTAATGTAAGTAATGCAATTCACCCAACAAACTGAAACACGAAAGAACACAATTGCCATATTCTTCTGAGACGTCTAGAATGAGTGAACGTCATTATATAGAACACTGACAGGTTTCGTTATGCGGATGTGCGAGTTTGGCCTGCAATTACAGCACGCCTGGCACGCATACGTTAACAATCGTGAAACAACTACACATGCGCAATTGTTTCGTTGAACAGCGACGCCAGTCGAGTCATCTGCTTGCTCTGATGAATGGTGCTTTGGTTTCGGTTTCGCCATATGTTTGGTTGACTTTCATAGCACTAGAACAATTACAAGGAGCTGCTTTTTCAATATCGAGGCTGCGATGGGCTCCTAGCATCGGCAACTTCGATTCTCCCATTAGAAGTAACCATCTGACTCCTTTATTAAAGAGCTAAAATCATTATTCTAATTACTTTCCAAATACTGTTTTTAGTCATCTTAGAACGTATAAGGCTACACAAAAAGTAACTGTTGAGGCACCTAGCAGATGTGACGTTTTCTTCATTTTTGAGAACTTTCGATACATTGCTGCAAACACCTTTGGCGAGCACAGTGAATTGCAACGACAAACATGTCTCTGTACTCGTCGAGTGTGCACTATGGACCTGCTGTTAGACCTCTTTATAACTGGTGCTCGCTTGACGCTGAATATTGACCACTTCTCATCGGCACCACAAGGATACCACGCCAATTCCGGTTTCCCTCAAGATTGGCGCACTTCGGAAAAGGGTGCTATTTTCTGCCTCCCATCGCGGGGCACAGCTCTCACGGCCTCTTGTAGTGGCTTTCTGTGCCTTCTCAGGGTAAACACGACCGTTCCCGTGATCACGCTATAGCATGTCACCCGCACTGTCTCCCATCACAAGGTGGGCCACATTTCTTTTTGGACAGAGTTCTCAAACACACGGCCCACTGAAATATCGCAGTGGCTCTGGTTTCGCTTGCCACCCGCTATATATATATATATATATATATATATATATATATATATATATATATATATATATATATATATATATATATATATATATATATATATATATATATATATTTATACTTCACAAAGAATATTACTTTTGTTACTTGGGTATATAGTATTTGCACGCCGTGTCCTTTGTTCATGTGAGCTACACATACGGGACTGATATCAAGCATTTTTGCGTAAGGCGCCCCATGTGGTCACTGTTAGTTGAAGCAGAACCATGAAATGAAACCTTCATATTTCACAAACAGTGTCCATATTTCAGTCATTACGTTGATTAGTATCTGAATGCTAATGTCAAGCGCTATTCAGAAAATATCCGAATTGTAAATATGGAAAACGCGCTCATTCAGAGGGTAGTTATAACTGATAGTTTAATCATCCCCGTTCTCCCCCCTCTTCCATCACTTCGACCTTCTCACTAGCCCGGCCCTTGCAGGACTAAATTTAGTGACAGCACTCCGCTAGCTATAGTGAGCCTGAGACTCCAGTCTAGGCGAAAATTGCTACAACTACATACGATATATTTGTGAGGTCCCAACCGCAAAGAAATCATCTGAAAATGGTGAAGCCGATAACGCATTCATAGTGCTAACTCATAACGGTTGCGTTAGATCACAATGCAAGAAGCCAACATCGACTCGCCTGTAGACGGTGATGACGTTTCCGGGCTGCACGTCCGGTACGAATTCGGAAGGTGAGTGCTTGTGCCCGCGTTTCGCCACAAACTTGTGGAACATCTCGATCTTGATGCGGGACAGGCGGTCCTTCAACATGAGCTTGTCGTCGATGCTCATCCAGGGAGCGCTGTTGATGGCGAGCACAAAGCTCGCTTGGATGTCGTTCAGCAAACTCCAGACCTGCGCGCATAAAGACGTGGCGAGGATCGCGGCCATTACCTGTATAAATATCTTGAACATATGTTTTTCGCCTCGGGAAACTCAGGGAAGGCAACAGACTCCGGTTTCGTACTACAGCTATAGCTGCGTATTCCAAGAATGAATCAAAGGAACAGCTTCACGGTAGTTGAACGACACTGAATAAGCACTAAGACTCATATAGAATATGTACAGCTAGCACTCAATTGAAAATTAGATCAAAATAAAGAACTGTAATTACTTGCCTTGTCTTTGTTGGGCGTGTTTTGTCGCACGTCGGCGTACGCGTGCAGAAATACGGCGGGCGTGACACGCTCAAACATGCGGATGCAGCGGCGCCATCGGGGCCAGTTGAGCCGGTGAAGGCCAGTGAGCTGCTTCATCTGCAGCGAGGCCATCTCCAGTGCCTGGTCTGGCAGCAGCGGCGAGATGTGCAGCAGTGCGCGGAAGCCCAGGTAGTTGAGCACGTCCACACCTTTGGTCACGTGGAGCACTGTTCGAAGGTCACGGAAGTACGCCTCCGTCTTCACCAGAACCTTCGGTAAAGAGGCGCAAAAGCGTTGTAAAACGTGGCGCTTTACAGGGTCCAGCTCAACCTATTTGATGTAAGCGTTGAAACATACATCGGTGTGTTCCATTCATGACGTATTCGTTTTTAATTACCGAAGCAGTGATCCTTGCGAATGTACGATGGAAAGAAGCACCTAGCTACCAGAGGTCTTCACAAATAGGGGGACCTAGGTTGGAAAACTTTCACCCGCCCTTTCTTTACACCTGTTTCATTTGCGGAAACTCCATACTTTAGCCTACGTCACATTCCTTTCAGTGTATCATGGGTATGAGGCGGGGGGGGGGGGGGAGGGTGTTTCATCCGTTTTGTCCGATCATTGTTAACAGAGTAGGATTGTGTTATGTCTCTGACGGCAATGGATATACCAAAGGCTCCTAGCGTTACATTGCTGGCATTGTTCACTTCCAATTTTTACTCCCGGAAAGTCAAGGCCCAAGGCAGGACATTGTGTAGAGTGTGCCACCTCTTCATTTTCAATTTTTCCTCTATTGCGAAGCACGTGGTACTTAGCACTCGACCAATAAGAGTAGTGGTGTCTGCACCCCCTCCCCTACTTGGGAACAGTGCGCACGCCTATATGCACCAACGAGGTATTGGTAAAAAAGCGAAACCCCCCTCCTTCCGAAAAGTTTTTGGCTACGGATCTGACCCCTACACTTTCACATTTTGTGTCAAGGTGCCGATTAAGTTGAGATAGAGTGACGAGGTTCTGTGCTTGTTGGGGATATAAATGGCGGGAAACAATGAAATACTCAGCAGTTTTCTGTCTGTGCATTGTAGCTATAGCCTTGCAGCGCAAGAACCACTCAATTCGCACCTTCAAAGCCAGCGATCAAAGAAAAAGCGAATTGAGAGCCCCGCAATCGCTTCATGTTTCGGATAAAATTCATTGCAAAGGGTTTTTTTTTTACCTGATGAGTGGGTTGTCAGTGAAGAAGGAGCAGGGGGGGGGGGGCTCAGCGTTGAATCTTTTCGACCCCTAATCGTGCACCCTGATCATGCCTATATGGGTACAAATACAGTGTAAGAGGTGTTCAGCGGCATAAGTTATTTCCGACATCAACGGTGTTATGTAGCAACGAGGACAGCGTATTGACCTTGCTAGAGCACAGTTTAATGAGCACATGGCTAGACAATGTACACAAGTTTATTGAGAAACGTAACACAAGCCGATTTACATGGAGTTAGGCTCACCCCTATAAATTAACAGAGACTTTTCTCAACGAATGATTACCTTCATGCGACTGTGGACGACGGTGATGTTGCTGAACAGGAATGTGAGTAGCTGTATGAGGTTAGCGTGGTGTTTGAGCTGCACCAGTTTGAAGTGGTTGGCAACGAATGCCTCGCTGCCGCGGTCGGTGGTGGCCTCTGCCAGCCGGGCGGAGAACTCGCGCACCCGCCTTGCGATGTCCACGTATTTGCCGCTGGTGAACACTTTGAAGCAGCTGGTTACCGCCATGGAGTACCACTCGGGCAGCGCGCTCTCCTGGCTGCCATACTGGCCGATCAGCACGTCCGGATCGCCGAGTGCTATGATGTACCGCTCTTCGTTCTCTGGATCAGGCTCTACCTGTCACATGACACACCAAAAACTTAGCCCACTAGCACCTTGCTATATATTGAAGGTTTGCTCCCCCTAACTCCTGAGGCGTGAAAAGGAAAACTCTTGAAACTTAATCTACAGATCGAAGGTTTTGTAGTAATTGAGATGGGAACTCTCCATTAAAAAGCAAGAATGAGAAGTTTGCTGAAATGATCGGCAGTTATATAAGGGGCAGGCCCCTTATAAAGGCGTGCCCTAGCGGCCTCCTCCCCTGAATTTCAGACGGGAAACGGTGTGTTACCAAGGGCAAATGATACATATTGGTCTTTTTGAGACATTTAACAAGTGCTACCCCCCTCTCCAGAAAAAAACATTCCTGGCTGCGGGCGTGATAAGGGAACACTTCTACGAGATCACCTTTTCAACGGAAATTTTTATGGCTTTTGCATGCGCCTATTTTTCCATTGTATGAAGTCTTGTGCGTGTGCTTCGGCCACAGTATATTCGCAAAGCTATCTCATGACCAGTGAATTCAATATCGGCGGCGCGTGGCGCTTAAATTGCGTTTCACGCAGACGACTTCCGGGGACGCGGATTCCTCGTGCACAAAGTGTTAGTTTCCTAGCTTAGTTCGTTCACGAGAATGTAACTTTAATCCAGCTTGGACGCCATTTGCAGAAAAAGCGCGCACAAGAAAGAGAGATGAAATGGCACCTGCGTTTCGCAGCCGTCATTAGCCTTGCATAAATTAGTGATTAATTTAAAATGAAAGCGTCATGGAAGCGTGTAAGAGCACGCTACGTCATGTCCTAAACTTTCGCTTCTCGCGTTCTTGTTTCGTGAAGCTCTAGGGTGTCAAGCAGAGGTCATCGCTTGTGTCATCGCTTCTTTTTTTTCGTTCCCCACTTTTTTTGAGTGCGCTAAGTTCTTTCGTCCCCGAATTTCCGTACGTGTGATGTAATTCTTTTCAGTTATATAAATAAGGTATTTCGTAGCCTTACCTAAGTGCGTCATACGTTCAGCCACGCGATCTCACCTTGACGGAAACGAGAACGTCAAGGCCCAGGTTCCGCAATAGAAGACTGGCACTCTTCCACACGTCAATTAGAGTCTTGGTGTCACGATGAAAGGGCCACCCGCGCAAACCCAGATCACCCATGAAGTCCAGAAGTGCAGTCTTGTGACTCTCAGCAAAAGGCTTATGCACGCAAGCATTGATAAGCGACTGAGCCTTGATGAGTCTGTTGTTAGTCCTCGCTTGCGACGTCATCGCGTGATAGATGTCCTCTTCGACCTTTTGCACAAGCAGCGAGTCGACGGACGAGCCCACTTCCGGATAGAGGTTCTTCCAGTGGTTGCACACGAAGCTATAGAAGTCGTCGCATGGCGACACACTCCAGTCCAGGTAGCTGGTGAGGTACACCGATTCCCTCTCACACACTTTCGTCTCGCAGAAGTGCCTGTTCTCGCCGCTTAACGTGACTATAGCACGAGTTCGTCGCTTTGCTGCCGTCGCGACGGCACGCCGACTTGTCCTACGCGTCGCTTTCTTGTGACCCATTCCTTTGGAACCGTCGGCGTCACTGCGGCGCGTAGTCGCCCGAGACCAAATCCTCTCAGTGCTCGAAGAAACTGAGTCACGTGCTTGCGCCCCTTGTGTGGTCGGGGCCATGGGCCTCGGCGTGCTTGCATTCTGGGCGCTCCCACCGGAGTTGTAGATTCTCTTGCCCTCCCACACAGCTATCTTTCTACGGCGCCGTGGCCTTTCTGTCGTAGTCCTGCTTGTTTCCTCTTCCACGACCATGGGCCCAGTCATGTGTTCTTCTAGAGCGGCGCCTCCACTGTCTGCGTTTTTCAGAAACACGTTTGATGGTCCTTGGGCTGCAGCTGCAGCGGCCGCGTCGACGGGTGGCAGGGTTTTTTTCTTTCTCGCTTGGACGTTCCCAGCCGCGTAGAAGACGGCCGGAACACCCCCTTCGTCTTCGAAAGAGCCGATATCACTCCCTTCCGTGGAAGGCCTGTGTACGAGCTCAGAGTACGAGTAAAAGAAGGCGGCCAGTCCGAACGCTGCCGCAACGGCGAACGTGGTACCGAATAGAAGTAACACACCAGTGAAAGAATACTTTCCACCAGTCTTCGATGGGTGCCCGTTCATGTGATCCGCATGGTAACACCTGTCATCGACATCGCTTTCCATTTCGCTTCCCACGACGCTGTCGAAGCCGGACTCCGGATAGCTGCCGCCGATGGTATCCGCGACACTCTCCGTCTTGTGCGCCGCCATCTCGCTGTCCTCCCAATCGGCTGTGGTGTTGCGACGGGCGTCTTCTTCAGCGTAGTAAGGCGCTGTACAGGCATCCGATGATGTTTTCGCCGAAAACTCACCTGTGGCGACGCTTTGGCCTCCGGATTCGTACGTTTTGGTCTTCCCGCAGACATAGCCGGTGGCACCAGTGGCGTACGGCCAGAATGGTAATCTACCTTGGGCGCCACTTAGGATGTTTCGGATGTACTCGAGCTTGTGCGCGTCGGTCACCACCTTGGAGGAGCCTTCACCCGACACCTCTTCATCTGTGGTCGTAGAGCGTCGAGAAACACGCCGGTGTCGTTCGTGGCGCTGATGCTGATGCGGGGGTGCCGAGGAAGTTGTGCGGCTCGAGTGGCTCACATCGGAGCTCGTCGTGACCTCTGCAGGTGCCGCGGGAATGTGCCGGCTGTGGTCATTTCGGACCCACCTGAGCATCGGAGCAAGCTAGGCTCGCCGGGGGCGGAGAAAAGCCCACGGCAGTGCTCTGGGCGCGCCGGTTTAGAAGAGCAATAGCAGAGGGGCACTCACGGTGGTTCTTGCATGGTCAGAAGGCTAGCACAATGCGCTTTTTTCATTGAAAAAACAGCATCTAGCTAGGCGGCAGAAAGTGCCTGCTTCTTCCTCCACTTCGTTGCACTGCCCTCTTTTGTGCGCCTAGAATGACTATGTTCCTGGCATTTCAAACATATAGATTCAAAGGAATATTTGTATAGTTTGTCGCGATGTTTATTGAACTGTACCGCTTTTTGTACTCATAGTTTGTTGGCTGCAGTTTTTTGGTTATAGTGCTGTTTTCCTCAGACATGGCACATACCCAGTGGAGAGGATTGGCCGAGTAGGATGTGAATTTTCCCAATAATTTCAGCATTGACTGCATAATAAAAGAAGTGCTTTTGCTTTTTTTGTTCTTTGCAGGTGACTCGACGATACGAGGAACGTCTGAGGATGGCCTACGCTCGTTCAAACAGCGCTGCTGTGAGTACGGACTTTTGAAACAGAGCGCGTAATCGAGCTCGTGCTTGATATATGCATTGGGCTGTGTTGTGAAACGTCTTCTTCTTAGTAAATCCAATCTCTAGGAATCTTTGTTTCCCCTTTGTAATTGTCCAAGACGGCAAACCAAACACTTGACTCACGTTTCACTTGCTCTACTACGTTGGTTTTCATGGCCATTGCTCGCTTCCCTGTTTGCAGCGCGAGACGGCACCTAAAGGAAAATTGCACACAAGACACTCAGAGCAGTGTTCTGTGGCGCTTCTTTTTTTCTGCTGTGGTGTCTCGTGCGATAAATATGAGAGCTAAAAACCAATCTCGCTCAACAAGATTGTAGTCTGCAACATCATTGCTCAAGTTTTCGCGACTTAGTATGCGGAGAGCGGGCCGCTGAAGTTCATTTGGAGTAGGCGTGAAGTCGTGGTAGCTCAGTAACATATCCGCAGGTCACGGGTTAGAATCCCGGTTGCGGCGGCTGCATTTCCGATGGAGGCGAAAATGTTGTAGGCCTGTGTGCTCAGATTTGGGTGCACGTTAAAGAACCTCAGGTGGTCCGAATTTCCAGAGCCCTCCACTATGGCGTCTCTCATAATCATATGGTGGTTTTGGAACGTTAAATCCCACATATCAATCAACTCAGTAACGTATGCTGTCGGGCTAGCAGCTGTGTAGAACTTCGTTGGCACAAAACTTGAAAGACGACGAAAGTGCAATTTGCCGTGTCTCTTCTTTCATCTTCTTTTAAGTTTTTTCACCGATCATGTTCCTATGAACGGTAAATAATCCGTTGCACACAGCTGTCTAGGCGGCACTCCCCGGAGCTTCACCACTACGGTACAACGTGATGCGAAGGTGCAATAATGCCGCTCTGTGCATAGCTTCTTCAAATCCAACCTAAACGTACATTTCCTTCCTGATAACTAGCTTTACACAAAACTACCACTAACTTTCTTCATTACCAACTTCCATGTTCTTTATACCTCTAGTATATGCCACACGGCATAGAAGAAAGGGCATGCATGTTTTGCGAGATTTCATACACGTGGCGTGAGTAATTTTCTGTTTGTGATTGTGTGTAGGTTTAAGTGCGTGCGCATGCCTGTGCTTGGTTCCTACATGTATATCGATTTCTGTACATTCTCTTTTTGTTTTTGTTTTTTCAGGAATGCACCAGCAAGCTGTTCCGCCAGTCTGGCATCAAGAACACTCGCTAGTACCGTTTAACTTCGTGGCTTTCATGCATGCAAAAAAGTGATTGTGTTTTGTCGGTTTGTCATAATTACTAATAAAAAACACTTCACCTTTGTCTTACTAATTCTTTCTTTCTCGTGATTATTCCTTTTTAAAAAGTGTTACGCCATCTCCCACTAAAGGGAACCATACGGGGATGCCAAGTATTGCGTGGTGTGCACTTGTGTTTCCATTGCTGTTAATTTTTATGTTTCTGTGTATGTTTCATTTGTGTGGGCTGCTCTTTCAGTTCTCGAACGTTGTAGTTGTCTCGAATGCCTCTGTGTGCTGGCCGCAGACTCATGTTATATACCTAGTTGCTTCGAAATTTGTGGCTCTGTATTTCCATTTCATTCCCGTCGCCACAGCCTTAAGGTATTCAGCTTGATGTTTCCGTTTCGATTCGGCTGCACGTTGCCTCGCAGCTTCGAGATTCGCTTGGCGGGGTTGCCGTTTACGTTCAACTTCGCGAGCTTGCAGTTTTTGATCCGCTTGCCTCCCGCGTTTGCCGTTTAGGTTCTGCGACCCGACCCCTCCTCTGCACAGGGCGGCTGCTTAGGCTCCTTACGTTAATGTTTTCACGCCTCGCGTTGCTCTCATTGCTTGCGGTACTCATGCCTCTGCGACTGGCGCCAACGTTGATGTACATAGCGCCATCGAGTAGTGGAACGGTAGTGAGCACGCCACCTTATATGGGAGAGGAGAAACGAAATGAAGACAGCACTCACGCCACCTGAGCTAGAAGAGGAAGACAATGGGAAGTTTGCACATGTGCAGTGGAGGAACGTTTTAAAGAGGGAAGGACGAACAGAGCCCTGAGCACAAGCTGCTTCCGCATCTAAAACAGGTAGAGTGTAGTCTCTATCTGTGCAGTTTTTAATGTTTGATAATCTTTCGATGTTCCGTTTCTTAGACAAAAGAAATAAACATAAACTTCACACATATTTGGCAGTTTATAATGCATCAGAGTCAGAATATTCAGAGTGTGTGAGGATTTTGTTTACTGTAGTCTATGAGGACATTGTTAGTCATCATTAGGTGTTTAAGAAGGTCTTCTATGCTCAGTTATTTATTGGCCCTTATTCTGTCACATAAATTTTTTACGTTTCCTTTCTCTCACTGTAGATCAAACTATGCAGCACAAAAAGGTAGCATTACCTTAATTATAGCCGCTGTTTTCACCCTTTCACTACTGCTCTCTCAGGTAAGCAATGACCGAAAAGCTGACGTGGTTTAAAGCGTGTAACAGCTTGGTAGCTGCGCCCTCTTTCCCTATAATAACCAGGCTAACCTGCGTTGGATTAAGCAAAACAGAGTATTGTAAATTGAGATTAACAGGTAAGACAAACATTTAAAGAATAGATACGCTTCTCAGAAGTTATCATCATTGCTCAAATGATACAACTTCAGTGACGCCGATTTTACGATAACTCATACACCAGAGATTTCTTCATCAGCATGGTGCCACCGTATCTGGTCAAGAGGTACTGAACCACTTTCTCAAGCCACAATCAAAATATTTCTGGGCATAGCCTGCATAGCTGACGAACTGACTGCCAAAATTTCGCTTGTTATTTTTTGCCAAATACGCCTAGTAACAGAGGAGTAACAAGATTTCGTCGCATGCTTCAAGCACTTACTTGCTTTTTTGTCTATATAAGTGATCTAGAAGCTAAATAGTGAGGGATGATACGGATGATAGAAGATACGTAAATGCGCGTCATGAAAGGCGTCCACTCACTTCCGGCATTATTTTGCTGCACGCTCGCGTTGTTACTGTGTATATTTAGGATGCTATGAAGCGCAGCGATGGCCCATGGAGGCACCCAATAGCAAGACGTGCATTCAAAGCAAACGACTCTCTTGGTTTACGTCATCTTTTGGTCAATAGCAGCTATCTGCTAAAGGATGACATCTAGCATTCGTCACTACCTCCGAACAGAGTGAGGACGGGCTTGCGTGAGGATAGGGTAATTGAGGATATTGAGAATATTAATCTATGCTCCGCTGCTAAAGTTTCATGGCCGTTCACAACCACAAAGCTTGCCTGAGTTGTTCGCAGAAGTGTTTGCTTTCCGTAGTGCACTTTTGAAGCATGCGCCACAAGCGGTTCCGGGCCTTCGTGTGAGCACTGTCCACCCGCCGCGTCAGACAGCCTGTTCAGATAATATACAGCTTCATGCGCCGTCCGCAGCTTCGGGGGGGGGTTGCAGAGACGAGTGCGTGCGACGAAGCGAACGCGCGTTTTATTTCTTCTTATTTTTTTTAATCGTGCAAGCTATATTTGGCGGCAACTTTTCTTAGCATTGATTGGAGCGAAAGCTCCAGAGCTAAATCGCGTGGATCCTACTACTAGTGATTGTATTTCCACAATTGCGTTCACATTTTCACAATAAAATATAAAAGTTCTTTCTTTGTTTACTCCGTGGAGCTGTTTGAGATAGGACGCAGCTCACACCATTAAGGTATTCATATTGCCCCGCCGTGGAAGTCTAGCGGCTAAGACACTCGGCTGCTGACCCGCAGGTCGCGGGATCGGATCTCGGCTGCGGCGGCTGCTATTTTCTATGGAAGTATAAACGCCGTATGTCCATAATCTCACATTTCGGTGCACGTTAAAAGATCCCAGGTGGTTATCGGAGCCCTCCATTACGGCGTCTTTCATAATCAAGTGGCGGTTTTGGGGACGTTAAACCCCACATATCAATCAATCAATAATGTTTCATGTGAAGGCTTGTATAGTGAAAATCATGGGTGAGCACGAAAGTGTATCAGAGACGATTCCGACTGAATTCACATAATGCTCGCGCAGTAAAGACACTCCATTGATAATATGCATTCGCAGTTTGCAGTTTCAGATGACATGCTCCATACCAAAAGGAAGCAATGCACAATTTTCAAAGGCTAATCGGTATGGTATGGTGAAATGACAAAATACTGATGAAATCAGTTGGCACGTTCGGTGGGCCATTCGCAATCGGCTAAAAAACATTTTGTCTCACATAGAACATAAAAAATGATGGCATTGATAACTATGCAGTGCTCAAACAGGCACATCACCAGCTAGTTGTTTTTATTTTTTTTTCTTAGTTCAATACTATACATAGCCGCTATCACTGATTCGTAAAAACGTCGATTTACAGCGCTTATTTCCACCATGAATCTTTTCCATTGATTGTCACCTATTTCACATAGCATACAGAAAGGATGAAAACGGGCTGAGGTGTTAGAAACATGAACACAAAGACAATAGGAAACTAAAAGAGCATGTGACTCCATATTCATCCCTCTGCCCAGTAAGCATTAGCCTTCTGTGAATAAGACTAACTGATCGTGTGTCCAAATTCCACGCACCCCTTCCTCACAGCTGTTTCATAGAAAACAACACATGGTCCTTACCTGACCAAGCAGCAACTCGAAGTGTCATTTTTGCTGTGGACTGGCGCACTTTTTTCTTTTTTGCCGTTTTTGGTATGTCTGGATTAATAATGCCTGTTGCAAAATAATAACGGAAGAACTTGGAGCGTACTGCACTCTATCGAAGAAAAGGAAGCAGAGCATAAATCAGGGCATGCGCATGCGGTCAGTTCGCCGCTAGAATTGGCAATGAATAGCTCGGCTACATAAAAATTATGCTGCTTTAGTTACCTTAGACATCGCCAAAGCATATGATAACATGGAGCACTGTATTTTGATAGATCGATTAGAATACCATGATTTTCCATCATACATAGTAGCGTGGGATCACGATTTTCTCGCAGACAGGAAATTTTATTGTTTTAAAGATGGGTTTTCATCATCTACTCATACCCAAACGAGGGGAGTACCGCAAGGCTTGGTGCTTTCCCCGGTGCTATTTAATTTACTAATGAGCACCATTCCACGTAAACAGGATATAACAACTTATATTTCTGCAGACAATATCGCATTTTTCGCAATGGCAGATAACATTCAGACCTTATATGAAGGGATGCAGACTTACCTTAATATATTGGAGAGCTGGCTCGATGGCAACAGCTTTTTACTTAATCCGAGTAAATGTGCCCTCCTTGTTTTCCCGCTGCAATACCCTGTGAACATCTCTCTGTCTTACCATCATGAGGATATACCACAGTTGGAATCTGTTAAATACCTTGGAGTAATTTATCACACATCGCTTAACTGGCGACCTCTTATCGAATATATCGCCAAAAAAGGTGTGCAGGCCATTGGCATATTACGTAGGCTAAGCAACTACCGCATAGGTATGAGAAGAGACACATTGGTATTGATATATCGCATGTATGTTCGTCCCATTTTGGAATTTGGTTGTGTACTTTTCTCTGGAGTTCCAGCTTACAAGTTGTGGCCTATAATTCTTCTGGAAAGAGAAGTTTTGCGCTTATTCCTTGGCCTTCCCAAAACAGTTGCCAACAATGTGTTGTATCTCGAATTGAGGGTCCCTCTGCTTTCTTGTCGAATTCGCCTTCTGACTGTTCAGACATTCTTAAGAATTTATTAATCACCATTACGACATTCAGAAACAGCTTTTATTTCCACCCCGGAATCATTTTTTGCTGCAAGATGCCCGCGATTTCACAAGCCACAAATTATATTTGTGCAAAATTTACTGGAGCCTCTAAACGTACGTATATGCGAAATCATGCCGAGTCGTGATAGTTTAGCCCCGGTGGAAATTCAATTCGACGGCATTTTTTTCTAATATTGCCAAATTACTTCCCCAAAATATTTTGGATGGTTTACTATAAGATCACCTGCGCCATATTACGACGAACGTTATTATTGCTACAGACGCATCGCAATACGACGAAACGTCAGGGGTTGGTATTTTCACCCCGATTTTAAATTGGATTTATTCCCTTCGACTACCGATTTCCCACCCGTTTTTGTGGCTGAGTTTCTGGCAGTAGTGCTCGCCTTACGCAAGTTATATACAGCAATTACATCAGCTGTCATAATAACAGATTCTCTATCTCTCTGTGCAGCACTTTCTGTTGGTGCTGATAATCACGTAACAAAGGCGTTCTGTGCACTAGTATCTGTGCATTTGAGAAAAGTACGATTAGTTTGGGTGCCTGGACACAAAGGTTTGTTTCTGAATGAAATAGCCGATTGCTTAGCTAAGTCGTCAATCAGCGAACCAATTCTACCGCTCTGTCCATCATCCGCTTATGTGACTGCTGCTCGATTCCGCAGACGTACGCTTATGCAAGTCTTTAAAGGTTCAGCACTAACAAACGCTACAAAATATCGCCATTTATTATATCCCTGGCGAAGAGACTTTTGCTACACTCGAAAACAAGAAGTAGCTATCACAAGGCTGCGTTGCCGGGTACCAAATCTAAATTTCTATAAACACAGGTCTGCTCAGGCACCTTCGCCTCTGTGCGCATTTTGTGATGAATTGGAAACAATAGACCATATCTTTTTGACCTGCAGGCGGTTTAACACATTACGAAAAACCCTATTAGAAATATCTTTGCGTGGTATTGGTATGGACTTATCTCTGCCTGTCATTTTATCTTTTGGAGCTTCGATTTCTTTCTCTAATGGGACAGTATGCGCGGCCGTCCGGGACTATATTGATGAAACTAATAGGTTGACTAATTAACCGGTTTCGTTATCCTAACATGTTCACATAATTATATACGTATAAAAACAGATGATTGCTCTATTCTAAGAATAAATTCGTTTATGTAAATATTTGTATGCATTACATTAAGCACCACACTTGCCTAGGCTATCGGTAATCTTTCTGTTAAACCTCCATCATTCCAAATCTGAACAGTAAATTTTGAAACCACTCGATTCTTGGCCGATCTCCCACAGTGGGTATGCGCCACTACCAATAGGAGAACAACAACAACAACAACAACAACAACAACAACAGCAACAACAACAACAATGAATGGATGTCTCCCTTTCATGTCTGGGCGACAAGTCATTTCGCTACATTGTTGGTGCCGAAACCCGGGAACGAACCAGGGACCTTTAGAAACCTGTGTAAAATACCTGTGTACAATACCTGTGTACAATGCCTGTGTAAAAACACACAGAGACATATAATGTGCATGTTGCCTGTTGCTGTCGAAATCACTTGAGTTGTGCTTACAAGGTAAGCTTGTCAAAGGACGTTTCTTCGTGCAGCTCGTAATTGTGTTTCGTTTATTTCGCTCCCTGGGACTTGACCCGCACAACGTGTAATTTTGAGCGCTTCACGACACTAGACGTTGCGAGGTGCACGACACAATATGTCGACT
The DNA here is from genome assembly GCF_043290135.1 of Rhipicephalus microplus. Classification (NCBI taxonomy): domain Eukaryota; kingdom Metazoa; phylum Arthropoda; class Arachnida; order Ixodida; family Ixodidae; genus Rhipicephalus; species Rhipicephalus microplus. The sequence goes on from NC_134704.1 coordinate 121,226,712, forward strand.
GTAGCGCTTTTTTACCGTAGCTAACTTCACAATGTGATCATCGCACACTCCCCCACCCTTCCTCTTTTTAGATAACTATCAGCATTCCTGCCACCCCCAACAAAATTGCGATAACTATTATTTACCATGTAGTTTCCTAAAGTTAAGTAGACGGTATACTGACGCTGAAATTTTTCAGCGATCATGGGAATGATGGGTACTACATGAACCCGCATAGCCTTCGTGCTTGTGAGCTTCAAACGCATTTGTGGCTTCGTTTATTGACGTGCTTTGTTTTATTTGGAATAAAAGAACAAACCGTTTTAAACTTCGTTACTCGTTTTGAATTGGTGAGCCTAAAAGATTAAGGTGGTGTATTGCAACTGCTGAACAATTGCTATTTGTCGGTTTTCAGTTCGCTTTTCGTAAAGGGAAATCAACCATATCTGCTTAGCTTTTACAAAAAGGGATTATTTTGCGCAATATTGGACCAATAAAAATTAACGCTTGGAATATTCATTGATTTTGCTAAGGCGTTTGATTTCTTAAAGACATGAACTTTTTATTGATAAGCTCACTAAGTATGGTATACGAAGTCCTTGTCTTGATGCTTTTTGGTCGTATTTAACTCAATGTGGTCAAGCAGTTGCTGTTTATGGTCAGTGATCGCCTGCGCGGTCAATTAAATGCAGTGTTCCCCATTGTAGTCTGATCGGTCCTTCTACTTTTATTGTTTACAATAATGATATATTCAACATTTCCAGTGACCAACACTTCACACTTTATGCCGACACTAGAAGCATGTTTCTTAGCGGCAACACGCCCCACCAGCTTATACGAAAAGGAAATATTGTTCCTAAGCATTAAATTAGTAGTCAGTGGCAAACGAACCGCTCGTAAAAAGTAAAAAAAAACTGGAACTGTCGTTTCTTGGCTCATAAATGTTGTAGTTACCCAGAAAACCGTCCGGTGCTTAGCCAAAATCAGACATCACAGCTTGTTTTAAGTCACCTGGTGTAGTATTCGATTCGCCAGTCAAGGGGACATATCACGCCACTCACATCGAAAAGAAAATGCATCCGGCAGTTGGTTTTCTTTCTAGATTGTGTTTCGATTTCCCTACCTGCTTCTAGCTAACAATTTATTATGCTTTGTTTCAATCGCAATTATTCTCATTTCGTTTGGGGCACGACATCAACAGCTAACCTTTAACCGACTGCTTGTACTATAAAATGAAGCTCTGAGGCATATTGCCGGCATCGATTACGGAGCACACATTAGGGTTCTTTCTTAAATATAATATTATCCGTGTTACTGCTATTCATAAACATTGGCAAGCACGCTGTTTTACATTTTAATCACCTGTCGTAGTAGCGCCCTTCATACATTTAGCAACCTTAATCTTGAAAGACAAAGCTGTCTGTGCTATAGGTGCCGAAAAGTGGACCATTCAAAAATTTCAGTAGACTAACCTCTCTCAGACAATTACTCCATTTTTTCACCCAACATGATCAGTCCCCGATCGAGAAAGCGTGATAGAAACAAAATCAAGCGTACGTGGTTCACTCATATGGTTTATTTTGTCACCAATACGTTGCACAATGAAGCAATGATTGTACGCTGTTACTCCGATTTAACAGTGACGTCCTCGCCCAATGCAGCCGTTGTAAGAGCGTCAGTGCTCAACAATTCGTTCTCGTAAGAAGCAACAGTGGTTGGCGGCTGATCCGTAACAACTTCGCTGTCGTCCACAGCGCTCGCTTCAGGGGTGACGGTGCTTTCTTCGACGCCAGAAACTGTAGTTGGCTTCAGGGGCTTACCCAAGTGGTGGTTGTAACACACCTGCGTCATCAACGTTCGTGGGTAAAGTGAACTGAATGTAACACATGCCTGATCAAATTACAGTGACCTTTTAAGTAATTCAAAAGCGGAAACGTTGAATGTTTTCCTCTGGAGGAAGCCCAGAAATACATCTGTTTATAGTAACACAGAAGAACTCTCATAGGTTGTGCAGTTCTTACCTAGCATTGGACGTTGGCATTCCGATTAAAGTACACTAAAAAGAACTGTGAATTCTGTGCTTCGCTTCTTCAAACTAGGTCTTTGTTAGTTACTCTCATTAGCGAACAATGCGCAAATGCTTTACTCTACCGCAGAGAAAGCTGCCTCTACTTAGTAAAGCGTGTCTGTTGTACTATCACAGACAGTTGGACGTCAAGAATGAGTTTCTAACTAGCTCGAAAATTCCTAAGACATTCTCAAGCTTACTGCGGAAGTCCTTAAGTTTAAGCGTTTCTTTATGCGTCCGCCTTGCCCCCTTTATAAGCACGGCAGGAGCAAACAAAGAAGTTGCAATGTAACTTCTTTGAAAACGTTGCTAAATTGCAAACTTTGAAATTGTGAAACTTTTTTGACGTAATAATGATTGTTCGAACATAGCTAAGATAACTAACTAACATAACTAAGATGGCTAAATAATAGCTTATTTTTTCATATGTGAAAGACAGCGCGACAAAGCGAAAAACCCGGATGGAACACTACTGAACGAGCACTGACACAAAAAAGCATAGCAGTGCTCCTTCTGTGCTTTCTTCTTCTTATGTGTTTAATTTTTCACTGCATCTTTCACCAATGTAACCAACACAATGACTTAACTTCCCGCCACAGAAAAGTAAGGCATTATTTGTTAGTAAAACGAACCTCACCGTGGTTAACGCAGCGCAGACCATGATATACAAATATGGTGTCGTACATTGCAATTGAGCTCTATGATGTAATGATTTCTTTTCAAATAATTCAGTTGAAAAAAGACAGCGCCGCCGTACCTCCAGCCTCTTCTGTTCCTTTTCTACCGTAGTTTGGTACTGTCTGTATTCCATAAACACCTGCAAAGTGATCAAAACACGCATGAAAACAAACGCAAGAGCATCAAAGAAATGTTTTCTACAAAACGTCTGTGGCAGAAATTAATTTATTTCAGCCTCACTATTTTAAAATAAACCACAGTAAATCCACACTAATATACGACGTGCATCGTTAATCAGTTGTTAGGCTGTTGACTACGGAGCAGCAAAAATTTACAAACGTATTATTGCTCAGAAAGAAAAATGACTGTAAATGCAAATTACATAAGTGCCTAACTTTTCATGCTGTACCTAAAATAATTACGACTTTTGGGGTTTAACATTCGGGAATGATGATATCATGATGAGAGATGCCTATTGGAGGAATGCGGGAATGTGGTGGCGAGATGTTCCTCAATGTGCATCTGAGGCTAACTACACGGGCCTCGAGCAAGTGCGCTTACTTCGTAAATGCGGCCCCCGCAGCGGGGATTCGATCCCGTGATTTGCGGGTCAGAAATCCACCAACATAACCACTATAGACCACCGTGGTGAGTCACCGCATTTAAAATTGTGATGAATAGGTTTGTCAGACAGCATCGCATCACAGAGTAAGCTGAATACGCATAGCACATTTGCGTTTGCTTGATTTATTTTTTAAACGCATCTTCGCAGCTGAACAGCTATTGTTTACTAAGCACGAAACTGCAGGTTCGACAACTTGCTGAAATGATATCGCCAGGCATGCAAGTAAATGATCCTTCGGGCCATGGTACAAAAAATCTTGAAATTGTTTTCGAGCCAGAGGCCAAGCCGCTTTTCAATACTTACTGTGTATTTTTTAACGTTAAAACCCGATATTTGAATCGGTTTTTCTGTTTCCTTTTTCTTTTGTTTGACTAACCAGCGCTTCACATGCGGCAGAGCTTTTCGAGGTGTACCTTTAGAAATCTTCTATTCATTGCTGTGGAATGAATATGGTGGCCTTAACAGATATGCAAGCGTTGTCCTTCTGGTCGTCGTTTTTGGGCCAAAATTGATACAACAAGCATATATCAAGTGACCGAGACTCTTGCATAAGAGAAGCAGAAACCACGGCACGAGATATTGTCTCAATGTAAACTGCTTCCTTTCCCATTTGGGTCTTCCTACTGTTTAGCTTCAAACTACTCTCATAACTCTACGAGTCTCGATCAAGTCAGGCTGTGGAAACCTTCTCAGCACATTTTGGGAATTTCACCGTAGCGCCGACTCTAGCTTCTTTTTAATATAAAAACGCACGCCTACAAGGTCGGCTTCATGAGCAGTGCCTAGCTATAACCTAAGTGTCTCCAAGTCAACAATATTCGGGTGCCTGAACGTGTGCGCAGAAGGTTGTCCCATCGTCTTCCCGCCAAGTTCATCTGCGTGGTTATGCTAAGTGTTAAGGTCGCCTACTCTATTTTTTTATGTTTGCACTGTTAGGTGAGCAGTCCCATCACTATGGGCAATTCCCTCACCATTTTCGAAATATACCGGCGTGTTCGTATTTCGCGTTGCATGGCTAACGTCACCTCAGCCTTTTCATTTCCATACGCTACATGGTACAGGAAGAAAAAAAGCAGGCACAGTGCTTTATCCAAAGCTGCAATGGTGTGTATGCGCTAATAAGGTGAGTAAAACTAAAATGACCGAAATATATATTCAAAGAAAAATCTGAAGGAAGACTTACGAGTTTTACATAAACACTCACCTCACTCAAGGCTCGTTTATGCATCACACACAACTTCAGCTGAAATAATGAATACGGAAATAGTTAATTACGTCTTTCGTCTTTATATATAGTAGATTCATGTGACATGCACGCAATGTGAAGATCACAACATAAGCAAGTGTTATGTTATAATGTCAAACAAATATGTGAATGCACTTACTTTCAGGCCCACTTGACAAGAAAATTTATTCAAATTGTTGACGCTAAGAAATGTTTCTGAGAAACGAACAACCGAGAAACATAAATTTTGAAAGTGTGACTGAAGACGCAAGCTTTTCAATTTGCATCAACGTTCGAACATTGTTATAAGATGAAACGTGTAGCTCTATAGTCTTCAAGCCTCAAAAGCGCGTTCGTTATGCGTTTCATTGTGAAATATGTTGGCTAAGGGTACAAGCAAGGCCTGAGTAATCGTAATCAGGTACTGTATTATTGATTATCAGCCGACGAAGCGGACGGCCCGGGATTGGGCGCTCTCGAAATGATGTGTTTCACTTGTGATATCATACTGAATGTTCTGGTTGGTCCATATTTATTCGATGGAGTGTTTCCGCAATAATAGTGGGCAACTCAATTCGCGCAGGTAGTTTTTCCTATCGTTATTATTCGACCAATGTAGGACAATGTAAAAGACTAGGTTATCTATAGTAAGGCCAGTCTTCTCATGAGCATCAAGTTCGCATATATACAAAAAAGATAGTAGCTTATAGAACCTGCTCTGAAGATTTAAAAAAAGTGTGTTAGATGGCTCAAGCTTTCATTTCTCGGATAGAGTTTCAGACCGAACATGATTGTCACAGAACGAGCGCTACAAATGGGCGCGCCGCCAAATTGTCGCGACGAAACGCCGGAGTGACGCCACGAGGTCAAAAGAAAAAGAAAACAAACATCTAAAGGCTCCCCGGGCGCGCGCTCTCCCCTCGGAAGCGTGGCTTCGCTGACGAACCTCCTCACCCCACATCGGCGGCCGAGCAAGCGCGCGAGAATTCTAGAACGAAAGAGGCGTGGTCACGCCGGGTTGAGTCATCCATCGCGGAGAGCATTCGAACCGTCTCACCCCCTACCCAGCCTTCGCTGCGTATCGCGCCGACGAAATGACAAGAACTTTCTGGAATGTCGTGCGGAAGGTATTTAACCGAGCAGCGGAGACGAGAGATCAGGAGAAGACGGAAGTTAGCGCCAGAGCGCGAAGGGATCCCGCCATGTAGTCGGCGAAGGTTTTGCCTGTAGCGACAAAGCAGGAGATGAAGAGGATTTCCACCTGAGGGGTGAAGGCTCGAGCTACAGGCAAGAGCGTGTGTTTACCGCTATCAAGCGAAGACGCGTGGCAACAGCTGCGTGTGTGAAGCCGACGTGTTTCCGGCGAAGAAGTTTGAAGCTTGGAGAGTGGCCAATTGAAGACGCGAGGTTTCCTGGAAGAGAAACTTCGAGGGCGCGGAACGACAACAACGCTGGACTTCGAATGAGTGATTCTCGGAAGAGTATCATCCAGACTTTTGTTCCAAGAACTTTGGACTGGATAGGTTTTCTATCTCTTTAGTCTTTAAGTGTCTTGGTGGTTCAATGCATGCGACTGCATTGTAGTGCGTATCGTTGTCTGTGTCCGTTGTTTTGAGTGTGGCTGATTGTACTGTGCAGTACGTTGTTTGATTGGTGACGTATTGTATGTAACTATTGTGGAGTGCGCTGTCTTGTGTATTGTTTTCGATCTGCCATTTTTGAGAATATAATATTTGTTTTGTTTATCAACTATCGGCTCTGACTTGTTCTTTGGGCCACAGCCAGCGTCCGCTGGCGCGCCAAAAAGGACCACTTCTAAATTGTCCACGCTTTCGTGGTGTCGTTCGGGGGGCCAATACTTCGGCCCTTGGAATTAGCCCGGCGATCGCCTCCCTAATTAACGGGACCTGTGTGACAATTAATCTGGCGTCCGCGACACAGGACCTTTTGGTGCACAGTGTGTCCAAAGTAGTGAGAAAGAGCCTCGAGTTGTTGATAGTGCTATCGGAACGATTTTGTGTGTTGTTCAGTGTTCTGGTTAACGAGTGCAGGGGAGTGTTCTGATAGACTGATTTAGGCAGATACTTTTTGCACGCGGCAAGGTTTTATTTGCGAGTTGCGAGACAAAATGGATCTCGAAAAGTTAGTCGCTCTTGGTGAGAAGATGGGTCTTTCTGGCGCCGAACTACGGAAGTGGGTCACCCAGAAGGAAAAAGAAGAAAAAGAGAGGGCCAAAGAAGAAAAGGCAGCTGAGCTGGAAAAAGAAAGGCTGGCGGTCGAAAGAGCCAAAGCGGAAAAAGAAGCTGAGTTGGAACGAGAGAGGTTGGCAGCTGAGAGAGCCAAGGAAGAAAAAGCAGCTGAGTTGTAACGAGAGAGGTTGGCAGCTGGGAGGGCCAAGGAAGAAAAAGCAGCTGAGTTGGAGAGAGAAAAGTTGGCAGCTGAAATGGCGAGAGAAGAAAGAGAAGCAAAGGAGCGACAGCTGAAAGAAGAAAGAGAGCAGCAGTTGAAGTTGGAGCTGGAGAGAGAAAAGCTGGCCGCTGAGAGGGCGAGAGAAGAAAGAGAGGCAAAGGAGCGACAGCTGAAAGAAGAAAGAGAGGAAAGGGAACGGCAGCGGCAGCACGAGATGGAACTCGAGCGGCTCCGGTTGCAACAGCGAAGTGAAACTCCCGTCCAATCTAGAGTTGAAAGCAGCGAACGGGAAGATCATGGCTTCCGCTTGAACCCAAGCAAGCTGCTCGTGGCGTTTGATGAAAGGAAGGACGACCTTGACGCGTGCCTTCACCAATTCGAGACGATTGCGAAGAGCCAGAATTGGCCGGAACATCAATGGGCAACTGCTTTGAGTACTTGCTTGAGTGGTGAAGCGCTCAGTGTGTACGGTAGGCTGACGCCGACCGATGCAGCCAACTATGCAAAGGTGAAAGCTGCTTTGCTGAAGCGATATAGGTTTACTGTAGAAGGATTCCGGGACAGATTTCGGACAGGAAAGCCAGCTGATGGTGAGACGGCTACGCAGTATGCCACCCGACTTTGTCATTATTTCGACAGATGGATTGAACTTTCAGGGACAGCGCAGGAGTACGATGAGCTTAGAGAGCTCCTAATTAAAGCACAATTTCTTACTAGTTGCCACCCAAGTCTGTCGCTGTACTTGAAAGAGAGGAAGGCTGAGTCACTTGAAGGAATGCTTAAATTGGCTGATCAATTCTTGGAAGCGCAAGGTGGAACTAATCTGGCCAAGGTCAAGAAGGATTGTCCCGATGATTCGAAGAAATTGGCTCCCGAAGAACAGAAGCGTGCACCAGAGAGCATTCCGCGATGTTTTCTGTGCAACCGAGTGGGTCATCGTGCGAAAAACTGTCGAACGATCTTTACGAGCCCTACGGCAGTAAAATGTTTTAAGTGTGGTCAGACTGGGCACAAAGCAGACGCATGTCGAAACGGAGTGAGTCAAACTCACCAGGTATCCTGTGTGCAAGCGGCACCGAAATCTGATAATAATGCCGTCACCGATGGATTCGTAGAGTTGAAGAATGGGGAGAAAATTCCGATTGTGGGTGCTGTAATGTCAAAACAGCCAACCGGTGTTACGAAGGGAATGCCAACGCTGCCTGGAAAGGCTGCAGGCAAGAAGATTATGGTTCTAAGAGACACCGGTAGCTCCACGGTTATCGTGCGGAGAAATTTGGTACGGGAAAGCGAGTTGACAGGCAGAACGAAACCGGTTTGCCTAATTGACCGTACGGTTCGGATGCTTCCCGAAGCAGAGATTGAGGTGGAAACCCCGTACTTCAGCGGGAAGGTTACTGCTTTATGCATGACGACCCCCCTGTACGACCTTGTCATCGGAAACATCGACGGGGTGCGAGGACCGAATGATCCGGAATGTTTGGTAGAAGACCCTAAGATACAGCCCTCGCCAACCCAGCGACCGCGAGATACAGTGGAGGAGCATCCCGTGACAGATCTCACTAGAGCCCAAGGTGAAGCCGCGGCGCAAGAGACAGCGAATGAGAAGCCGATCGTGTTGAATGAGTTCACGCGCCGGGCAGCTGGACTTACGTCGGCACGACCTCAACCGACCGGCAGTGTAAAGGTGACGGAGTCGGCCAGCCGGGCCAAATGTAGAGACATGAACAAGCTGGTAAATAAACAGACAGGACCCGTCGAACGTCATGACCCGTTAGCAGGGTCGGAAGTGACAACGATGGCTGAGACGCTGCCTCAGATACCGTCATTGGAAAAGGCTCGCCGAAAAAGAACAAGGAAAAACAAGAAGAGATCGAGCGAGCACCGCAAGAAAGGACGCAAGCGCAGCTCGAAATACACAGGATAGGTGCGAGGTGGAATCGAATTGTGTTTGGCAGGGCTGAGTGCCATATGCTGTGTTAGTGTTCTTGTTGTCCTGTGTCGCAACTGTATGTTGAGTGAGTCAAAATGTTTGTTACGGTGATGTGATGTATACTAATGATGTGAGTATAGTAATTGTTGTAATGAGAGAACTTCATACATTTGTATTGTTTGGAATGTGTGATGAAGTGTTGTAGTCATGTACCTGTGGCTATATTTCATGTGTCGTGGAATTGAATTACAATGTACAGTTGTATTGAGTGATCTATTGTGAATGTGAAGTGTCATGAGTGCCGGATTGTGTTACAGTCTGTGAGAGGTGTGGTGACTGTTCGCGCTCGTTTGTGTGGTTTTGAATATTATGAGATAATATTCTGAAAGTGGGGGGCAGTGTCACAGAATGAGCGCTAAAAATGGGCGCGCCGCCAAATTGTCGCGACGAAACGCCCGAGTGACGCCGCGAGGTCAAAAGAAAAAGAAAACAAACATCTAAAGGCTCCCCGGGCGCGCGCTCTCCCCTCGGAAGCGTGGCTTCGCCGACGAACCTCCTCACCCCACATCGGCGGCCGAGCAAGCGCGCGAGAATTCTAGAACGAAAGAGGCGTGGTCACGCCGGGTTGAGTCATCCATCGCGGAGAGCATTCGAACCGTCTCACCCCCTACCCAGCCTTCGCTGCGTATCGCGCCGACGAAATGACGAGAACTTTCTGGAATGTCGTGCGGAAGGTATTTAACCGAGCAGCGGAGACGAGAGATCAGGAGAAGACGGAAGTTAGCGCCAGAGCGCGAAGGGATCCCGCCGTGTAGTCGGCGAAGGTTTTGCCCGTAGCGACAAAGCAGGAGATGAAGAGGATTTCCACCTGAGGGGTGAAGGCTCGAGCTACAAGCAAGAGCGTGTGTTTACCGCTATCGAGCGAAGACGCGTGGCAACAGCTGCGTGTGTGAAGCCGACGTGTTTCCGGCGAAGAAGTTTGAAGCTTGGAGAGTGGCCAATTGAAGACGCGAGGTTTCCTGGAAGAGAAACTTTGAGGGCGCGGAACGACAACAACGCTGGACTTCGAGTGAGTGATTCTCGGAAGAGTATCATCCAGACTTTTGTTCCAAGAACTTTGGACTGGATAGGTTTTCTATCTCTTTAGTCTTTAAGTGTCTCGGTGGTTCAATGCATGCGACTGCATTGTAGTGCGTATCGTTGTCTGTGTCCGTTGTTTTGAGTGTGGCTGATTGTACTGTGCAGTACGTTGTTTGATTGGTGACGTATTGTATGTAACTATTGTGGAGTGCGCATTCTTGTGTGTTGTTTTCGATCTGCCATTTTTGAGAATATAATATTTGTTTTGTTTATCAACTCTCGGCTCTGACTTGTTCTTTGGGCCACAGCCGGCGTCCGCTGGCGCGCCAAAAAGGACCACTTCTAAATTGTCCACACTTTCGTGGTGTGGTTCGGGGGGCCAATACTTCGGCCCTTGGAATTAGCCCGGCGATCGCCTCCCTAATTAACGGGACCTGTGTGACAATGATAAAACGTGTACTACCACAGTTGAAATAGGAAAGACGATTCGCCAAGCCATCATTTTTTCGATGCTGAACAATAGAACAAAAAGAATTTAGAGCAGAGTATTCTGAAAATTTCCCCATGCATGTAGTTCGCGTGGCCAGATTAATGATACGTACTGTCGCCAAAGCATTTGAGCGTAATCTTTGCCTGGAGAGCATCCATGTTTTATAAGGTAAGGAAGCTACAAAGTCTTATTTTCGTGTGAATTGCGAAGCTCTAATGGTGTTAGAAATGTATTCGACAGCAAAACGAAAATGCTGAGTTGTTTTTCCTGCTGCGTGTATTTCAATAGCCTTTCACTTTCTAACTAAATCACCAAGTAAGAAGTCGGGTGAGCACTGTAAACATTAACAGCTTCATTGTAAATGGCTAACGCTTACTGTATTACAATCATTCTTAGGGTTGTACGTGCCTGAATTGCGCTATGATTCTGAGAGACAATGTCGTTGAAGGCTGCGCAAATTAGAAGACGTGGAGTTTTTTAGCCTGCCCCTTAGCTTAAGTACAAGGGCCTATATCGGTTAGGCTCCAACAAAACAATTAGTGTAAACGCAGTAGTTGTTAACAAGGTACGCACAGATAATCAAACACTGCGCGATGTCTTTTCCTTTAACGAACGTGCAAAACTAATGTAAAGTCACTTTCAAAACTATAAGCACGATAAGGTGACGTGAGGAAGCCATCAGTCACCGTGTCTCGCTGAGGTCTTCGCACCCAGCAGATAATTTGCAAGGTAGAAGGCGCGTGCCACCCATATAGGCTCAACCACGCATAGAGATTGCACCGATTAAATTGTCCGGCAAGCTGTAGGGGGAAGATGACTGCTGATCTGCTCCACATCTATTTCCTCTTCTACTCACGGCTTTCCTTGTTTGCGTCATTAGAAAGTGCGCAGCAAACCATCATGTTTCTTCTAATGCTCTTCCCGTATATCTCATCCGAATAAAATCTTATCACTCACAATTTATATGAGTGTCACGTGATTTAGTCACGTACAGACGAACTGGAAAGCCGAGGAACGCATTGCATGCTGCCCAAACATTCTCTGCAAGGTGACTGGCGACAATAGCGAATTCGCAATAAGCATGCTGGTAGCACCGGATTCCACAATGGTACGGCAAAGGGCAGGTGTAGGCTACGCAGCGGAGAGATATGTCTGACGGAGAAAACAAAACAGTTCCGGCAGAAGCGGCCGTACAGGTCAGGGCTACAAGGGCGGGTGTGTTCGGTGCTATTTTCATGTCTGCAGCGACGACAAGCTTGCAAGCTGCGGAAAAGGAATCCACCAAACGAGAAGTTGGCAGCGGTGTAAGGGCAAGTTCTGCACGTGAGCAATCTATGATAGTCCGATGGCGCGAAAGAAAGTCCCATCCAAGAATGACTTTGTGGGAGAATGACGCCAGCAAAAAAAAATATCAATGACATAAAGTTCACCTTGAATAGTGACACCTACACTTCATGAGGAGCATAATGGCGATGGCGAAGATCTCTTCAAGTGTCTTTACTAATACGAATGCATTGAAGAATACTGCTGCAGCTTTTTTTTCGTACATAAGCGTCTCTGCGGTAGTTACTTCGTAATGGCCTCATGCAACCCTAGTACCGACCTTCTCGTTGGGATCAGGATTGTCGTACACAGTCGACGTATCGTACATCTCGGTCATGTGAGGACGCTCTCGGCGTCCGGAAAGGCAGCGCAGGAATTCGGGCCGCTGGAGGCCTTCAAACTGAAAGGCAAACACGGCATGAGTGCGTGAATAAGGATGCTGTTAAATTATATTGTTTTGCGAGTAATTAGTGCTAGCAAGACAAGCGATAAGCTTTTCATTTGTGACTACGAAATGATTGTGCGTAAATATGATTATCGTTTACCACTCAGCCTAAAGCAAGCTCTTGAACCTCTTGCATTTCCGCTAAGATTCTCTTAACACGCATTTAATCCTTGACCCACTCTTCTCGCTTGTTCGTTAAGGTTACTTCTATTATTTTTCTTTTAATAGCTTGCTGTGCTGTCTTCAATTAAAGCTGAACCTTTCCCTTACTTACCTACTGGGTCTGTAGGTTCTGCCCAGCAGGTACGGGGAAAATGGAGCTGTTGTATACTTTCCTCTTGAGAGTAGAAATAAAGCACGTTACACAAATTGAGAATATTAATCAAACAAGCTCTACCCCTTTTTTTATTTTTATAGTTAGTTCATTAGCATTGTTCAGATCCGCGGTCACTACCTGCCTTAAGCAGTCGTATTTGTTCACAAGTTATAAAACCTCGCCGCCTATCTCTGAGTTGTTAGCTTCTGATACTGTTCAATATACCTTTCGTTTTCTGCGTATATATTCAATCTTGGACCTACATTTCCGCATTCACTGCCCAATTCATTGATCATGCTTAGCAATGGCATCAGTACATCGTAGGTTACTAAGGCGCTTTCAGCCTGCCTAATAACGCGTGAGTCGGACGCGAAAAAATAGCCGGGCCGACAGGATTAGGAAGCTTGTGATCAAGAAGCTAGAATAAATTTGCATTCAAAAAATGCACCAAAATATGAAGTTGGATTACAAAGGCTGCAGCAGGAACATGACTGAAACGTTTGCCCTGCAGTAGCCATAATCAAATTTACAGCGAGCATTATTGTTATTATTATTATTATTATTATTATTATATTATTATTATTATTATTATTATTATTATTATTATTATTATTATTATTATTATTATTATTATTATTATTATTATTATTATTATTATTATTATTATTATTATTATTATTATTATTATTATTATTATTATTATTATTATTATTATTATTATTATTATTATTATTAAACCCACTGCTTAAGTTTCTCCTTATATCATAAATGAATTCACATTCACCTTGTCACTATAAATTAGCATATTGCGGCTACAACCTTGCTACCGACCCCTTACAGTGGAGAATTAACTACAACGTATACAGGGCCAAACTACTTAAAGGGACTGATAATGCTTGGCAGTAGTGTCAGAGTAAAACTTTGTTTAGATATTACTGTTCATGTGCGTTCATTATATTTTTCTCTCGACAAAGAGATTAGCGCCATACCACAAAAAAATTGTCCGACACATTCTGCGAAAACCATCAGACACATTGTGCTCATAGAAAGTGTTCCGGTATCTCACTAAAGCTTAGCTAATATCATCTACGGCAGTGATAACTGCACTAATAATGTATTATCTTTAGCACTGCAACAGCTCGCCAGAATGAGAGGCCCTTAAAAAGAGAAAATGCGTGAAGGTTATGCGCCAAGGTTGGAGACATGGCTGAACAGAAAGGAGATCAGTAATCATAACGAAGAACACACAAACAAGGGGGCCAGAGTTCAGCTGCAAAACATTAGACACAGCACCCGTTTAAGTGTTTTCGAGGCGCTTAGTTATTTCAAGTGGCGCACATTCGTGTGCACGAGACTATATTTACGTTGGTTACTTACCAGTACATGGGTTCCTCCTTTGGCTTCACAGCGTAGCATCTGAAAAATGTTATCAACGTGTTTTAGTTAAGGTACTTGAGATTTATAGGTGTCGCACTTGCACTGCGATCGGATCTTCGAGAGACTTGAAGCAGAGCTCTGCACGAAACAAAGACGCTGGAGTAAATGGCAAACGGAGGCAGGCTCTAACTTTCGAGAACAAAACTCACTTACCATTCCAGCCGATGGTGGTGTAGTGTTTTAAGAATAGTAAATAGCATGTTTAATTGTGTTTTTCTTCATTCACTGACAACGTAAATCTATTTGCTATAACTTCAGAATAAGACATACTTGTTCGTACAACCACGTCCGTGACCATAACGAAGCTTTTTGCTTTAGGACATCATTATTGCAACACTAAAATTTATAGATGAACAAGCACAGGAGAGTAACCCAGTGATAAACCACAAATGAAGGCTGGCTTTTGAAATTTCCCCGGCTCGATGGAGTTAAACCAACCTTTTAGAGCGTACAAACAACTACCGTGGAAAGCATGGCACGGTGGTTTCCCGCATGCAAGTAGCGGCACACTGCCCATTTTTCTCTTCGTATAACCGGCTCGGTTGTCGCATGATAGAAGGAAGATCTCAAGAGCCGCGTGCACCCGCCGGCTCGGGGCTGTCGCTGACCAACGAAGAGGAGTGCATGGAAGAGGGGAACAAGCCAACACTGTGTATGTCCGTTGCTGTGATGACACACATGTAAGGAGGAAGACGATGAAACTGGCGTTGGCAGAGCTGTCTAGCATCAAGGTCAAGCGCACGCACAAACTAATTTTGGGGGAGGGGGTTATTTTTGTACAGCAACGTGTGCAAACTTGTTGTCTTTAAGATCGACAATGTAATTGCCGCCCACAGCTGCAGCGATGACTTCTGAGGACGACTTATGACAGAGTGGTCAATGTTGTTGAGGTTTAACGTCCCAAAAATAAGGTATGATTACGAAAAATGCCGTGGAGGAAGGCTAAACGGCTGTAAGCCCATGTGCTCAGATTTGGGTGCACGTTAAAGAACTTCAGGGGGTCGAAGTTTCCGGAACCCTTCACTGCGGTTTCTGTCAATATCATATAGGGTTTTTGGGACACCCCACATATCCACAAAATTGAAAGATGCCGTAGATTTCGCTCCGGAGATTTCCACTAACGAGGGTTACTGAATGTGCACCTATTTCTGAGCCCATAGACCTTAAGCATTTTGCCTCTATTGAAAGTGCGGCCACCGTGGCCTGGATTGGATTCCGCTACCTTTGGGTCAGCTGTGGAGCACTATAATCACTAGACCACGTATACCTTCACGTGTTTCTGGAATGAATTGCTCTGACAAATGTCTATGGTCATGGCGAACTATAGCAGTTCCGAGCGATTGTCTCGTCACATTATCGAGAAGTCGTTCACATAAGATATGCCGCAGGGCCTGTTGTTACGACAGTCGTCACAACGAGCATTGTCAGACATTCTCAAGGCACCCCTGCAAATGATAACCAGCATCGGGTGGCGCTCGTTCTACACAAAAATATTTATTTTTTTAATATTTATTCATTTACAGAATACTGTGCACCCTCCTTGATGGTTATTACAGGAGTAGAAAATAGAAACATTGTACAAGCAAGATAATGCAACGACAAGATATCCAAAAATTAAACGCACGCAGAAGTAACATCTTTACGTCAAGTATCTCGATTATGGGATTTGCCGCTGTACATGGCATACAAACATATATATAACAATACGTGGTCAACAAAACCAAGAGATTCAAGAAAATAAAACAGATTGGAAAAGCTTTCACCCGTACTCTAGTCGTTTAACCAGAACTTGAGGACACCAACGCGTGGTTTTCAATGCTTTCTAGAAATTTTCGAAGTGTTGGCTGTGCTACAGTGACTGAACCTAGCACATTTCATTCTCTTACTACGCGAGGAAAAAATTTAAAAAAAGGAAAGGTGTTGTTGTTACAAAAGTATTTATTCTTTGTACATTTCTTCGTAATTTTCGGAGCCCTTCACTGCGGTGTCCCTCAAAATCATATGGTGGTTACCCTAACGGTAAGGGCATATCACGTACACCATGACTGTTACCTAAGTATTCGATGATTACCACGAGGAAAGCCTTTTTTGGCAACCAACCTTGTCGATGTTTTCTTCCTGCACATCTAGTCCTAGACGGAAAGACATGGAAGCGCGGACAGCACTTGGCACGTGATGCAGCATTTCCCTGACGCACTTGTAGTATATTATCAGCTCTTCCTTGGCCCACTGCGAGTCACGATAGAGAATTGTGTGACAACTGCACAACGGAACAACCGCAGTAATTCCGACAACAGCACTCTCATGCAGCATTAGCATACAACCCACATCGTTCCCGGTGCAGTCCCGTGCCACAGAGCCAGTGCGCCTCACTTCATCGGCATGGCGCCGGCTCAATAAAACGCGAAAAAAAAGCTTGGCCTCGTACATTCACTCAAATTTAATATTTTGAAAGTTGGCCGTGCCATTCATGATGTTGTTTCGAGTGAGCGCTAAATAATGCTACCCTGTATAGAATCTGAGGGAAATAGGTCCTCCGTACGAGAGACAGATCTGTTTTTCAGGCAAAGAAAATGCCAGCGCGTAAATTAACTTAATTAACTCGTGACATGACAAACTTCGCTGGCCTTCACACACTCAAGCTTTCACAAGGAATTATCGGTTGCTCAATGCTGATGCCAAATAACAATGTATGGCTGAAAAAATGTGTTCGCAACGAGGCTTGATTAAACCTACTTACTTGTTCTATTATTGGTGCCGATAAAAGGAAACTGTCAATGTTTCATGATTATCATCCTAATCAAAACATCTATATTACACCTCTTCTCCAAATATTTCTGGTCGCAGCCTAAAATGCAACCCTAGTTAATTAGTATAAAGGTTGCCGTAAATGCGACCGTCGGCATATGCATACCACAGAGGCGAGAGGGCAGAGGTTGGGACAGTGCTTATATTTGTGCTTTTTCGGTAGCTGAAGCTTCGTTAACTTACGTTCTGGTACAACAGTAATCTTAACAAGAGGACGTTTCAAGAAAAGTCAGTGGGGGTCTACTTACTCGATTAAACAATCTCTTTTCCTGTTAATATGACGCGAAAACGTTGCCGCAATTGCATACTCTTGTAACATTTTTTTAAGGGACGCTAAAGTCATCTACTAAGTCGACGTTTATTGTTGAAATGGCGGTCCAGAAACCTCGTAGTGTCACTTTTGTGTTAAAGAAGGGCCTATTTTGAAATAAAATCACGTTTTAGTGCTCCGAATCGGGTTAGCCCACTTCAAAATTACCCGCCTCAAGAAGCGGACCAACCAGACCGACTCACGTCACTGTTGCTATGCACAGCGTTGCCCGGCTTTACTGCGCTAGTAGCTGCAGACTGAAAGCAGTGGGAGCCACGGCAGCAACAACGGCCATTGATCAATTTCCCGCCATTGGCTTCGAGAATGCAGACACTTTTGTTTCAACTGCGCTCCGCTAGATAACACCACCTGTCTCGTGTAACCACACGAAAATTCAATTTCTGAACCACTTGAGCCATTCCCCATAGTGAAGTCCGGCGGTTCTTTTTCTCCATGAATCAAACAGAAACGAACAAGCACCTTTTTAGTGCATCTTCTAATGCCCGGAAGGTTCTTTATTCAGTGCAGTTAGATCAATTACTAGTGATTAATTGTAGGTGGTCCGTCTTATGTCATCGGGATCATTTTGAAAATGTCCTACTGCGGCGCTTGTGTTCTTGCGCGTTTACCTTAATTTCTCGGTAAGTAGGCCGTTGTTGCTGATAATATTGTCGTTTTAGATGTTGTCATACATTGAGATTTCACTCTGACGTAAATTGTTATTTGACTTTAGTGTCTCTTTAAAAGAAAATCAAAGAGACATACTCACTTTACCTGTAGGAGTTTCCATGAAGGTGCACAGTTGAAGCTGCAAGGGTAAAAACGTTGCTCGCATTAGCGTAAAAATCTTCCACATTGTGGCAATACAAAAGAGAGGACCATGCTGGAATTAAGACGAATGCCTTGTGTGAAAGTTCTTTACAAATTACCTTACTCTTGATTTCAATATAACCGGAACAACCGGTATACGTTGATTATGCATGTGACCTTTACGTTGGAACATTTAAGCTAGCACAAGAAGAATGAAAAAACTCTTCTTCGTGGGATTTTCGTACAGGAGGTTTATTTCGATGCGTAGCCAGCCTTTCTGCGGTACTCACGGTAATAACTAATGCGTTTCGACGTCCCAAAACTACGATAGGGTTGTGAGGTCCGCCGTAGTGGAAGCCTCCAGAAACACCTGAATTGTTTTAAGGTGTTCTTAAGTACAAGTACACGAGACTCAAGCACTTTAACCTTCGTTGAAAATGTGGCTGCCGTGACTGAAATTCGACCCCGTAACCTTCAAGTCAACACTCAAGCACCATAACGACTAGACCACTGTGGCGGTTCAAAAGTTACTGCAATGCACTGGTTCTGTCACTGAGATCCCTTGCTAGATTCATTCATTCACTTTTGCTCGTTCGCATTTTCGCTCACACATTATGTTCTCTTCAGAGTACCGAACCACTACAATGGTATGCAAGCGGACCCTCTTCAGAGTAAACCGGTTTCGATCTGATGCATTAGAAACACATTTATTAACAAGATTCAGGACGTGAACACACGGGTGGCCTGTTCCTTCTCCCAGAGATAAGCAGTAAACGTGCTAATAGATTTATCAAGTCCACCAGCGTATTCATTGCCAAAGTGAGAATCACACGATTAACGCACACTATGAAGCATCATAAGGCTCCTGATATGCACGAATATGTCCTCGTACGGCTGCTGCGAGCCGCTGACCGGCGCCTACCACAAGATCACCTGAGAAGTGCAGTGAAAACGACAAACAACGCACGTACCGCATGTTTACATTGGTGTTGCGATTCTTCTCAAGACACAATTTCGCTGCAGAAACAGCAACGTTTGGAAAAGAATTCAAGTACACTCTGTGAATTTTAAAGTGTGTTTGGCGGAAGCCTGAGGCCACCGACTGACTATGTCTTGTCTTTTTTTTACCCTCTCTTGGCATTCACGTCACTGCTGAGAGAGTGTGAGGAGGCAAGGCCACACTTGGTGCCGTTCTAGGGCACGGACGGACGAATGGTCACTGCGAGTATGAGTCCTCACAGGCTTTGTCCTTAAAAATCCTCGTTAGAGAGCCAGGACTGACCGCGTCGTCCATGTAGGCATTCCTGTTCTTCAAGCTGTCCAGGAAGACAGACTCCAGCCTCTCTTGCGGAACGTCCGGCGGCAGCCGCTTCATGCATAAATCTCTCGCCTTGCTCCTCTCGTCCAGTTCCTGAAGATAACATAGCGAAGGAGGAGGAGGAAGAGTGTACGGAAACGTACTGCGTCTCCTATTTCATAGTGATAGTGCCATCTTTCTTTTTCTAACAATGATCGAGCATGGCAGATAGGTTGAGGTGGTTGAAATGCATAGTTCTTTAAGGACAACGCAAAAGACGGGAAGAAGAAAGCGAACACACGGTTACTATTCTCTATTTTCTGCTGTTGTTTGAGTAGCATGCCTAACATTAACCGCTGCCCCTATTGAAACCATGGTGTCTTACATGCTGAATCTGAAATTTGATGAGGCCGCCGAGGAGAAACTCCAGAACAATCCTAGTTATCTGTAGCTCGGCAACGTGTATGCAATACATGCCACAAGTGCAGTGATGCAATCAGCACCATCAAAATTAGGCAGCCACATCAAGCTTCAAACCAGTGAACTCGTCGTATAGTGCTTACTATGTTACCGCGATTCTGAGACAGCGACAGAGGTTCATTTAGCGAGGAATTCTACAACATTCTTTTCAGATGTATCATAGTGTATAGGCTCTCCATAGCAACAACAACATTTTTGAGAGTGTTCTAACTAAAAAAATGGCAATAACTGCCCTACCCTCACTCGAATTCGTCCAATGCTTCTGTCATTCAGAGTTTAAAATGTAGTTCTCGTATCTTTTATCTCGTTCACTATGAAATTTCGAGAACTGTCTTGTATTATAACAACGTCAGGTGCGTAATGTCGTTAGCCATACTAAACGAAAAAAAAAAACTCACCTCCTCCGGAGCGTCATAATGTCGCATGCAGACTATGATCTGGAACAAGAAAGAAAAAAAACAGCCCTTAGTAAGAGAGCTGTTTTATTTTATACAGACGTTGTTTGCTGCAGTATCTATCATAGGTGTCGTGTCACTGCAGAAAAAGCCGAAAACTTCTCCCCCTTCTCTTCCCATTTGGTCGTGCGACAATGAATTATTACAGTCTGGCAAATCGGTCGAGTTTAGTTTGCGTAATATTCGATAACGGCCAAGTTTACCTCCTCGCTATCACTTAGATTGGTTTACAGCAGTGGTCAGCCATCCGTGACACGTGGGCTGCATGCGGCCCGTGGGGCCGTACTCTGCAGCCCCAGGTAGGACGTAAATACATCCCCTCCAATTGTCAGTTGTTATCAGAAGGCCAGCATGGAAGTTTTGACCTTAGATGATGTGTTGCATGTAACCAATGTTTGTGAATTGCAACCTTGTGAAATATGTGCCAGATATGAACATGTTTTTTTTTTCAGTCTTGTACATTTTTCCTCTGTACTCCTCTCCCCCCCCCCACTTAAATTTGCCGTTCGGCCCCTACCGAGACGCTGTGGTTATCATGCAGTCAGGTTCTTCATTCTAGGGCCACAAGGTAGACAGCACTCACCTGGCGGTTGGTGTCCATGACGTCATCAGCGAGCACGCGCACTCTCTTCACCAGGTTCGCGTACTTTCTGTCCCGGATGCCACGAGGGGCATCGTCGAAGAACTTTTGCATGCACTCGATTCGCGACGCCCGCAGCTCCAGCACCTGGCGGTCGTCCTGCGAGGAAATTCGTGCAGGAAGGACCTTAAGCGTTTAAAATAGGGCAGGTTAGTGCGGAAGCGTCTTCTCAAAACTTGGGCATCAGGACAGGACACATAGATAGGTTATTCATTCAAGATTTCTACGCATGCCCAATAGATTGCATTTGCGTTGTCGCTCGACGATATTCTCCTTGTTTTTGTCCCGTCTCGCTGAGCAGTTTGTTAAAAGAGGTATGACAAAAAGCGTGACTTCGAAATTACTCATGTGCAGTGCAGTGTTAGGTATAACCTCGTTAGGCGATTGCTACCTACGCTAGAAATAAGACTAGCATTGTTACAACGCTAATATTATCAAATTGATGTTGCCGGACCGTGACGGGTCTCTTTTCCTCCATCGAGAAACACTGCAGGTAGCCATTATTTATTCTCCTCGTGCGACATTGTACGTCTGTATACCTGGGCAATTTTACCACGCGTCTTGGTGAGCACGCGCTTCGCCGTTAGAGGGGATCAGACTACATCATTGCAGTGACTATAGGTGGCGCGACGGTAACTCAAAATGGCGGACAAGACGGTGCTGAGGTGCGTGTCTCAGGCAGCAAAGCTCATCAGGCCCTCTAGTTTCACTGCAGTCCACACTTTCTTTTGCTAAAGAGACGCATGAACGCTTGAATGAAAACGAATCAGCGCTTATGAATACCGCGAGAACGAACTGCTTCGCAGTCTTATTGCCGTGTGCCAGGTTCGGAGAAAAGCCGAGTGGCGCCGCCTGCGTCGCTGGAATGACAGAATAAGCAGTTAATTCTAGCGATTACAGCGAGAGCTTTCCAATCATGCACATAGTTTGTGTAAAAGTGATCATTTGCCAAAATGAATGAGACTGAATGACCTGGTTTTTACATTTTAATTATGTGCGTTTTATCATCTATTTCAAACTTGCAGTCTCATTAATGAAATTGAAAATGGAAGCTTAGAATTGATTTCATGAATTTCGACAGTTTTTTCGCTTGCTACTAGCTAAAAGGGTGGCGAAACGAGTGATCAAACTGTGCTAGCTGTAGGATGAAATTTCGTTCAGTGGATCAGCAGTTCCTTCAATGTTCTAAGGGTTAGGACTCTTCAGGTAGGGTTTTATGGGAGGTAACGGCGCAGAAATCACTCAATCGAATATTCAAGAGTTATTTTTTCAAATGTGATAGGCTCAATACCATTTTACAGCAATACTTTCTTAGTGCATAATGAGCAAGAAGCACTCACCTTCCCAAAATTCTCGTGACCTTTCTTGATGCAAGCTGTTATCTGCACCATATTAACGATAATAATTAATATTATTATTTAGTGATGAGAATTATAACAAACCTACTCAGTCAACAAGTGTTCAGTACTACCGTGAGTACCTAACGTATAATGACTGTAACTTTCAGTTTAAACGCATCTGATTGGAGGTAAACAGCACTGGCCTTCGTTCATTAATTGAACTTTCTAACATTGACGCATCAAGCTAATTCACACTATGGTGAACCAAGCTCTACTGATGAAAAACGAATGACGAAGCTCACATACAAAGTCATAGAAGGCTTGAAACTGTGAAGTTTGGAGATTCTGCAGTCTAATCTGATGGCTTTGAGATTGTTTTGGCCAAAGCTATGGGTTGTTATTGGGTTGCTTTTAGCGTAGCGAGATTTCACTAAACCAAGGGCAGTCACAGACACGATACGGATGCCTGAACTCCAGGAACAGAAACTGGTGCTGAAACTGAGTGTTCGCTTCCCCCGTAAGGCTATAAGGGCACGTCGTCGTTCGCGTGGGGTTTCTACCGTTTTGTGGTCCCGTCAGGGCCACCGTTGTCTTTCTCTGTTCCTGCAGTATTCTCTCGTTGTGCGTGCCATTGACGCATTTCGAACAAAAGCTTCAACAAAGCTGACACGAGCGGCCTTGGGTGTTTATCAGTGTGTTAATGCTGTGGGTTTTTCAAAGCTTTTCTCAGTTACTAGTTGCGTTTGTATAGGAATCCTAATAGGTGTTTGCCGCCAGTCAGCTACCTTTTTTTTAACTTTATTGAACCAGCGATGACAAGCGAGATTTATGGAATATTTTTGGCACGCGACCTTTCATGACGACGACAGTTCTAGCCCACGTTTGTAAACACTAACATCTTTAACAGTCGTTGTTGGCAGAAATTGACAGCTTCATTTTGTCAGCTAGAAGCAAAGCGCATTGCTCGCAAATCTCCGTATTTGGTCAAAAATTATGCCTGAAATCATAAGTTTGAAAACACTCCGTCTGGCCCGGGAAATTCGTAGTGTAAACACGATAGAATGCTGCGACAAAAAAATATGGACCATTTTCTTGAAGGGAAGCATATTGGTATGCGAAGCAGCAGTGGTGCGCACGCCCTGGACCCGGCCGAAACAGGCGTCAATGCGGGGGCGGAAGAACAGTTTAAAGCGAAACTCGGTCTAGCTTTTACTCGAGTAAACGTTTCTTCAAAACGCAAAGGCACGGGATGTGGGTTGAGTTTCATGTAAGTTTCATGGCAGATAAACGAGCTGAAAGAGTGTTTCACTCTATGTGCGCTCGACAGTTGCGAGCGGTGGAGACGGTGAAGGGAGCGAAATGACACGCGGCAAGTGGCGACAGGCTAGAGAGAGAGTGGTGTCAACGCGCGCACTGCGAAGGACGGAGGGACAGCGTTACACAGGCCAGTCGAAGAGCTGCTTCGCAATAAAAAAGAACACAACACAAACTTAAATTTCTGCACCGCATACGGGAGCATTTTTCCCACACCAGATTTGCGAACAAGGCTCTCATAACTGGTGCCGAAACGTCAGTAGACTCTGTGTTCTTTTTTATTCAGGGTATCCTTTCGCATTTACGCTATAAAAATGATGGTTTTTTGCAGCCTTCTGCTTCTCCGGAAGTAAGTGGCTGCTTGTTGATAAAACTCTCACGTTGCGTAGCTTTTGCGCGTCGTCGATGTCGTCCATTCTCGTGAACCGGCACAGGTGTTCCTCCAGGTTTTCTTCGGGCACTGTCGGGAAGAAGAGGCCAATGCACAGACGTCGCCGCTGCTCGAACTCAGCATCTCTCTGCGCGTATCAAATGTAAGGCCGAGTATCTTTAGACGCGGCAAATACAACGATAATGCAACGACAACTGTAAAGAGACGCCACTTAACTCCGTCATCTTAGCTAAAAAACCAGGAAACGAGGTACTATATTCAGTCACATTGTAATTTATGGTAATGTATAGTAAGAACGCATCATAGTCATAGGCGTGCACAAGGAAGAGCGAAGGTGAGGGGCGACAAGGGGGGCGCAAAGTCAGCCCCATGCTCTGACTTAATAGGGAGGGGAATGCTGTACGTTCGCCATGTACCCTCCCTGAAGCGGCACCCTGCGCATGCATATAGGATTGTAGTTTAGTAGCAAGAACAAGAAAGATATTTTATTCTTCCGTCTTAGCAATCGGTATAACACGAAAGTAAAACGTATCCTCACAGAAGTATTCGAGTGCGTAGTTTACATTGTTATAATAGACCTCATTCAATGTCTGTTGGTGTTTGACAGCTAAATTTAAGCACCGTTTATAAATGTGGAGCATTTCTTAGTTGCACAATGTCACGCTTCGGAGTCGGCATCGTCAAGACACCCACTTCGCATGCTCGCCTCTCGTGCAGGCCCAAGAAGACGCCCACAAAACTGTCGCTCCCCTCCCCCTCTCTTGCCTCACAAGGCCGACGCAGGCAGCGTCTGCTATTTAAAAAGAAATTGGCGGCATATCCTCGGAGTGAATGATGGAGAGTGGGGCGAAGCATTCGTCCGTTCATTCGTCCTTGCTTCCGTCCATCCATGCATCCGTCTGTGTGACCGTCCATGCGTCCATCCGCTCGTCCGTGCGTTCATCTGCTCGTGCATCCGTCCCTGCGTTCGTCGATGCATCCGCCCCTGCGTCCCTTCATGAGTCCATCCATGCATCTGTCTGTGTATCCGTTCGTCCATCTATTCAACACTCCAAGTACCACCATCTCATATCTTTTCATTATATATTCCCCATATAGAAGCACCACCATCCAGGAGACATTCCAAGGACTAAACGAGAGGTGGCACACGCACACTTTCTTACGGCGTCCGCTTCGGGTCTACTTCCCACCTATGACCACCTCGAGTTCATGGTATATACTAGTTCACTGTATTCATGGCATTGCGGCCCAATGCTCGCTAAACCTTTCTAAAACCAAGGAGGTTACGCCCAGCGAGTATAACGTAGCAACCTTTTCCTGTCAGATAGTGCTCAATGTACAAGCCAATGGCTGCTAATGGGAAATGAGAGACGGGAGAATTCGGTTTTTACTTTCTCACGGCTTGCGCTTCGTATCTACTTCCCGCCTTTAAGCAACTCGAGTTCATTCATGGTATATACTAGTTTATTGTATTCATGGCACTGCGGCTCAACGCTCGCTAAACCTTTCTAAAACTAAGGAAGTTACACACAGCGAGTATAACGTATAGCAACCATTTCTTGTCAGATAGTGCTCAATGTACATGCCAATGGCTGCTAATGGGGATCGCAGCGTGTGCGTTAACTAAAATCCGAACGCTCCTGTCTCTCATTTCCCATTAGCAGCTATTGGCATGTACATTGAGCACTATTTTTTATTGTTCAACAACGCACATAACAAATCCCTCACAGGAACCACCATGGAGGTCAAAATGTTATACTTGTAACATACTACAACAGCTACGAGGGACGAACGGGTGCCGCTACAGAGAGCTTCGCCCCTAAAAACGAGTGCTCGCGCTGCACAACTGTTCACTGGTTACCCCGTATATGTAGGCAGATCGGAATTCAGCCAAGGGCGTCTTTACTTGGCTTTCGCTTGACGTTGAAGACAACGCTTCTCCTTCGTTCAATAAATAGGACTATTAAAGCAAAATAGCAAATAAACATTCTCAAACCATACCCAATTACGCGACATTCACTTGTGCGTACACATAGCTTGCAGCGCCTAATAAATAATTCGAAAATGACCATTTTAACGCACGCGGACTAAAGACTGCGGCACATAAATATTGACGTAGGGATGTATAGGTTACACATATGCATGTTTATTTCATATGCTATTGAAAAATGTGGAAACAAAGAATAAGTTGCATCTTTTCGCGACGTTAAATTATATTTGAAAGTAAGATAGGTGTGATGACAAGTTCAATTCGAGTATCCTCTCCACTCAGGGGGGAGGGGGGCATTTACTGAAGTCCGGTTTTCATATAAACAATAATAGTAAAACGCAAGAAACAAGATCACGAATAAAGTTTTGAAAGTGAAAAAGGAAGTCACAAAGAAGAGAATAAGCTTAAAAGCTAAAAGAGGTTTCGAAATTGAAGTATATCTCTGAAAGGTTCAGATCATTACGGCTCGATCATCAATGCTTTTTCGCGCAGAAAAAAATTCACTTTTTTTAACAAGCGGTTACTCAGTGCCATACGTAGAATCAATTTGAAGTTTAGCATCACTTTTGTGATTATAGCAGCAAAAAAATGCTAGTTTAAATGAAATCCATAATTTCACCTTGAGTATCCAATTACTTTACGAAGCGAACAGAATCACGGCGCTGGTTCGAGACTGATAATCAAATCTTCAAAAAAACTCATTTGTTAGAGCATTTTCTGTTTAGTTTACGAGCTTAGATAGCAGTAGCTCCACTGTGAATGTGGTTACTTCTTTGTTTATTACGTACTTTTGTGCGACAAGAACATTTTCTGCCAAGAGGTCATTTTTATTTTGTTATTATTATTACTATTTCGTCAATGTAAACGCAACTTCACTTCACTATTCTTCTTCGGCAAACTGATGTATCCCACATTCATTTCCTTTTGCGGTGCAAATGTGAACGTCCGCACTTTAAAAAAAAGAAATAAATTGTGAAACAATTGAAATTAGGCTCACGATTGTGCGTCTTTGAAGAAATCAGTCTGGTACGCACAATCATTTCAATCAGTGTAGCTTTATTAATATTTCTTTTTCCACTATTTATTCTTGGTGCATCCACTGCATACAGATAGAGCTGATTGGAGTAAACGAAAAATGAAACAGTGCTAAAGACGGGACGAAAAGAAGACACGTATCTTTTTTAGCGCTGTTCTATTGTTCGGTCACTATGCACCAACCACCTCAATCATTCACACTGATCACAGGGATCACAGCATGCATTCTGACGGGGAGTATATGAGACTAGACCCGGAAGCAGAGGTACGGACGCATCTACATTTACGACTTCATCGCGTAATACACACCGAGCCTGTAATGCTTTGGGCTTAGAACATGCCGCACACGCGCGCCTTGCAGTGAACGCATAGTGTGTTTTTTTTTTCTATTTGTGAACAGGTTTATGACCTCATATTTCCCATCAGCTGTAGTACAGCCGAAAAATCAATGGTATACGTTTTGTAAAATTAACTAACATTGTCTTTGCTAGCTTGGTTTATTTTCAATATAGCTTATTCAAAGCTATACGGGAGCACACTGACGCAGCACGCACTTTAATGCGTCCTATTTGATAGCGTCGGACAGTATTTTGCATTAGTCTGTCGCAATTGGGAATATTGGAGGACTTGGCGTTTATTTATTTTTATTCCTTCTTTTACTTCTATGCCAAGGCTATTCTAGGGTCAACAGTGTGTAATAAATAAATTACAAGAACGCTGCACTAAACCCACCTGTAGTGCCGCACTTTCCGTTATGTTTCGGCACTTCATGATTGCTTCTTTCGCGCCGGTGGACATTTCTGAATGCGGAAGAATAAAATGGCATTCTAAATCAGTAACATGCGCGTCCAGTCTTAATACTTCAACCTGACGTAAAATCCACATTCAGTCAACACTATACAGAATTCAACAATCAACAACCTAACAATGACCCTCTATGATCTATGAGGATTGACAGTATTACCAAATAAGATGTTTGTAACTTTAAATGTACTACATTTTCCAACACAAACAATCATTTAGACGCGTAATCCCTGCGCAAGGACTCTCATTTCCCCCGCTTCTTTAGTCAGGCTGTATGCTTACATCTTCCTTGCAAGCCTTCAACGCGTCATTGTATATGCTGTTGAGAACATTGTCTTGAATTTTTCTGAATTCAGTCAACAATTGCATTCATTAACCAACGCTAACTGCTGACGGTAATATGAGGGTCACCACCATGAGGCGGCTGGCAGGCATGGTACAATGAGCAACTGTCTCAGACATGGTACAGTCACCTTTCGTGCCAAGTGCTCCATCCTGCTTTTTTGCACCAGGTGTGTAATGCAGCTAGTAATTATATTATCTGTATACTGGTCGTAAACAAATTCACTTGTGAAACCTATGTGACAACCACCTTGCCTGATCAGCTCTGCACTGTCTCTAGAATGGGCTCACTTGTACTGCGTTATGCATATACACAACCCCACTCACGTTGTCTAGGTAGAAGTAACGTTTTTACACATTAAAAGTTATGTGCAAGTAGGGGTTTAAATAAAAAAGGACTCGTTCTTTATTATTGTGTTACCAGACTCATCAATAACGAAAAGAATGGTAAACTGAAGGGCTATTTTTCTTTGTTAGAAACATTATTATTTGGGAACTGATGGACAATTACGCCACAGAAAGTATGCGTGATATTATTAGAAGTGAATGCAACGTAAATTTGTGGAAAGAAAAGTGCATGAAAAGGTAAGTTGCCGTAAGCGAGTACCAAATCGGCGACCTTCGTATAATGTGTCATATGCTCTACCAATTGAGCTACCACAACGGCTACTCCCCCCCCCCTCCTCCTTACACTTTATGCGCTATGTGTATGAAACGTGGGAGTGTCAGTCAGCGCCGCCTGTTGCCACTGCGGCGATTGTGGGACACTCATTTTTTTTTCCTATTGGCATCACGTGGCACATGCTCTTATTACGAGCTCGCAGCTGACCAATAATAGACAGTTATAGTTTACCATTAACGTGATAGCGAAGGTTATGGGAACGGCGTTACCGTACAACGAACGTTCGTTGCGGACAGCATTTTGTATTTTAGCGGGATAATGTTTGCGTGGTATACGTGCCCCAGCTGGCATGGTGGCGCCAACCATTGGAGGGTTGAGAAGTAAAAACACTGAAAAGGAAACAAAAACAAGAATGCCTGCTTGTGTCGCCATGCAAAGAATTGTTTCAAGTTTAGTTTAAATAAAAGTAAATAAATATGAACCACGCACCAAACGCGAAAACATTTATGTTGACCATTTGTTTACATCGATCTTGCAGTTAGGCCTAGACACGTTTGAAATAGAAAGCTATCTCAAAAACGACGCCAACTTATCCGTAATATTTGATCTTTGAAGCGAACTGAAGGCAAGCGAAGCCACTTTAAACAGTTGTTTGCTGCGAACAAAGTGAATCTTTCAACAACTGTGCCAAAATCCCTTTCAAGCGGGCGTCTGACAGCGCCGCCACGTTTTACGTACACTACATACACCTACTCCAACACAGTGATGTTAAATCTGAAAAATAGTGCACGTACGGCAAGCGGTACGGGTAATTTTGATTCCGCTGTCATGGTACGCCCGTTATCCCGGTAAGGCCGGTATGCTATAACTGTCTAATCCCTCGCAAACTACCTGAAGGCACTAAGTGCTTCAAGTGGTATGCGAACGCCGATACAAAATGTATCGGCGTTTGATTTAATTTGATCCTAGTTGACTGTCGCTAGCAATCTTTTACTTTCTCACTTCGTTTTCATTTCTTCGTGTCTTTCTTTCTTCCAAACCATCATATGCTAAACGAGTTGACAGCAGCAAATCCGAAACTGGTACAAGATTAGGTTTTGCTTCTTTTATCTTTTTCACACGCTAATGTTAATCATACGTCCCTGGAAGCGTGGAACCTGCAATAAAATATGCGCGCACTCACTGCTGAGATGTTTGGCACCGAAGCGTCGGTAGCTGTTGAATACGGGCCCACACCGTTCATCGTAGGAACCAGGCGGAGAGCCTAAGTACATTGGAACCAGCGCAAGGGCGCAAAAGATGACATTCCTCGAGAACATGGAGAGGCGTGTATCTTGAGTGTTCAACCGACACGATCGAAGGCACCTTGCTTCTAGTACTCGGCTCACAAGTTCAAACGTTCTGTTGTTGTTTTTTACTGATTTTCTTGTTAATGTTTTAGGAAGTAGTCATATTTTCTAAACAGATGTCAATACATACACTGGCATGCGTATTCTAGTGCACTGGTTTTCCGTTGTTTCATTAGAGAAGCTAGCCATGGAGAGAGAGAGAGAGAGAAATTACGACAGCCGAAAATGAGGAAAGGGTCACGTGTCATTGTTGGCGTCGATGGTGGCACTGTAGTCACGCTCGCCGTCGACAGTCTCGTCCTGTTTGCTTTGCGTCCACCTGACGCCCTCTCGTACGTTTCGAATTGAAAGAGATTGCGTGATCCGCGTCCGCCGCGGCTGGACAAATTTCCTGCGTGAGCGCTGTTCTTTGTGAGGGGTGCACAAATAACTTCTCCTCTCTACTCCGCCCGGCTCTGACTCGAGCAAACGCGCTTGAAAATCCGGGATTTCTCACCGAGCGTGTGCTGCATATGTGTTGTGGGTGTTACGCTTGTACACCCGAAGCTTCTTTACTAAAACCATGCACTCATATAAAAGCGAACTATAGCATTTAGCGCAAGATGGGGTATCCTCTCGTAGTGACTTTGGGAAACGATACGTTGGAACGAAAGTTATGGAATCAGATTCACAATCATTTGGGAATACTATTTTTACTCGCCCAGGCTCTTTCGATAACTTTTTCAAGAAAGACAGAGAGAAAACGTTTATTATGTGGTCAAAAAGTGAATGCGGGAGGGTGCTTTATACCAGGAACACTCTGGCCTGGACCACCTGCCAGGCCCGCACGACGAGTAAGCGTTGGTCGACGAGGTCCAGCTTGGAAATCGCCGCCTCCCATGCTTTACTGAGAAGGGTTCTACCCTCCCCTACCTCCCAAACTTCTTCAAGATACTGAAGATTTCCGCCAGTCAGTGCACAATTATGAAGAAAAACGGCGAGCACTCAAGGCGTGTTTAAATAAAAAAGATGCACAATGAAAATCGCTGGCTCCGAATGAGTAAAGAAATTTCTTGTCATGCAGTTTACTGCTTGTGAAAATGAATTTCAGTGTGTAAGGAAGAGGAGAGGCAAGAAAAGACAGAGAGGTTAACCAGACGCACGTCCAGTTTGCTAACCTGCATTAGGTAAAGGCAAAAGTCGGAAAAAAGAGACAGAAGAATTGAACAGGACGAAAAAATCAAGCACGCACTTGTGAGAGCACACAAAGTCTACAAATAATCAATCTTTTCATTGCCTTTTGTGCCTTCGAGGCACATGTTTAGGGTCCTGAAATACCGGCTACAGAAAATGACTTCGAGTCCACTTGGGTCATAGGCACCCGGCGCAGGCCTCGCTGGGTGTCAAAGCAAGCCCAGGTGCGAAATACGTATTCAGTTCTGATTAAACGTTTCAGCTATTTTGATGAGAAACGGGTTCACCTCGGCAAATGCAGCATTTGGCCAAAAGCGACATAGTAGCATCGCATCGGAGCGTAATTTTAACACGGGATCAAGTTCTCGTAGATGACACCTTTGAAAGCTAGAAAGAACCAAAAAGTGCACGATTCCAAGTTAGCAAATAAAGTTGCTTTGCCGCAGCAGTCCTTGATATAGTAATTGGAACCCCTTGATATTCTACATGGGCTGAGCGGGCTGCGTCGTCGCCCGAGTGTTTACCGATAATGCCAGTATGTGCTGGTAGCCTCTGATATACGTATAATATTGTGAATTTAGCTATAGCCTGATCATGACAGTTTCCTGCTGTGTGCATCATTTATTCTATGGGTTCTTTTACGCAGAACAAACTGTCAACTCCAGAGAGGTATGCTACGATTCAACTCGCCAAGAATAATTCAGTCACAGCGCACAGTGTTGTCGATTGCGTCAGAGCACACATCTCACATACGTCCCAAATCTCAGGCCACTATTTGGCCCTGTTGCTTTCCCAAAGACTTCTTGCTACAATTTCGGACATCACAACGAAGTAGCTAAACAGTATTCGATCAGAATTTACGACCGAAACCAGACTTGCATCTCCAGTTATGTTTTATCTACCAGCCACAGGTAGAAAAAGAATACGAGCTACCACTCGAGAGCAGTTATACAGCAAGCGACGCTGCTATTATTACACGAGAAATGCTTGGACTGGAGTCAAGGTCATGCTGATGCATTGGTTTGGTGCAGCAGCTCTTCAGGTGCAGTTTTCGTTTGGGCTGTAACAATGAAAATGAAATTTAAACTGCCTCACATATTGACAACTACGACAGCATGGCTTGCTCCTGAGACAGCGGCCAGCTGCTCTAGAAAACAACATCCTCGTAAATGCGTCTTTACTTGGTGACTCAAAGGTATTTAGTATGCTTGGTACGTGACAGTATGCTGAGTATGCAAAAACGGCCACTCAGTTAAAGAGAACACACGAATTCATAAATTAGGTACTTCAGCGGCGAAAAAATGCAAAAGTAATGAAAACAACTGGGTGTGTAAACCTATTGAAAACTAACAGACAGTGACACTAAAGAAATCATAAAGGGTGTTATTAGTAGTAAGTCAAATGTATTTGCCATCAGGCGTCAGAACATGGTATTACCGTAATGGCTTCATAGTTTAAAGGCAACTACCCACTACAAAAGCACACACGTCACTGCATCCTTAGGCCGTGTATTGATTGCATAGTAAGTTCGAACAGTTTCATACCCCAGGTGTTGGAAGGAACAGAAGGCGTGCGCACGTGGGGAGGGTGCGGGAGGGCCGCACTTTTCATACCCATCTAAGGGAGGCCACCAAATGTATCCCATTCTATTCATTAGAAAATGCCCCATAATTTATTGAAATTCAAGTTTAAAACCATGAAGCAGCAGTTTTCGAACGGGGCTTTGTATACCCCAGAGGGTCCATAAAACCATTGTAAGGGGTACACGAAATCCGTCCCTAAAACAACAACGATTGCGTTTTTGGAGGCACACTATGACACGTGGCAGCGGCTCCTGTCAATTCTTGGTCTACTTCACCGCATACTATTCTAGCACTGCGGCGGATCTAACTTGTTTCCCCTTACTCATAAGATGGCAGGAAAGCCTTTGTTGCGGGTTTCTACAATATAGGCCAGGTTATTGTGACTTTTTTCTAGGATTTCACACTTGACAAGCCATCATAGCTATAAAGAGGTTGAATGTGGCAGCACACCGCACAAGGCATTCACAAGCTGCGAATGTTGCACTTGCTTGGCACTTAAGTTTGACCATTTCTTAGGAAGGCAAAATAGTAAAAGGCACCTGTGTCCTTCATTGCTGCCCTCAGACACAAAGGGGGAACCGAAACGCCCCTTGCTGAAAAGCACTGACATAGAGGTTTCCGACCATAGTTGCGGCTGAGAATCCCTCATGCTGCATTTCAAGAAATATCTGTTTATTCCCACATGTGCGCACATGGAGTGGAAATAGCTCCACTAGAACAAACGCTTTGGGCGTATAAAAAATTCGTGCATTTGCATAGAGAGAATAAAATGAGGGAAAGGCAGGGAGGTTAACCAGAAAATGGAGCATCCGGTTTGTTACCCTGCACTGGGGAAGGGGGAATGGGGAAGAAAGATGAGAAAGAAAGCAAAGAGGGAAATAGACGCGCGCAAAAAAAGGGGGGGGGGAGTGCTGAGGTGCTACAGTCTATACAATAGGCCACTGCCGCGCGAAAAATTCAGTAAGGCCTTCACTGATTTTCTGTGAGCACGCAAATTGTGTCGCCTTTTCAGCACTGATTATTCAGACAAAGGTCTGTCGTTAAGGTGAGCTAACGCAGCAGCTAGTTGCCGTCTTTGCACGCTGTAACGAGGGC